>NC_137812.1:68514838-68645667 GCF_963921795.1 Nannobrachium achirus
TTTGTGCTGTGTCACTAGTCAGTGAAGTTAGCTTTGTGCAGAGTCACTAGTCAGTGAAGTTAGCTTTGAGCTGTGTCACTAGTCAGTGAAGTTTAGCTTTGAGCTGTGTCACTAGTCAGTGAAGTTAGCTTTGTGCAGAGTCACTAGTCAGTGAAGTTAGGTATTTGCTTTTTCCACTAGTCATTGAAATTAGGTATTTGCTGTGTCAATAGTCAGTGAATTTCAGGATGAAGGCTTGTGCTGCTTTGCTGTTTGTCCTCTTCTGTGTGTGTGAGGCTGACCCTGTTCTCCATCTGAAACTCGACCATCACCCTGACCAGGGAACAGAGTTGGAGCTGACCCTCGACAATCATGATGACCACGGAACGGCTAACACAGAAGACTCAGGTGAGGATGATTGACATGCACTAGATTTCAAGTGTTAAACGCTGCTATAACGCTGAAGTATAGAAGTGTTAAACACTGCTATAATGCTGAAGTATAGAAGTGTTAATAACTGCTATAATGCTGAAGTATAGAAGTGTTAAACACTGCTATAATGCTGAAGTATAGAAGTGTTAAACACTGCTATAATGCTGAAGTATAGAAGTGTTAAACACTGCTATAATGCTGAAGTATAGAAGTGTTAAACACTGCTATAATGCTGAAGTATAGAAGTGTTAAACACTGCTATAACGCTGAAGTATAGAAGTGTTAAACACTGCTATAATGCTGAAGTATAGAAGTGTTAAACACTGCTATAACGCTGAAGTATAGAAGTGTTAAACACTGCTATAATGCTGAAGTATAGAAGTGTTAATAACTGCTATAATGCTGAAGTATAGAAGTGTTAAACACTGCTATAATGCTGAAGTATAGAAGTGTTAAACACTGCTATAATGCTGAAGTATAGAAGTGTTAAACACTGCTATAATGCTGAAGTATAGAAGTGTTAAACACTGCTATAATGCTGAAGTATAGAAGTGTTAAACACTGCTATAATGCTGAAGTATAGAAGTGTTAAATACTGCTATAACATTGAAGTATAGAAGTGTTAAACACTGCTGTAATGCTGAAGTATAGAAGTGTTAAACACTGCTATAACGCTGAAGTATAGAAGTGTTAAACACTGCTATAATGCTGAAGTATAGAAGTGTTAAACACTGCTATAACACTGAAGTATAGAAGTGTTAAACACTGCTATAACGCTGAAGTATAGAAGTGTTAAACACTGCTATAATGCTGAAGTATAGAAGTGTTAAACACTGCTATAACGCTGAAGTATAGAAGTGTTAAACACTGCTATAACGCTGAAGTATAGAAGTGTTAAACACTGCTATAATGCTGAAGTATAGAAGTGTTAAACACTGCTATAACGCTGAAGTATAGAAGTGTTAAACACTGCTATAACACTGAAGTATAGAAGTGTTAAACACTGCTATAATGCTGAAGTATAGAAGTGTTAAACCAGTGGCGGCTTCAGGGAATAATCAGCAGGGGGGCCTTCAGTTTTCCAAAGGAGGCACTTTATATTTCAACATACCCCTATACAGTATATATTAAGCACATTTTTGCAGCATTTTGAGCCAAACTAGTAATGTCCATCAAGTTTTCTCACTGAAAAGATTTGAATTCCCTCTGCTGCATGCACAACTAACTCTGTGCAGCACCAGTGTAGGCTACCTTTTTTAATGCATTTTCATAAGACTATTAATTAATTTGAAAACGTATATTTATAATAATCACAAAGAACAAAACATAATACTGCCCTACAAAGGCAGAGTGCAGTAACTACGTTTTCGGACACACGCACTTATTTGTGTTGCCCAAAGGTCAAATTAGCCTTCATGACATTGGGGGATGAACAATTAGCTCAAGAACAGATGTACAATCAGTGTAATATCACTTATGCCTTTATCTCATTTGGCTGATCAGCTGTAACACTTTTAAACCCATTTTCAGTGAAATTCGTGAACGTAGTTACTGCACTCTGCCTTTGTAGGGCAGAATAAACATTCAGTATATAATTAACACTAAAAAAAAAACATCTTAAAATAACGGTGGCTGGCCATTCTGGAATGGGGGCACAAAGTCTAATCTGTGTGGGCATTGCCCCCCAATGCCCCCTGTGCCTATATGTGTTAAACAATGCTATAATACATATGGCCATTAGAAGTGTTAAACACTGACACAACACTGCAGTATGGCAGTATTTTAAGAGCCAAGCCTGATTTTTTATTGTATTTTATATATATATATATATATTTTTTTTTAATTCTCCATATTCTATAAAGCCCACACATCCAAATAGCTAAGACCAATTGCAGTTTGAGTCAACCATATTTCTGTCAACCGGTTTTCAAAATTCAAAATTCTCCATATTCCTTGCAAAAACTACTTTCATTCACTTGCCATTAGCCATGATTGATTGTACCTTGTCACTATCAAAAGAACAAGCGAAAATTAAACATCGTTCGGTATTGGCCACAATGCACGCATGTACAGAAAGCCATACTCAGCCAGTTTCAATCCATTAATCCTCAAAATCCTCAATGTCTGTTATTCTGTCTGTGTTTACCTTTAAGATCTATTCTGCTGCCTCAGCGGTTGCAGAGTTCATGTGTAACTCGGCAACACTTGAATTAATCATTTAGATTGTGATTGTCATTACATCCTCTATGATCAGTAACATGTGGGTGATGTTCAGTATGTGTATCGACTATGTTTTTATTTATTTAAGCATTTGGATTGTGACCATATGATTATGGCCTTGCATGAACTTGGACATTTCTCCTTTCAGTGTGATGTTTCTTTTTCTTTTGGTTTCACCGTTTAACTTACTCTAATAGCACTGCGTCTGAGGGAATGGCAGCCCATACTCTCATTGGTTTGATTAAAGTAACGCCCAAACATTAATTCAGGGCCTTTTAAGCATAACGCCTTGACGTAGTGCACAAATTAGTGCACTCATAATATCAAAAAGGCCATTGGTCACGCCTCCACGGCTTGATTTAAGTAATAGGACCTGGCGTTAATAGACCTGTTCATAATAGCGCCCAGAGAGTCTATAATGGGAATTGAATGGGTCAAAACCCAGTGTATTTCTGAATGGTTTATGATTGGTTCTCCTTTTTACATATTCTGAATGAAGAAAGGGAAAGACAAGCTGTCCAAAGATCTAGAGCCGTTACAGTCCAGATATAATACTGTAACCGAATATATAGACAGCTTCAGACCAGTTTGGACCAGTCACAGAGCAGCCATAGCCAGTCAAAGAACAATTTGACCAGATACAAAGCAGATGTAATAACATAACTGAACAGAAAGACCAGATATATTCTAGTTGGGTACCAGTTGCAGTCCAGATGCAACAACATTATCTGACCGGAAGAGGAGTCTGTGTGGTCAGTGAGACCTCACAGTTTGTATTATACATTTATCACATTTATCTGAACGAATGCAACTAACAATTATTTTTGTTATTAGGATCAGGTGGCTTGACAGAGAATGGTGCTATTTGGTTCCTTTGTACTGGGCATAAAACCTGGGAGGACAGCAGAGCAGAGTGTCAAGCCAAAGGCGCTGACCTGATCGTCGTAAACACCACGCAGAAAGAGGTACAGTGTCTGTGTGTGTGTGTGTGTGTGTGTGTGTGTGTGTGTGTGTGTGTGTGTGTGTGTGTGTGTGTGTGTGTGTGTGTGGGTGCGTACGTACGTGTAAATTCCTGCATGCTGTAACCTGTTCCACTTTAAGACATACCAGTACATCTATTGTACAGTTAAACACTTGTACACTTAAAGCTGAAATCTGGAAATCATTTTATGGATAAAAATATTATCTTAAACAATCTGTATGGAAGAGTACATGAATACAATATTACTACATTTGTATGGTAGAGTATTTTAATACAATATAATTTATACAATCTGTATGGTAGAGTATGTTAATACAATATAACTTATACAATCTGTATGGTAGAGTATGTTAATACAATATAACTATACAATAGTAAGACACCTCAGGGTGACTTGCGTCCTCAGGGTGACATGCGACCTCAGGGTGACAGGCGCGACCTCGAGGTCTCGCCAATCCTGGGAATGACCATATATGGACTTTTTATTTTACTTTATCCTTTATTAATAATAACATGTATCCATACATACAATATATGTTATGCCCATACATGGAGATGGGCATAAAAAAAACATAGTTAATTAGTAATGCCAAGCAGGGCCTTGGTGAGTGAGGGCCTTGGTTTGATGCCTTTGGATCTCCATATATGGGCCATAATAATGTTCTTATTATTGACAATATAGGAATCTCCATACATGGGCATAAAACGCGGGCCTTGGTTTGATGCCTGTGGATCTCCATATATGGGCATAAGGGGGTACCCCAACATTCTCATTTTCGGCCTCCATTTTCTGTACAATAACACGTGACATCCCTTTTATGCCCATATATGAGACATTCTGTACCACATCACTGTGATCAACTCTCGCTTTGCCATGCAATCAACTTCAGAGCAGTGATGTGGCACAGAGTGACAGTGAGTCACAGTGATGTGGTACAAAATGACTCATATATGGGCATAAAAGTGATGTCACGTGACATCTCTTCCTGTACTGAAAAACATGTGACATCACACTCACATCACTTCCTGTACGGACGGACAGAAGGTCAGACAAGCGACAAGGTTTTTCAGGGTATAATGTGACCTTCGGTCGCAATAAATGTTAAGTAAGGGATAACGACTGGCTCCGCGGTCGTTCTCGAGAAATAAAACTTATCAGGCTGAAGGGATTTTTATTTCTGGAGAACGACAGAGGAGCCAGTCGTTATCCCGCTTATTACCCGGCTACTCAATAGAATTAACTATTTGACTCAAAACTAAAAACAAAACAAAGTAGTTCCTTGTTTACAGACTGCTGAAAGTGTTCCCCAAGTGTTGCGCTGGGCGTCCCCCCAGCGCAACACGGTCTTGTTATGTTCCTGGCCTAGGGGTTACTTGGAACACAACAAAAACTGGGGGAGACGCAGTCAAAACAAAGTTTAAACTATTTATTAAATAAGCAAAGTTAAAGAAACATACCAAGAATGAAGGTGAGGTGTGGGAATCAGTAAAGTCAGTGGTGAAGTGCATGTATGGATGAGTGAGGAATGTAGTGGGTGAGTGTTGCATGTATTAACAGAAATGGCAAAAACAAAGGGAATGGTGGGAGAGGAGCTGGAGTGAGGAGAGCTGGAAGAGGACTGGGGAAGCAGGCTTTTATAGGCGTGGACCCGGGCCCAGGTGCACGCCAATCAGATCATCAATCAATCAGTGCTGCTCCCCAGTCCTATGGGAAGGAGAACAGAAAACATTAATACCAAGAACACAACTATAAACAAGGAGTGACAATTATAATATAACCTCCTATTGAGGGAACCGTCACAGTCTCCTTGGAAAACAAGGAAGTGCTGATCAAATAGAATCCATTTTCTGATACTGCGTTGTCTATTTCTCGCTTCAAATATTTTTTTAAAACATTCTTGAGAGCAACTTTTAGTTGTAACTGACGCTGTGTGTTTGTTTACATGGCTGACATGTTGCAGCAGGTGCTCTGAACCTCTGTTATAGAGCGCAGCGGTCTGTTATCAAGAAATAACAGACTGCTGATTTCAGCGATTGACCAATCAGAATCAAGCATTAAACCAAGCCGGGTAATAATACAATATAACTTATGCAAACTGTATGGTAGAGTATGTTAATACTAGTAAGACACCTCAGGGTGCCAATTCTTGGCCATCTGGCAGGTGATGTATATGGGACCAGTTACTCATAATGGAGACCCCTGCATGATAGTCAACAATGCTACCGGTATGTCAAAACATGCCAATATATGGGCATTACCAAATATGGGCATTCCCAGATATGTCCTTAAGATTGATAACATCATGTCACAGTGACAGTATGGATATCCAGGGTTTGATCTTTGATGAGGTGATGTAACGTGACATCAATTCCGTTACGGAAGGACAAGCTGCAACATTTCTCATATACTGCGACCTTTGGTCGCAATAATAATGAGTACACATTGTATGGTAGAGCATGTTAATGAAATATAACAAGTACATCTTTCTGGAGTAATTTAATACAATACAATATAACTAGTAGTACATCTGTATGGTACATCATGTTAATACAATATAACTTATGCAATCTGTAAACAGATACTAAACATGAGATTCCTTCTTTGTTGAGCTGGTAAGGTTTGGTTACCCATAAGGCAGACCCATGTTTAAATCCTGTATGTTATTATAGCTGAAAACTGATTGTAGCTTTAAAGGGGAAGACAACCCATTTTCAATATTGAACTGTGTCATTAATATACCTTAGAGGAGTTGTGTGGAAATAGAAAAAAAAAGTTCCCCCCCTTCTGTGTTGCCTAGAACTGGAAGATTGATTTTGGGGTTTGTATTGTAAAGTACAACTTGATGACATCACACATTGTACTTTACAATACAAACCCCAAAATCAATCCTCCAGTTCTAGGCAACACAGAAGGGGGGGAACTTTTTTCTATTTCCACACAACTCCTCTAAGGTATATTAACTCTCCCACCGCTTTGAACGTTCACGTTCGCCCGATTGCGCAAGACCTCTCCGCCAATACGGCGCTCGTTCGGTTCGTTCGTCTGATGACTGTAAGCTGATGAGGGGTCGCGCGGCCGTCTACTGTAAACACATTTTCCGCGGTGATGGTGTAAAAAATCCATTATGCGTTAGATCAACGGAGAACAATTCACTTCCTTGTTGATTTCCTCCGGCTGTAAGGCTCTATGGCCAGTGACTGGTCTTCTTCTTCTTCAACACATAACAGGCAAATTCACATTCATTCTCGCATGACGCCGCCCTCTGCTGCCTGGCAGACCAAAGTGCACTATTGCACAACCCAAAAAAATAAAAATAAATAAATAAATGTCTGTCTGTCTATCTACTATAACGTCGCAAAGGTAAGCCGCTTTTTGATGGCACCAGACCCAATAAATAAATAAATAATCTGGCAGTGGGAAAGTTAATGACATATTTCAATATTGAAAATGGGTGCTCTTCCCCTTTAAGTAACCAGACATTTTTTTGTCCAGGTCCTTCTTGGCAGGATTGTTCCCTCAAACACACCTGTGTGGATTGGTTTGAGCGGGAGCCCTCTACATATCAACGGGAGCATCGTACTCATCTACCAGTGGGTGAATGGACAGCTACTGACCTCACCAACGTAAGACTTTACCTTCAATTGTTTAAATGAGATTGAATCTGTGTTCTCATTGAAATTAATTAAATATTATTTGTTTCTACAGGTACTGGCTTGGTGAACCTCACGGTCCCTGTGTTTACTATGTTGGATGGGCCATTGGTGGTACTGGATGGGGAACCTCTTCATGTAACAACAAACGTGGTTGTGTTTGCATCAAAAACTGAAATCATCATCATCATCACAATGTATCAGTTATGTACTGGAACATACCATGTTCCATTGTTAAATCAACACGGATATGGTATTAATACTGTGTTTCAAGTACAGTACTTTAGTACATTATGTTGTGTTTTATAATAGAGCTATAATAGAGGACGTTTATATGGTTACAGATTGCTAATAATGTATTCAATCAATCAATCAATCAATCAATCTATATTGAAACATGTACACGTTATGTGCATCAATGGTTCTCAAAGTGTGGTACAGGTCTGTAAATCTGAGAGTGTACAAATGGAACTAAATGGACCCTTATGGGTCCATTTAGTTCCATTTGTACACTATCAGAGTTCTGGGGATCTTTTACATATTGTTTTAGGTTTGAGAACCACTGCTGTAGATTAATAGTGTTGTGTTCTTAAATCAGTTTAGAAGAAGTTTATTCGCATCTATTTCTCATCATCATATTGTCATGATTCATAACATCTCACCATATGTTGTATTTCAAATAATTTTATTTCATGTAACAACTAACATTCTGGATTTATAGATTTTTTGCTTTAAGAATGATAGCTATATTTTCATTTTATTCATTGTGTTTACACATTGTTTAACATATATTTTTAAACAATGTTTCATGTTTTCTATGCCTTCAATGTAAATCACTTTGAGTTGTAGGAAATAATTAAAAAAAAATGTTTCGTTCTGAGACACCAATTATCGACTTGTGTCTTAATTAAGGATTACAGGGAGGAGGATGGTGGCTATGGTAATTAACGTCTATGGTAATTAACAATTACACTAACACAATTACAGTTACAATGTTATTAGGGGGTGAGTCTAAAGCAGTGGTTCTAAACATTTTCATGTCAAGGACCCCCAAATTGACATGCATTCAGCAGACCCCCACCTGAAAATATTTTCTGCCTAGGAAGGTTTTTCAAGATTTATGAAAATGTTAAAAAAAATATTCAATCTACAAGCTCAAAATGGGCTGTAATGGTAACGCGTTGTGAGCTCGTAGATTTTCTATTTTAAAAAAAAGTTTAAAACAGGGTTAAAGTGGTAAAACTGCTCCTCGTTTTACTGTGGACCCCCTGGAACTTCCTAAAGGACCCCTGGGGTACCCAAACAACACTTTGAGAACCACTGCTCTAAAGATATGATACAAATATTAATTTGATATAAAACATATAGTATACATTGAATAAACATATTTATTTATTTAT
Organism: Nannobrachium achirus; assembly: GCF_963921795.1. Lineage (NCBI taxonomy): Eukaryota > Metazoa > Chordata > Actinopteri > Myctophiformes > Myctophidae > Nannobrachium > Nannobrachium achirus. Next base: position 68,523,503 of record NC_137812.1, read on the forward strand.
TTATTTATTTATTTATTTATTTATTTATTTATTTATTTATTGGTTTGTTTATTTTTGCACAAACATGTCACACTTACGAACTAAAAGGACATGTCTACATTTAAGTTTCATTAAGATTAAGATTTTGATCGTTATACTCATAGCAATAACCCACCTACGTACCTTTTAAGTCAGAGCTAAGAATTTGAATGAATGTAGGATACAATGTAATAATTTGACTAGGTGAGGAGACTTACCCGTATCAACTTTATTTGAATTAATTATTCCTGAAATACAAAAAAAAAAAAAAAACTCTTACACACTTATGCCAGTGTGCCAGTGATCACGCTTCCCTGTGCCAATGTTGGCATTAGTGTCTAAGGTTGCCTACTCCTGATGTAGCCTATAGCAGCCATGTAAGAGTTGATGGTTACCAGAATATACTGTATAATATGCTGCACTGTGTATTGCATTTACCTTCAGCCTCAGATGATATTTTTTACCTATTTTTTCTTCTGTCATGTCGCTCAACACCTTTCTGGCCAGCACAAGCCACATAGTCATGCCTCATTTTCAGGGAGGGTACCCAGTCTGGATTGGTCAGCCGACAAACCTATAAGATGTTAACGTGAGGTTTACAGAGATTCACAACACTATAGGATAGTGTTACTACACAGATTAAACAAATGAGCAGTCATTTAAAATAACTTAAGGGGAAAACCACATATTTTCAGCACTGAACTATGTCATTAGTATAACTTTGACTTATGTAGAAATAAGAAAAAAGTCCCTATTGCAAAGTACACAGTGATGCCATGGTGTAGGCCTACTTTGCCCTATAAAACCCATCAGTCCTCCATTTCTATAGGCAACACAAAAGTGGGTGACCTTTTTCTTATTTCCATATAACAACTCAAAGGTATATTAATGACATAGCTCACTGTTGAAAATTAGTTGAGTTCTTCCACTTCTACTCCACAACAACAGTAGTTATTACACTACATTAAGTTGAACACTAAGTTACTAGTTACTTTGTAGATTTTAATTATTATTACAAAACATTAACCACTTCTACCCTATATACATTTTGTCCATTTGAAAATAGCCCATCTACAAGTTCATAATGTGTTGCTTATAAGATCTAATTTCTATTTTTTTTTTATAGGCCTACATTTTAATACTTGAAAATGGACATTCTGCATAATGAGTACTTTTTCTTTTGGTTCTTTAAGTACATTTTGATTCACTTTCACTAAGGCACTCTTTGAATTCTAGGGCCAGAGTATTTCTATACTGCAGTATCATTACTTTTACTTAACACTTTGCTAGCCGAAATAGAATGGCTGTTGATAGATTAGCCGTGAAATTTCTATTATTGTATTATGATCTGAGACATAATATTATGTTTATAAACATGAGCCCGCCACCCCTCCTTCTTGGATGGCGCCGTTGTTTTTTCTTTTTTTTCAATCCCCAGCCCCAGGTCGTTAGCTCACCGTGATTATCTGGATCTCCTTTGGGATAGAGTGGCAGTTTGGCGGAGTCATCGTCTCCCTGTGCGTTTCGCGTGCGCGATCCGTTCACGTAAATGTCGGCTCAAATAATCCACGTGTGACTCAAGAGTAGATATGAGCATTTTCGCTCACATAGCCCCCAGCACTCCTGCTATACTAGCACTAACGCATGAACAGAAAATGGACGGCTGCTGGGAAGCCTCTGGAAGGAATGGACCTGACTTCACTTCTGCTTCATGTCAGACGAGACATGCCATATCGATGGACGAGTGGTGACTAGGGAAGGTTAGACGATCGCCGATTTTCGGATAAAAATCTTTTATTTCGTTTTTAATGACCCAGTACGGTAAAAGACGGCGCGTCTGAGACATCCTTGCTCAGATTTCCGGTATATTCCGGTTTTAATATTAAGGGGCTCCCCGTGGCTAAGTAAACATTTTGAGTACTTTTTCCACCACTGCAAGTGACACTTCATCCATCACTTAACTGTGACAAAATGGTCTGAACATACACGATCATTGTCGTATACATAGGGAACATCTTCACGTTTTACATTCAGGTTTACTCGCCTTATCGCCTGGATCCACTTCTCTCTTCTTTCCCTCAACAACGCCTCTGTCTGTTCTCCTTGAGTATGGATTACTTTTGGAAGCCTAAACAGTTTCTTTTTGCCAAACCTGCTGTCCGGTGTATTCGTTTTGTTTTGGCAGCCGACTACTGTACATTACACCATTTTGCCGAAAACAAGTCACGTTAAATGATAAACGTGAAGGTTGTTTCTGTCCTCTGCAAATAAGCCAAAAAGCATATTAGGGTCTCCTTTTAGTTGACCTTGTACCACTGTACCGTCACGAAACTGTACCTTTTCCTATGCAAACTTCTAATAAAGTCTCCAATCAATCAATCAATCAATCAATCAATCAATCAATTTAGCTAAGGTTGACAAGGTTAACTAGTTTCCTGTCATCCGTGATGCTTTCACAGCATGAAGCATCCCACAGGTACTGAAGCAGGCCATAAGGCCATATAGAATAACATTGAATAATATGTATTTTTCTACCACTAATATGTGATGCCCCACACAGTATATAAACTTGCCACAAAAAGTTTGGAAAAATCTAACTTTGGTCGATTATATCTACCCTTTAATAAACCCAAATGGTATTGTGTTTTATATAATTTTTATCGTTGATTTGTCACCTTTACAACAAAGTACAGCTTGTAGGCATCGGGCATTCGAGGCATGAGCTACACAGCCAAACGTGTGGGTAGCGCCAACCAGAATTTTGCCAAAATGGCTTCAATATACTGTTCTGCTGGCATTTACTCTCGTTTTGGGCTTCCCTGACACTGAGCTTACCATTAACAAAGTGTAAAAATGGCCAATATGTGTTGTTTTTTCTTTTCCTTATTACTTTGAGAGATTGCAATCATTCAATGCCCAAAGTAACATAGGTGAACACCAAAAGAACAGTATTGCAGGCCTGCCAGGCCATTTTGACCATTTTTGGAGGGGCCCTAACCACACGTTTGGCTGTGATGCTCATTCCACAAATGCCAGATCCTTACAAGCTGTACCTCGTTGTAAAGGTGACGAATCAACGATAAACATGATATCAAACACAATACCATTTGGCATAATTAAAGGGGGGATATAATGGACCGAATGTTGGCAAATTTTGGGTCTGCGCTACCCACACGTTTGGCTGTGTAGCTCATGCCTCGAATGCCCGATGCTACAAGCTGTACCTCGTTGTAAAGGTGACAAATAAATGATGAAAATAATATGAAACACAATACCATTTGGGTTTATTAAAGGGGAGATATAATCGACCAAAGTTAGATTTCCGAACTTTTTGTGGCAGGTTTAGATGGTATAGTCTGGGTGGTTAGGGAGGTGCCACCTAACTCTCTCCCTGCAGGTGAGCAGGGTGGGGCCTCATTGGCTGATGGCCTATGGAGCGCACCTGGGCCCGGTGCCTCCAGTAGGCTATAAAAGGCCTCCCCTCTCCAGCATGTGAGGTCCAGAGGAAGCAGACGTGTTCCCTCCAGCTCCTGTGTACTCTCCACCATGCCCCTGTTATGCATCTTGAGTTCTGTTTGACTTTACTTTCCATGCAACACCTCGCACTACACCATGTCTCACACATCCACACCTACACTACTGATCACTGACTCCACAGTCCATTGGATCCTTTATTATTAAGTTGCTGATTTGCTCCTTAGTTCATTTTCTAGGCTTTTACTTTAATGAATATACTTTTGTTACACTTTTGATAACGTCTCCTCTCCCCTTCGTTTGTTACCGCTTGAGCCAGCTGTGACAAATATGTGTCATTTCTAGAAAACCTATATGCGAAATATAAATGTCTCTGTTATGTTTTAGTCTAATTTATAGTATGTAATATACAGTATATGTTACATATAATCAAAATAATTATAAAAGCAAACACTTAGAAATAGGCTATCATAAAAATGTATAAAATAACTAATGCTCAATCTAACAGAATGTATAGTACAAGAGCTGCATTACTAGGGGTCATCCATATCCATACCTGACAAATGTCTGTCGCAAAGTTCTAGATTTAATTTTCATTAGGTCTTTCCATCGAACATAATAATTTTGATTATAAGACTATTACTGAATGTCAATCTACAGGTCAGAATATGTATGTCACTGATTTAATATGAATGATACATTGAGTCCACTAGAAGACTACAGTGTTAGCTCAAAAGGACAATAACTCTAGAGCGTTACATAGGCCTACCTGTCATTCAGGGTTACCTATTATTGTGTGGCAATATTGTCTGCACATTTTGTATGTCCGTGGGAAATTTTTAATTTTGGCAAAAATGTCCACTACAATCAAGCAGGGTGATGACCCCAGTCCAGGACACCTAGGGGGTCCATATTATTGTGAATTATCTGCTTGGTGAGGATGGTTGGTTTAGAGGGAAAAAAGAGAGCAAACAGGTAAATAGCCAACAGTAAATTTTACTAAGTATTGGCAGTTTAAGTGGATAAATGTCAGAAAATACACATTTAATGAGTCCAGCATAATTCTTGGAAAAGACAAACAGTTGTTACACCGACACAGCAAGTCTATGAAAGCTTATTTGGAAAAGTTAAATCTGCAACACATTTTTATATAACATGGAATGGGGGGCTCCGCTTCATCTCTTTCTCAGCTGTACACCAAACAAACAAGTAAGACTGATGACAAGTAAATATATCAAAAAGAAATGGGAAACAGGATTTGGGGTGCAGATTGCCCAAAAGGCAATCTGCACAATATTAACAATATTCGTAAGACACAGTGCACGGCCACAAGCTCTAGAGTGTGGAGGGAGTTCTGCTGGAAGAATTCTATAACTATAACTCCAAAGATCAGAGGAAGATTTGCAGCAGAGAAACAACCATGCTGAGACTGTGTGGAAACATGGACTCGGACCACAAACATATATTTTGGAACTGTCCAAAAATAGAAAAATATTTGGGATGAAGTGTGGTCAATAATAAAGAGATATTGAAATATGAAATACAGAAGACAAGTGTGGTATTATATTTAGGAAACCTGACGCAGGAACACATGGAGATGACATATATCTGGTCAAGATGCTGCTGGCAGCCAGCAAAAAAGCAATAACGTGATTGTGGTGTAGAAGTGACTCCCCAACTTGTGAGCGGTGGCTGTGCATTGTGGACGATATTAATGTAATGAGAGATTTACAAATAGATACAAGAGGAGTGGTTTCTTGAAAAATGGGAGAAAGGGACTGATCATACGACACAGAAGAATGAATGACACAAAAAAGAGTGGCCTTGTGGTTAATGTCCCCCGATTCCCCAACCCGAAAACTAACAATGGCCTTGTGGTTAGTGTCAAGACCAAAGACTCAGAAAAGAAGATAACACCTGGCTTGGCAATCTGCATCAAGGCTACCTTGGATTAGAGGTAATTCCTATGGACTCTCGCCGCGCGGGGTTGACTGCTTCCAGCTGCTCCCTCAATGCAGTGATCCAAGATTGCCTTCTTTGTTTTGGCACTTGTGAAATTTATGTCACAGAGCTCGTGATATTCAATGCCCTTGAGTGGAGCTGGGAGCTTCCAGTATGCCTTCTCATCAGTCACAGTCTTTGAGTCTCTGATCCGAACTGCAGCCTTGATGAAAAAGAGCACTGCACCGACATGGGAGCACACCTCACCCAGGCCTGCTTTGCAGTCACAATGCGCAGCAAGCACCTTCCCAGTTTTCTCAGCGATGATCCAAGGAGAGGTGGGCGTCTCCCTCGGCCGCTGAGAGTGCAGCACCTGAGAATAGAAGAAAAGAAAAAGACAGTGATATTACTGATAGAACAGCCCAGTACAGTAGGGTATTCATTTCTTCATCTTAAAGTTGTACTATGTAACTTTTTTTATAAAACAAATCTTAAAATTCTCCTAACTATTAAATCACAAAAGTTTTTGAAGATCCGCGCCGTGAATCTCAGCCTGTAAAGCCTTCTCTGTACGTAAACTGAGATCCTTGCCGTGGACCGGATCTCGCGCCAAAATTGCGTCATCACACTACCGGCCAATCACAGCGAGGGTTATACAACTGCCGGCCAATCACAGCGCATCTTGAAGTGGGGTCGCTATGGCAGCCATATTTGTTGTCGCCCGTTTGTACCATCCCTTCTCTAGGTAATTTCGCCTACCAGGCAGGGTGAAGGAGTCCGTATCTCTGGAATTACTGAACGCACAGGAACAAGGGACCCCTTAAAAGATAGATCTCAGCGAGGTGGAGGCAGACGCGGGGGTCTGAAGGTACGAAAAACGTCCGAAAGACGCGGACGCGACCGCGGTTTGCTATAGGGCTAATGACCACTAGTTGGGCATCTTACACAGTATGGCTTTAAATAAGAAAAAAAAAAAATTATAATGTCTAAAGCCAAGTTCTTCACCAGGTGTCTTAACTTATTACAGGGACATTACCACATGAAAATAGCAGATCTACAAGCTCCCAACGCCTCGCTTTTAAATTGGCTATTTTTGGCTAAGACATTTGGTGTAGAGAGAAAAAAGAGCAGCCCAAGTACACAGTGATTGTTCAATTTGACCAACGATTAGGCGGTTGTCTTTTTTTTTTTTTTTTGATTGAATACATTATTAACTGTTTGCACTGCAATACAGTACACAGTCTTCTAAAAGGGATTTCCCAAGAAAGCTTATGGCTTGTTAAATGTCTGAAAATGCCACACATTAACACAAATCCAACATTAAAAAACATTAATCTAACACTGATTACAGCGTTATCAAACAAGCCTATGACGCTCTCTGTGAAAAGGTTTATGATAATAATTATATATATATATATATATATATATATATATATATATATATATATATATATATATATTCTCTGACCCTAGAACTCAGCTATTCTGAGAATTTTCCATTACAGGTCTGTGACTCTGAGAGTGTAGCCTGTAACCAAATATGCACTCTCACGGTCCATTTGGTTCCATTTTCACACTCTCAGAGTCATGGTCCTTGCATATAAAACATTTGAGAGCAAGTGTACTCATACTGTGCCACATATGCATGCTGAAGAAAACCTGACTTGGCGTTCAGTAATTTGGATCAAAATCAGAACATTATGATGGCGTGTAGGCCTAAAACGGAAAATTTAAATTAGATAGATAGATACCTTTATTATCCCAAGGGGGGAAATCAGTTGCCCAGAGGCAGCACAGCAAAAAACAAGAACACAGTACAGAGTACAGTAAGTACAGTAAGAGCAAGGTACAACAAGAAACGGAACGAATAATAGTTAAACATAAAGTTAAATAAATTCCTTGTGACTCGCGTCACATCAACCAACCTAGTTGTATTCGTCAGTGAAAAAAAGGTATGTGTATTGGTATACGTGTGTGCAGTTTGGCAGTGACCGGGCCAACGGCGCCGGAGATTAGCTGGTAAGAAACTGGATGGACGGACGCATGGACACACACGGACGGACGGACGGACGGACGGACGGACGGACGGACGGAGGCGAAAACATAATCTCTCCCCATTATAATAAATATAATACCTCTATGCCAGCAGTCATCAGCCACTGGAGGAGTGTAGTGATGTTCACCTGCAGAAACACATGGCCCTCTCACTGTATTTGTGGTGTTTTCCCCTGTTTGGTTTGGTAGAGGGGGATGTTTTTAGGGCAACCAAATCAAACAGTGAAAATCTCTATGGGGAATATTCGATAAGAGCAGATCTACAAGCTCACAAAATGCCACACTGTGACACGTTGTGAGCTTGTAGATCTGCTATTTTCAGCAAAAGAGGCAGAAATGTATTGAAGTTTCAAGTGGTTAAATGTCTAAAAATACACATTAACATGAATCCAACATAAGAAAAGCTAATGTGCAAACAGTAGGCCAACTGCATTAACTGCTCAGCCTGCTGTAGTGACTATGTTGTCCACCAGGGGGTGCCATTTAAAAGCACAAGAGAATAAAACACTAGACTACAATGTAAGGAATGTTCTCTATGTAGAACTCATTAAAACACTCACCATATTACCATATGTTATTACAAACCACAATGTAAACAAACAACAAATAAAAGCTAGACTAAAAAATGTCAAGGAAAATGTTAAGGAGGGACTAGTGGAGAAGAGATCCAGTAGAACTAAAAGACAAGTAATTTCATGATTGGTTGCTAATTGGGTGTTGCACTCTGAAAATAGCAGATCTACAAGCTCACAAAACGTTCTATTTTCAGAGTGTTTGCAAGTGCAAAATCAGCCATCAAGGCACCGCCAAAATATATAGCGTAGGCTGTTTGAAAATAAAACTAAATAAACAAAATAAAGTAATACATTTTCTATAAACCTTTTTCTCAAGTACATTTTGAATTCCGGACTTTTACTTGTAACAGTATTTCTACATAGGCTACTACTTTTACTTAAGTATAAAATGCGAGTACATTTTCCACCTCTGTAAATAGATAAACATTCAGTGGTTTTCAAGCTCTTATTCTGACAACTTCAGGACGTGTGACCTTGACAATCCGGATGTACGGATTAAGGGAACTACAAACTTCACGAGAAGGACTACAACAACTGCTATATAATCACTCCTATGGTATTTAAAACACACTAAATCACTTCACCTCAACACTAAATCACTTCACCTCAACGCTCTGCTCTACTTTTACAAGTGTGTGTGTCTGTGTGTGTGTGTGTGCGTGTGTGTGTGTGTGTGTGTGTGTGTGCGTGTGTGTGTGTGTGTGCGTGTGTGTGTGTGTGTGTGTGTGTGTGTGTGTGTGTGTGTGTGTGTGTGTGTGTGTGTGTGTGTGTGTAAGTGTGTGTGTGTGTGTGAAACCGTCATTAGAGCACGAAGGGTTCCCGAAGGGTTCCCAGTTCGAATCCGGTCTCCCCCTGAGTTGATGTTGAAGAGTCCTTGGGCAAGACTCTGAACCACAATTGCTCCCAGTGAGTAGGTTGGTGCCATGCATGGTTTCCCGCCACCAGTGTATGAATGTGTGTGTGAATGGGTGAATGTAATGCACAATCTATGCAAGGCGCTTTGGATAAAAGCGCTAAATGCACCATTTTTTTGGATGAGGCGTTCTGGAAAAAGTATTGTAATTCTTTACTCAAGTAAATGTTTCAATACTGCAATGTGGATGGTCTACTCTGTTACAAGTAGAAGTCCTGTATTCAACATGTACTTAAAATAACAGGTATTGTATCAAATGTATTGTTTTGGCATGAAAGCCAGCATGGGTGAATGTAAAGACCATCGGGGAATATCTACTGCATAGTACTGTTCATTCTTAATCCTGCATCATACAAACCAAACCGCATGTAAATTTCATGTGTTAAACCCATGAAATAGACACCAAGTTTGCATTTCTAGCCCATCTGGTTGAAATGTTGAAAATCACCAAGGCTATTTTCTGATCGGGCCAATATTGAGGCGGCCATAATGGATTTCCAGCAGCAACATGAAGACTGGGTTGTCCATAAAGGTTGTGTTCCTAAGGGTCATAGATAATATTTCTGGTGACCTACCTTTTACAACAGGGCAAATGCAGGTCACTTCCCTTATCACCCTGGGTAACATTGTTTGTGGTGAGGCAAAGGTAAAGTGTTACATTTAGCAAAAAAATAAACTGTGGAAATAACGTGGAATAATTTTGCCGTGCATGAGGAGCGTCGTGACAGCTTTAAATGACTAATTCCTGCGGCTATGCACACAGAGAAGACAGGGAATCTAAGCACTACAATGACCTCTTTTTGAACAATATGTTACATTATGTAATACTTCAGCAATCGTATCAAGATGTTGACGAAATGCATCTCAGGTTCATAATATTCCGACATGACCCATTTCTGTGTGGCTGGTTCAGATAGGGATCTCCATGTATGGGCATGAAAGTGATAGTATGTTTTGATGTCATGGGAACCACTCTAACAGAAACCCTTTTATGCCCATACATGGAGATCCGCGATGTCATCAATATTAAGCCCATATCTAACTTCATATGGGAATGCCATATCTGTGTGGCTGGTTCAGACAGTGATCTCCATGTATGGGCATAAAAGGGATGTACCGGTAATCCGGTACCATATACAGGACATTGATCTCCATATATGGGTACCAGGGGTCTCCATATATGGGTAACTGGTCCGATATACATCACTGGCCGGATGGCTAAGAATTGGCGCGACCTCGCCCTTTAGGGCTAGGTCGCATGTCGGCCTGAGGCGTCTTACTGGTAATATTACTGTAAAGTGAACAAAGCTGTTTGTGTGTGTGTGTGTGTGTGTGTGTGTGTGTGTGTGTGTGTGTGTGTGTGTGTGTGTGTGTGTGTGTGTGTGTGCTTACGTGCGTGCGTGCGCACGTGCGTGCATACGTGTGTAACAGAACAGTAAGGACTATGAAATGAAATAAATGAATTGTCTCCAAACAAAGCCTTTACAGCGGCAGGAACAACCAATAAAAGGATAAAAGATAAGGGGGTTTAAAAGTGACACGGGTCATAGAGGGGTCCTATAAGGAGCTTGATAGAGGGGCAAGACGTAACTTCCTCCCTCTGCTGAGTTGACTCGGTTTCCCCTCTTTCACTCTGGTCGCCTTGGTGGAGAAACACCATGGGTGAATGTAAAGACCATCGGGGAATATCTACTGCATAGTACTGTGTTCTATCCGTCTGTCATTCAATGTTATATGAGATACTTCAATGGTTTCCTGTGCAAATAAGCAGAAACGCTTACTAGGATCTCCTTTTAGTTAACCTTGTACCAGTGAACTGTACCGTCACGAAATATCTTTTTGCTTTGCAAACTTCTAATAAAGTCTTCAATCAATCAATCAAAAAGCTGGCCTTGTATCTGAACATAACTGTACTAGGGCTTTCATCGACTAATCGACTAGTCGACTAGTCGACTAATATAACCACTAGTCGATCTGGTAGGTACTTGTCGAAAAGTCGATAAGGAAGAAAATATATATATATATTTTAAGTCCTAATGAACTAATTTCAATTCGATTATAGTTATTGTTTTATTTTTAACAACCATTATAAACGGAATATTATTATCCAGTCATACACACATCTAGCAGCATCTCCCTACCGAGGGTTAATAATCCCAAAGAAGACAGTTGAGTTCACCCAGAGTTCACCCAAAGTGAAAGTCCGTGTCTGTCCGATCTGTAAAAAATACTAGATGTGAAAGCCCTAAACTGTACTGTCCTGTGCTGTGCTGTTCCTATATGTAAACTTCTAATAAAGTATTCAATCAATCAATCAATCAATCAATCAATCAATCAATGTAATGCACAATCTATGTAAAGTGCTTTGGATTTGTGCCTATATTGATAGCTTTAAGTGAATACAGACAGGAAAGGGGGAGAGAGAGACGGGGAGAGACACGTAACAAAGGTCTCGGGGAGCGGGACTTGAACCTGCGACATGCTGACCCAGACTGCTAGGCCAGAGATCTTGGTCATCCATATAGTTCTTCAGCGCAATATACAGTAGGTCTAGATTTACAAGGCACATTGGAGCCTGAAAACTTTTTCTTTTTTTTAATAGGGATACCTTTCTTTGTACATGCTGCCATCATTATGCTCTGCTGCAAACCAACAGCATATCAATGTCCCCTTTAAATAATATAGATATGTATTATATAAATATTTCAACAATCGTTATTCAGGACAGTGTGTATACACTGTAGGCCTATTTCAATACAATAGTATTATTACTATTGTAATACTTCATTAATCATATACAGTATGTATCAAGTTGAGGAAATGAATCTCAGGTTGATAATATTCCTGTAAATTGAACAGAGCTTTGTGTGTGTGTGTGTGTGTGTGTGTGTGTGTGTGTGTGTGTGTGTGTGTGTGTGTGTGTGTGTGTGTGTGTGTGTGTGTGTGTGTGTGAGAGAGAGAGAGAGAGAGAGAGAGAGATAGATAGAGATTACAGAGACATTATTATTCTGTAACTAAATCATCACCTGACGCAAGCACAGGCTTTTATTACTATACCTGTGAGAACATCAACATTTCAGGAGCAGACCCATTACACCCTTATAGGACTGAGGCTGATCTAAAAATCCTGACCTGAGTTTTCTGAAAAACATTAAATATTTATTCAAAAACTAAAAAAAAAAATATATATATATATATGTTGCATAGCAACAAGAACCGCAAGGGGCTCTCGTCCCAAAAGCGGTTCCCGTCCTAAATGGCTTACTAAGGTAAACATTTTTGTTCACTGCATTTCACCCTCTAGAGCATTGCGAGCATGTCTCAGCAGGTGTGTTAGTCAGTGATAGCGCACGCTAGAAAATAATTAATTACTAATAATAAATCAATAAAAAGACGTGGGGCTTCGGGCCCTAAACTTCTACCTTTTTCTTTCAAATGAAAATGCAAAACGGGTACAAAATGACCCGAACAGAACTTAAGGGTTAAGGGCCAAACAAATAACTCACTGTCCACACGCACGCACACACACACACACACACACACACACACACACACACACACACACACACACACACACACACACACACACACACACACACACACACACACACACACACACATATATATATATATATAAGAATAAAGAATATAAAGTCTAAAAGGAAATAAAAGCATGCAATGGTTTTCTCAGAGCAGTAAGGACTATGAAATGAAATAAATTAACTGTCTCCAAACAGAGCTTTTACAGCGGGAGGAACAACAAATAAAAGGATAAAAGATGGACTAAAATAAGGGGGTTTAAAAGTGACACGAGTCCTTAGCTTGATAGAGGGGCAAGTCGTAACTTCCTCCCTCTGCTGAGTTGACTCGGTTTCCCCAAGACTCTGGTGGCCTTAATTGGTGGAGAAACGTCTTGGGTGAATGTAAAGACAAAAACAAAGCCCAAAAGCCCTAAAAAATAAGCTCCAAACAGCCCAAAAAAAAAACAAATTAGCGTCCTGCTGAACCTTTCCTATCAGACTCACCTCACCGCTGGTGTACAAGATCCACTACACCTCTAAGATATGTACCTGACAAAATACTTTAAAAAAGTTAAGGATGTCCACAATTACAACACCAGAGCCAGCACCACAGATCACGTTCAACCCAGAGTCAATTCAAACAAAGGGTCAAACTTGTTCTCGTGCAATAGGTTACCACCAAAATGTGGAACGCCTTACCGAAGGCCTTACAGGAGTGTAAATCCCTAACATCCTTTAAAATCGCCCTGAAAAACCACTATTTTTTCACTGTTATTTAGTTTTCTTTTTTTTTCTGACAATATCTTCTGCATAGTGCTGTGTTCTATCCATCTGTCATTCAATTTTATATGAGATACTTAAATGGTTTCCTGTGCAAATAAACAGAAAAGCTTACTAGGATCTCATTTTAGTTGACCTTGTACCAGTGAACTGTACCGTCATGAAACTGTCACCTTTTCCTATGCAAACTTCTAATAAAGTCTTCAATCAATCAATCAATCAATCAATCAATCAAAAAGCTAACCTTGTATCTGAACTTAACTGTACTGTGCTGTGCTGTGCTGTTCCTATATGTAAATTACTAATAAAGTATTCAATCAATCAATCAATCAATCAATCAATCAATGTAATGCACAATCTATGTAAAGTGCTTTGGATTTTTGTGCTTTTATGCCTATATTGATAGCTTTAAGTGAAGACAAACAGGAAAGGGGAGAGAGAGACGGGGAGGGACACGTAACAAAGGTCGCCGGGAATGGGACTTGAACCTGCGACATGCTGACCCGGACTGCAATCTTGGTCATCCATATAGTTATTCAGCGCAATATACAGTAGGTCTAGATTTACAAGGCAGGTTGGAGCATGAAAACGTTTTCATTTTTTTTTTTTTAATAGGGATACCTTTCTTTGTACATGCTGGCATCATGCTCTGCTGCGAAACAACAGCATATCAATGTCCCCTTTAAATAATATAGATATGTATTATATAAATATTTCAACAATGGATCAGCTTAAGGGTATTAATCTCAGGTTCTACATTTTCCTGTAAAGCCAACTGTGCGTGTTTGGTGTCATTCATTCAGGAGAGTTTGTGTATACAGTACTGTAGGCCTATTTCAATACAATAGTATTATGATGTAATACTTCATCAGTCATAAAGGTATATCAAGTTGAGGAAATGCCATTACACCCCTAGGACTGAGGCTGATCTGAAAATCCTGACCTGAGTTTTCTGAAAAACAGTATAAGTGTGTGTGTAACAGTAAGTGTGTGTGTGTGTGTGTGTGTGTGTGTGTGTGTGTGTGTGTGTGTGTGTGTGTGTGTGTGTGTGTGTGTGTGTGTGTGTGTGTGTGTGTGTGTGTGTGCTAGTGATGCGCGGGCCGGCCGGAACCCGCGGTCCCCCGCGGTCAGCCCGCAAGCCAGGTTGAGCTGGGTCAAGAAATGTACACTTTATTGGCGGGGCAGGTTGATGCGGTCCCGACTACCGTCCAAATAATGTATAATAATATGCACCAAGTGTCCTTCCCTGCTCGCAGCCAAACTGTCTCTAGAGCGTCCCTTGGAAGTCAAGAGACGCTCGCTGGTGTGTCCATATCATGTCATTCTAATTTAGTCCATTATACTTCCTGTAAATAGACTTAAAAAAATAAAACCAGTTGCCTAGTCATATTACGGGAGGGTCTTATTTTGAAATCCACCGTTTTAACAGGAAATACTTCAGCGTGTTGTTATTCGCTACTTGTGGCAGCCTACAAGATGTAATCAGGAATCACATGGATTAAACGCAAGCTTTTTACTAATCTAAAGTTCATATTTATGATGTGAAAACCATGCTCCTGTGACTTAAAACAATGCACAGCGTTTGAAAGCAGCAATAGGTGAGTGGACTGGTTAATTACCTTCTGCTGGCTTGGCTGTTGTTGTGGGACGCATGCAATGGTTTTCTCAGAACAGTAAGGACTATGAAATGAAATAAATTAATTGTCTCCAAACAGAGCCTTTTACAGCAGGAGGAAAAGATGGACTAAAATAAGGGGGTTTAAAAGTGACACGGGTCATAGAGGGGTCCTATGGGAATGACATCATTTTGTAGGCAGAGGAGAACTTTTGCCCCCCTAAAAAGCGAATCTTTTTACTATTTCTACTACTTACCAATTTTTCTTCTCTTTGTTTTTGAAACGAAAGTGGTAGAATTATACTTTAGTCGTTATTTTTGTCTCGGATCTGTTGAAATAGCGAGGGACAGATATTGACAATAAATCTGCTTGGAGGTCTGACTACAAAATGATGTCACGGCTTAAAGGAGCTTTTTTTTTTTTTTTTTGCATAGTTCTGTGTATATGTGTCTGTCTTTTACGTCTATGAATTGAGTACAAAAGGACCCCAATGTAAACAAACCATTGTGCTTTCTTGGGTTTAAATCCTATAAGCTTGCAGGTTGAAAAGACCCTCAACTCTGAACTAAGTAAGATCTGCACATGGCTTAACGACAACAAAATATCAATTCACCAGGGCAAAACTGAATCCATCCTCATTGGATCAAACCATAATCTCAAAAATGTTGATAACTTCACAATCAAAGTGGGTGACAAGGTTATAACACAAAGAAATGAAATGTCCTACTTGTATCCGTCCTTGAACTAATCTTTCCAAGGACGACTTCAAAGGTAATTAAAACAATCAACCAACAAACTTGTTTCCTACATAGGATCGCCCGATGGTCAATTTCAACACACTGAAGACCATAGCTGGTGCAATAATTCAGACCCTCTTTGACTACGGAGTCCACGTATGGTATCGTGACCCCCCCCAAAAGCCCTAAAAAATACAAAACAGCCCAAAACAAACTAATTAGCGTCCAGCGTCCTGTGTGTGCGTGTGCGTGTGTAGAGTAAAGAGAGTGGCAGTGCTGGCAGGGCATCCTCTTTATTGTGATATTACATAATAATACTTCAGAATGAAACCACACACAACGCTTTGTTCACTGCATGGGAATATCATGAACCTGAGATGCATTTCCTTAAAGCTGGTACAGATGTACCATGTCAAAACCTCACACGTCCTGCCATGGGCTAGACAGTAGATTTCCAGTGTATTGGTAGAACATTGAGCTTGTAGAATAGCTCTGATTTTGAAGTTTAAATGTACCTATAAAGGTGGATTCTGCTTTTCAATGGGAATGGATTGGTTTCTTGCCATTTGCGGGTTCTGCTGATCTACAAGCTCACAACACCTCACGTTGTGACAACTTGTGAGGCATTGTGAGCTTGTAGATCAACAGTGGGGAGGCCGGGATCAAACTGGGAACCTCACGGTTCAGTTGAAGGAGTGAGATGGGCACTCACCTCACGGTTCCCATCCGTCCTTGAGCAAGACTCTGAACCCCTAGTTGCTCCTGATGAGCAGGTTGGTGCCTTACACGGTCTCCTCCACCATTGGTGAATGAAATGTGTGTGAATGGGTGAATGTAATGCACAGTCTAAAGCGCTTTGGAATAAAGTGCTATATAAATGCTCCATTTACCATTTATAGTAATACAATGTTGTGCGTGTGTGCGTCAGTAGTGCGTGCATCAGGTGATGATTTAGTTAGAGAATAATAATTTTGTGGTATCAAACTGAGAATAACCATGACACGCATGTCGCACGTCGCACGCAAGCACACACACGCACGCACGGACGCACGCACGCACGCACGCACGCATGCACGCACACACGCACACACACACACACATCAATCAATGTTAAAGTGGCTACTTCCCCCTCAATTAACCCTGCAAGGCCCAGCGTTGCTTTTTGGCAACGTTTTTTAAATCATTTTTTTTTTAAATGTTATAATTAGTTTTCCTGTTCTTTTTTCACATTAACATCACCATTAAATCCTATTGTTTAGTATTACAATGCCATTTGCCACGATATTTGCATATAAATACCCCCCACAGAGAATGACTCACTTTTTAACTCATTTGCTGCCATTTAACAATACCTTCGTACTCCAATCCTGCCAAACTGTCTCCATAGACTTCCATGTAATTCATAGTGCACGGATCATGCACACCCATGCCTAGATAATGCACCACGTGTGTCCACATTGCTCACAGCTTTCAAACAAAAGAATCCGAATGGAAATCCGTTCAGGCATTCATGAGATAGCAGCCACTATGTTTTACACTGTTGTGAGCTTGGAGGTCTGCTACCTGAGTTGTATGGGGGTTGTATGGGGGTTAAACAAGCAATTTCGCGATCGCTATCATGCCTACTAACGTTTTTGGGGTCAAAAAAAAAAAAAAAAAAAAAAAAAAATGTTTTTTTTTTTTTTTTTTTTTCAAAATGGCGGCCATTCTCGGGTTCCTCGGGCGTGGCAGGGAGGGACATCCCAAAATTCTCGGGTTCCTCGGGCTTGGCAGGGTATGAGTTCTGAAGCTATTCCTCACTAAAACATAAGTAAAATGCCTGTAATATTTTTTTTTTCGTGATCCTTAGAATGTCTAGAACATGTACATATTTTACCAGTAAGACTCCCTAATCGGGAGATAAGCGACCGTTGGTCGCTTATCTCCACAAATAGGCCAAAAGTTTGTTTTACCAATTATCAAGACATACGGGCAGTTGACAGTTTGCCATGGTTACTCATTGAAGTTGAATCTCCATATATGGAGATAACCTACGCATCACACTAAGTCTGACCTCACCAGCCCATATTTGGGCATGAGCAACTTATGTCTCCATATATGGAGATATGATGACATCACACAGTCCTCAGCCGATGATGTGGCGTGATGTCATACAATACACAAACGAGCCCTACAGTATAAAGGGGCAATTCTTGCCAGGAAAGAAGCATTTCTTCGACTCAGACCTTATCGCCAGGGTTGGCTTATAGCAGCTGTCGGTAGGACCATATATGGATTCTGTTAGTGTGGATCTCCTAACAGGGCATCATCTGGGATACAATCCCTTTTATGCCCATATATGGAGATCCCTAACAGAATCCCTTTCATGCCCATATATGGAGATCCCTAACAGAATCCCTTTTATGCCCATATATGGAGATCCCTAACAGCATCCCTTTTATGCCCATATATGGAGATCACTAACAGCTAACAGAATCCCTTTTATGCCCATATATGGAGATCCCTAACAGAATCCCTTTTATGCCCATATATGGAGATCCCTAACAGAATCCCTTTTATGCCCATATATGGAGATCCCTAACAGAATCCCTTTTATGCCCATATATGGAGATCCCTAACAGAATCCCTTGTATGCCCATATATGGAGATCCCTAACAGAATCCCTTTTATGCCCATATATGGAGATCCCTAACAGAATCCCTTTTATGCCCATATATTATGGAGAAATCCCTGCTCTGAGTATCTGACATCAGTGTGATGTCACGTGTTTATGCCCATATATGGAGATCCCTGCTCTGCGTATCTGGTTGCTATGGTAAACAGTTGGTTGCTAGGGTAAAAAACATGGTTGCTATGGTAAACAGTTGGTTGCTAGGGTAAACAGTTGGTTGCTAGGGTAAAACCATGGTTGTTA
This sequence comes from Nannobrachium achirus, assembly GCF_963921795.1. NCBI lineage: Eukaryota > Metazoa > Chordata > Actinopteri > Myctophiformes > Myctophidae > Nannobrachium > Nannobrachium achirus. The sequence goes on from NC_137812.1 coordinate 68,542,047, forward strand.
AAGTGGTTGCTAACGTACACTAACAGACCAGCAACAACAGACTGTTGCCACAGCAACGTACACAAAGGTTTGTGTACACATGTGGTGTGATGTCATACTGATGCGGAGATATGAGCAGGGCAAAGGTGTGACGTGTGACGTGTGACCGACGGACGGACGGACGGCCGGTGGAGGTTTTCATAGTAAACTGCTCCCTGACGGTCGCAATTATTGTGAAAAATATCCCCAAAATGCAAATTAGAACATGATTTATGATTTATGATTTATGGCTATAAAACCTTACAAAAACATTTTTAATTTTTTTTTAAATTACATTTTCCTGTGATTAGGACTCCTACAACACCATCTGATTTTTTTTTATTTTGGGCCAGTAGAAATGAATTCGGGCCTTGCAGGGTTAAAAGCAATAAAGAATACATTATATGGAAATGTTCTGAATTAAAGTGATAATGAACACACCTGGACACACCTGGCGTTCAACCATTATCTTATTGTTAATGCTTGTGTGTTTCTTGACCTAAGATATAATACAGATGCTAGATTCAATGTCCTATAGTTTCAATTTTCAGATACTTTACTTTGATGGTATATTGTTTAGACAGATGATTCTTGGTTTACCTGAGATGAAACACATTGTTATCATGTGGACAGTGACACGTTAAAACGCTACCTTGGCTTGAATGGATTATATCTATGAGGAGGCTTCGTCCCTACAAATAGCTTAAATTGTCAACTGTCCCAAACAGCTGTCCTATTAAACAATGATGGGACGCCTTTATTGGAACTTGTGAGTATAGCCAATTTATTACCTCAACATGTCAGCTGAGCCACATTTTGTAAGATTAATCTTAAGTACATATTTCTATGCAGCAGGCTATATATCCTTTGTTTGTTATTATGAAGGAAATGTGTTCTCTAAGTCAGTGGTTCTCAAACTGTGGTACGCGTACCACGAGTGGTACGTGAGGCCCCCTCTGGTGGTACGCAAGGAGTCTCCCCAAAAAAGAAAAAGACTGACGGTCGGACTACACCAAAAAATGTGCACATACGCGCGTACTGTCCGTGAAGACGCTCGTGTATGCGTGAGGAAAACCAGATAGTCTGTGTACAAAACGCATACGCCTACTTAAAAAATAGAACCGATCCTATTTTTAGGGAATGCGTATCCGTGGTTCGCGCTATCCGTACGCCTGGTGTAGCCGGCTGAATTGATATACATTGGATCTATCCAAAACGCGCATATGCGCGCGCGCCCCGCATACGCACGCATACGCACTGACACGCGCGAAACGGCTTGGTGTAGTCCGGCCGTGAGACTGGGACTGTTGCGATGTCAAATTTCCCCAGCATGTACCGCTCAGCCAATGAAAACATGCGTTTTTACGCTTGCCCTAAATGTACAGCTAAGGCCATCCAACCACAAACCTTTCCTTAGATTGACAGCCGAAGCCAACCAATCACAAACATCCCCTTGCCGAGGCAGGAAACATAACATGCATGCTGCTGCACAGCGCGCTGCGCGCAGTGAGCGACTGACTGCACACACTGACTGATCTCACCGAGCACGGAGAAATGAGAAGCATACAGAGAGGTGGATGTGGAAGTCAACGCCAGTGCATAATCAGCTGTTTCTTCAGATTTGGTGTTGAAAAATAAGTCAACCTTGATTGTGTGGATATATTTCGAGTTTAGAATGGAGGAGTTAAAAACATAGCGATCATGTGCTGCGTAGGTCGCGCCGTACGTCCTCCGCATTGTCACGAGGAAATAAGGAAACACATGCAAGCAAAGCAACTCCAAGATTGTAGCCTACGGTTCAATGAGTAGTCATTTACCCATCAAAATAAATAAACTCCTCAAGCTTACAATACAATGAACGAGTCGCCGCTATCCACGAGACTGCGACGCCTTGTGAGCTTGTAGATTGGCTGTTTTCAGTGTGCAACACTGCACCGCTAAGAGTTTAGAACCAGCTTATTTAGAGAGAGACAGATTAAGCAGGGACCCCAGTAAACACCAGCCATCATTTAGACCTATGGTCTAGGGTTAGCCCTCATTTGAACCGTCTATCGTTAGTCTGTCTATAGACCGATTGTAGCTGATTACATTTAATCCATTATACCATACTTGTTGATTACAAAAACAGCTTTAATATGCACACCTGGGTTTCAAATATTGGACTAAAGTAATTTTAAGAGCCAATTTCACTGTCTAGTTTAGTTGTAGCCGTCATCTGAACGCTTCCATTTAAACGATATATCACCGTTTAGGACAAACGTGTGTTAGACCATCTTTTTTTTTTAAATACGTTTTTATCAGGTTGTTCATTATCGGATGCTAACAGTATAGCTTGAAATGATTAGATCTCCCGGTTCTACCTTAATAGTTGTAGTTTGCATCCACTGAGCAGTTTTCTGGTCATTGCACGTCTTTTATCCGTCTATAAAAAGCTGGGCAATAAGTCCTTTGAAAAATGTTGTAATAAATAAAAAAGTGTAATAAATAATGCCGTGGTGCTGACAGCATAGGCTATTACTTCTCTGAGTTACATTCATTCTGACAGCAATATAAACACAAACACGTACGGCTGTTCGACTCTCCCCACATCACGTACTCCACCATTCAATGATAATGATTAAATAAAATCGTTTTATAATATGTATCAATATAAAGTTAGTTTGCCTTGTCAAGCAAAATGCACCAACCTAAAACGAACAGCGGGAGGCAATATGTCACATAAATAGTGCAAGATACTTCCTCACTTGTATCAGTGGTCCTAGTCTAGCGATTAGTGTTTGGGTCTGGTATGTAGAAGATTGCGAGTTCGAATCTGGGTGGCTACCTATGTCAAATATGAACAGCAATAAAATGCAGTATAAATTCGATCAGCTGCGGTACGATGTGAAGGTTACAGGATCTCAAAACCAAGAAATTGTGTTTTTAAATCCTGCTGTCTGCCATCATTTTCACTACTTTCGGCGGCCTCTAGTGGCGAAATGTAGTCGTTTAAATGACGGTATTACAATGTCTAGGCTATGTATAGAGACACACGGGCTCCTACAAATATGGCCGTCCTAATGTGATAGCGACCCGACTTCGGGTAAGGATGAACGGTGAACTGCAGCTGCCAATGCAATCCCAATGAGAGGCATCGTGAAATATCATAATTTCAGTGGTTGACTACTGAGGCATTAGCGATTTTTTTTGTGTTCTAATAAAGTGTCCCATGAGTTTAATTTTGCCTTTTTAAAGTGGCATATCTGTCATCTTGATACACTACCTACAATATACTTTAATATACTTCATCTGTGAGTCAAAAGTGCTAGCATTGGAAATCTTAAATTTAGGTGGTCGCATGGTACACACGTCATGGACGCATCCCTTGAGGTTTTCTATACCCAGATACGCTCGTCTCTCATGTATAATTAGGCTGTTTATTTTTGGGAAATGATCGCATCTCGCCTTTTCCAAACGGAGTCTTGCAGGTTATTTTTGGATTAATACTAACCTGGAGAATCCACTCTGTAGTTGAAAAGGTCGGGATCTTCAAAGTCGGCGCTCATAAACGCACAGCAGTAAAGCCAGTGATGTCACTGAAAAGCGACAGGTTCTGTGTCTGCCGTTTCCCCTCTTCTCTGTTAACATTATGGGTAATCCATTCAAGTGGCAAATTAAATGTGACACACATCATGTATTTAGAAAACAAGAAGATATGTTGTCAGGGTCAGGCCATACATCTGGAAACATATTTTTATTCAAATCAAGATAGTCTACAGTTCGTGTAGGATTATTTTAATATTAGGCTAACCACAGCTGAATTGCAATGACTTTCTTTCTATGAGCGCGCAACAGCTTTAAATGACTTCCCGCGGCTATGCTCACAGAGAAGACAGAGAATCCAAGAACTACAAATCAATGTCCTCTTGTTGAACAATATGTTACATCATGTAATACTTCAGCAATCATATCAACATGTATCAAGTTGAGGAAATGCATCTCAGGTTCATAATATTCCTGTAAAGTGTGTGTGTGTGTGTGTGTGTGTGTGTGTGTGTGTGTGTGTGTGTGTGTGTGTGTGTGTGTGTGTGTGTGTGTGTGTGTGTCCCTGTTTCCTGCCTATCCACTGGTACTATTAAGAAACGTGCAAAAAGCCCCCAAAATATCTTTAAGAATATAGATATATTATTGGGGGGGCAGGGGCTCAGGGGTAGAGTGCCTGCAGAGCAGCCGGATGGGAACTGTGAGGTTCCCAGTTCGATCCTGGGCTCCCCCAGAGTTAATGTCGAAGTGTCCTTAAGCAAGACTCTGAACCCCTAGTTGCTCCTGATGAGCAGGTTGGTGCCATGTATGGTTTCCTCTGCCATCGTTGTAAGAATAATGTGTGTGAATGGGTGAATGTAATGCACAATCTAAAGCACTTTGGAATAAAGCAATATATAAATGCACCATTTACCATTTTGTGCGTGAATCAGGTGATGATTTAGTTAGAGAATAATAATTTCGCGGTAAACACACTGAGAATAACCATGACACGCACGTCGCACGCACACATACGCACCAAGCTAAAATTGTGTGGGACCCCCTATGTAAACCCAAAGGTTTGTTCTGTGGCCATCTAAACATCCAAAGTATGGTAAATAAGCACAGTGAACTAGAAAATCTGCTTGTAAACTCTAACATTGACTGTTTAGGACTGACGGAAACATGGTTAAAGCGGTCATCCCCAGATGCCTTAGTGAGCATGCCTGGTTACAAGGTGTTCAGAAGGGACAGAGTAACTGGGAAGGGTGGGGGGGCCTTGCTTTATATCAAGAACACCTTACAATGTAAGCAAATTGTATGGCCCACTGAGATCCAGGCCGAATGTGTAGGTGTAGAAATTACACTATCCACAGAGAGGAAGTTCACTCTAATTTGCTTATACCGTCAGCCATCAGCTAAAGTAGAAGTATACGACCAGCTAAAGACCATCCTCACGGCGTGTGATTTTAATCAAGAAGTAATACTAATTGGTGATACAAATGTTAACTGGGACGATAAAAAAATAAGAAAAAATCTTAAACTGGTAACAGACCACTATAATTTGACCCAATTAATAGAGCAACCTACAAGAATAACCAGTCACTCAGCAACCAAGATAGATTTACTGTTTTCAAATAAAGTGGAAAGAATCGCTAAAACATTTAACTTCGTGACAGGTCTCTCTGATCACAACATAATATTCTTTTCCAGAAAACTCTCAAAACAGGCGTTCAGCAAAGCTCAGTCCCAGCCTATAGTCAAAACAATCCCAAAACATCTGCAACATAGCCTTGAGGTCGCCCTACAAGGGCTTGAGTGGGATGATTTACACTCATGTGATGATGTTGAGACCGGATGTAATATCCTTCTTTCCAAAATTGGCAGGGTAATGGAATCCTTCACCAGAGGTGGTAACCAGAGGAAAGGGAGAAAAATTACTCTACCTTGGGTCGATAAAAAATGTAGAGATCAAATTAAAACCAGAGATTTACTGCTTAAAAAGGCATTAAAATCTGGCCTGACAACGGACAGACAGCTATTCACACATGCTAGAAACAAAGTCACAAATTTCTTAAGGAAGGCTAAAGCTGGATTTTATACCTCCATCATAGAGAGTGCCAGAGGAAATGGAAAAAAAGTTTGGGAATACATAAATAAACTGACAGGGAAATACTATAAGCAGGATAATAACAACTTAGAACTTAAAATAGATAATGTCCTGGTGAAAGATCCCCACACGCTTGCTAGCAACCTAATGCTGTTTTTTCTAAACTCTGTGTATGAAATCACACAGTTGTTCAGACCCTCTAAATTTGTTTCACGCCCTGTTCAAAATGATCTCCCCATTTTTAATTTGGAGGAAGTCACAGAAAACGAGGTGACAAACATTGTCAGATCACTGAAAGCATCCAAAGCTAAAGATGCACATGGGCTTGACACAAACTTTCTTAAAACAAATATTGACTCTCTGGTGGCACCAATCACACATCTGGTAAATCTGTCCATAAGAAAATGCACTGTTCCAACTCAGTGGAAAGTTGCTGTTATAACACCTATATTCAAATCTGGCTCAAAAACGGACATATCAAACTATAGACCCATAAGCATCTTACCTGTTATATCAAAAGTGGCTGAAAAGTGGATTGTAAAGTCTATTGTTAAACATCTAGACAAAGGCTACACCCCTCTGCATCCTATGCAGTTTGGGTTTCGAGCCTTCCACTCCACTGAGTCAGCAAATTGCTTATTCATTGAAAAGTTAAAGTGTGCTTTGAACAAGGCCCCATGCGCAATGGCAGTATTTTTGGATTTCAAGAAAGCATTTGACTCTGTCAGCCATCAGGTCCTCTTGTCCAAACTAACACATTTCAACTTGTCCCCAGAGGCCATCAAATGGTTTACATCATACCTATCAAATAGAGAACAGTGTGTAAGTATAAATGGCATCAAGTCTCCTTATCACACTTGCTCGGTTGGTGTCCCCCAGGGATCAATAGTAGGACCAATTCTGTTTTCTCTGTTTATAAACGACCTACCTGATGTATGTAAAGATGTACATATTCAGATGTACGCAGATGATGCTGTTATACTGACTCATGGAAAGAGCTATGCAGAGGTGTCAACGGTTTTAACTTCTGTTCTGACCAGCGTTCAGGACTGGCTTACAGACTCATGCCTGCTCCTGAATGCAAAAAAGACGGTCTGCATGGCTTTTTCCAAAAGACCAGTTGTGATGGAATCATCAAATGTGTTTCTGGGTGGAGAGGAACTTGAACTTGTGTCAGAGTTCAAGTACCTCGGGGTCATGTTAGACTCAACCCTAACCTTTAAAAAACATGTAAAAAAGGTTACAAACACAATCAAGTTCAACCTTCAGAACTTTAAACAAATCAGACCTTTTTTGGCAGTTAGTGCTGCTAAATCTTATCTCCAATGCATGATCCTATCACACATTGAGTACTGTTTCACAAACTGGTCTTGCACAGGTATAACGACTCTCAAACCCATTGAACAGCTATATAAGAGTGCGCTTAAGGTATTCGATAGGAAACCCCACTCATATCACCATTGTAATATTCTTCAGAGGTACCGTTTTTTGAGTTTCGCTAATTTTAAGGTATTTAAACAGGTCAGTATCATATATAAGACCCTAAATGGTCTATGCCCACCTCCCCTAAAGGAATTCATAAAAAGGAAGCCTGATAGAGGACTCAATACTAGAGCAATCACTAGAGGGGATTGCGAAGTACCGTACCGGGTAACCGCTTTTGGAAAAAACACCCTTTCAGTGCAGGGATGTTCAATCTGGAATGACCTACCTCTAACAATAAGAGACTGTTTGTCATTTCCATCCTTCAAGTTCAATCTAAAAAAATGGTTAGTTGACAATCAAACCTGTGACCATGTATAGTTCTAAGAGTACAGCTCATGTCATGTACGTACATTTTTAACTATCCTTTTCTAATGTAGGGTACTGTTGTGTTGTTTTGTTGTTTTTTCTTGGTTCAGGAAAAATAGTATTTGTATGTATGTTCTTAGGCACCCTCTCCTAATGTAGGGTTACTGTTTGTTGGTATGTATTGTTTTGTCTTCATGTGGGGACTACGGATGAAATTTAGCATTCTTGCTAATTCCGGCTTATTTACATTGCTTTCATGTAGTGTTCATTAATATGCATTGTCCCGTCTAAATAAACAAATAAAGTAAAGTACACACACATTTCCCTGGTTTGGACGTAGTGTGTGGAAGGAACCAGTTCCTGGTTGGAATAACCTATGGACTAAGCTATGGAAATAAGCTTAGTCTTTTCTAGGATCTCCTTTTAGTAGACCTTGTACCAGTGAACTGTACCGGCATGAAACTGTACTTTTTCCTATGCAAACTTCTTCTAATAAAGTCTTCAATCAATCAATCCTTTCCCTCAGGCGCCTCGGCTGGCCAGGGGGAGGCATTATAGAGATCAGGATTACTGCATGTTTGTGTGAGGCTACCTACCCTAGGAGACACGGGGAGAACATGCAAACTCCACACAGAAAGGCCCTTTGTGTGGGCGCTGATGACATGGAGGAGGGAACACGCCCCTAGCTCACACAGCGTCCCCCGGCGGAAATCGAACCCAGGACCTTCTAGCTGTGAGGTGACAGCGCTACCAACTGCGCCACCGTGTCCACGCACAAGAATATCTTTAAGAATATACACATTATTAAGGGGGGGGGGGGGGGGGGGGGGGGTCAGGGGTAGAGTGGTGGTAGAGCGGTGTGCGTGTGCGTGTGTGCATTCATCAGGTGATGTTTTCGTTATAGTATACTAATTTCTCTGTAAACAAACTGAGAACAACCATGACACACACACACACACACACACACACACACACACACACACAGGTAGAGTGGGCACCTGAACATTGTGGGCACATCAATCAATGTTAAAGTGTCTCAACTCTCAAATGAAAGCAATGAGTACATTATATGAAAATGGTCTGAATTAAAGTGATAATGAACACACCTGGACACGGCCTACATCAGGTTGACTTATCACTTATTTTGTATGCTTGTTTGTTTCTTGGTTTACCAGTGATCCTAGTTTACCTTTACACACACGCACGGTGAGCTCCCAGAGTGTCCACGACTTCAGACGTGTCCTCCTGTAATTATGGTTGCTTGATAAAAGTTAGTTTAATTATTCTAAGAATCTGCAAGACAGAGTGGTCTATTCCTCTGAGCCCGGCATTTGTTTCCCTCTGACCGCATACCAAACGGGATGTTAAACTGGGAGTCGGGGACTTAACCAGTACGCCACTGTGTACATTACAAGTCCGCGGAAGGGAGCGTCTCGTCCGCGGAGAGGCCGTGTCTACTGTCTAATCATTTGCGTTTTGTCCGTGGAGAGGACGTGTCTAATATGCGGCCGTTTTTTTCACATCTTTTCACAATATTTTCTCAACTACCTTTGCATATCTGCCGCCCACTGTTTTTTCTTCTTCTTCTTCCTTGATTAATGGGCCCACTGCGTGTCTAGGCCACCCGGTGAATGTAATGCACAATCTAAAGCGATTTGGAATAAAGCACTATATAAATGCATTTACCATTTATAGTGATATAAACATGTGTGTGCGTTTGCATGCATCAGGTGATGATTTAGATAGAGACAGTGTTGTAGTGCTAAATTTGGAAGTGTGGGCACGCACCAACGCAAGCACGTTGCGCGCCAATGCGCGTGCACGCGCCGACGCGCGCCAATGTGCACGCGCGTTTTAAAACAGTTCTGCGCGGAGGCAGAAATAGACAGATAGATACCTTTATTATCCCAAGGGGGAAAATCTGTTGCCCAGAGGCAGCACAGCAGTATAAGGTTATTTACAAAGTTACAGAGAAGTAAGAAAAAGATAAAAGAAAAGAACAGAGTACAGTAAATGAGCAAGGTACATCAAGAGAGTGAACTATCAAAATAGTACAGTGTCCAAATCAAAAGTGACCATAGCAGTCAATGCTAGTTAGTGCAACAAGTCAATGCTAGTTAGTGCAACAAAATAAAAGAAATAGCCTTGATATAGACCAGTGGTTCTCATTCTCAACCGATAATTTGATGACCAGATCACCAGCTAAACCATGCAAAATAGCTGCACAACTGATATTTCCAATTCATTAATCCATTCTCAAATATTCTATTACCATCTGCTGTGTCAATCATGCTCATTTCAGCACGGCAGGCGAGCCTATTTCAACCAATTGCTGGGTCAGAACTAGCCCTAGAATGTCTCCAATGTTCGGTCGATTGACTCTCCGAGTAATCCCTCAAATCTGGAGCCATAGAACGCTCCCATTGCGCGGCGGTTAGCAGCGAATCTGCGCGGCACTAAAGTGCAGCGCGTTACTTGTGTACTCACCCAACAATTAATTCCTCAGCCTGGGAGAAAGACATTGTCCTATAGTGTCATATCCATTTGAAAGTTCTGGCTGAAAATATGTACTTTGTAAAATATCACCACTTATCACGAGCCAACACGGACGACTGACACGACCGGGCGAGGGGCCCGGAATGATAGAGAGGATCAATTTTCAGAAAATCAGAACCCCGAAGGCATTTTGTGAATATTTATTATATACAACTGTTCTAGGGGTATTAAGGGGTGCTGAATCCAAATTTGCTGTATATAATGCTCAAAAATGTTCCTAAATGGCTCAAAATTGAGAAATCCAACATGGCTGAAACTATTTAAGTGCAAATCTTTTTGACTAAACAAGGTAGAAACTTGAACTAAATGTGTTTTTCTAGGTTAGCCTAAATGGGGAATTTGAAATTCTATCCTAATTTGAGATCAGGCGTGAATAATTGGCTTGAAACTCATACATGTATAGCAGAAAGGTTCGTTATTGATGCATAATTCGTCAAACAAACAAAAGCAGGATGAACCATGTTTTTATTCATCAAAACTCTTTTGATTTAGATTTTTCTATCAACAAGTCATATATGCAAATTATATATAGTCCTTAAAGGGATATTCCACTTTCAACAGGGAAACAGGGGAAGGGCTTCTCTCCCCACACACACCCATTATAACTTCAAACTCCATTTTAACCATTCATTAAAAACACCCATTCTTTTTTTGTGGTGACTCATTCTACCCTCCTAATACGTGAGCAGGCCGTGTTTTTTTCCATAACCTTTTTCATTTGTTTTTATTAATTATTTGGGAAAATGGAAAAAATTAAATTCAAAAAATAATTATTAAAAGTAAATGAAAAATGTTATTGAAAAAACACGACCTGCTCACATATTAGGAGGGTAATATGAGTCACCAGAAAAAATAATGGGTGTTTTTAATGAATCTATCATGGTTAAAATTAAGTTTGAAGTTACAATGGGTGTCTGTGGGGAGAGGCCAAGGGCCTGGTAACATTTACATCAAATATCTAAATATTGAATCAAGCAAATTAAAACTGTTCAGGGTGTTCATAAAGCCTGATTAGACGATAAAATTACCAAAAGTTTTTTGAAAGAGAAATATCCCTTTAATATGAAGGTAGGCTACATTAATTTAGCCTATTTGCAGTCATCAATATTTCGAGCAGATGTCATAGGTATCTTGCAGCTGCATGCAACCAATTCCACTTTTCCTGAATAGAATAGAATGGATTATAATATAATATAATAGTATTTTACCATATCAATAAAAGTAAATGTACATGGGAATACTTCTTACTGTAATCCTTACTGTGGCAGCTTATTCACAGTCTTCCTCAGTGTTCCGGCAAATGTTTTTTGCAGTTGTATACTTCCATACATGCCATATGACTCTTTATGGATAGAATAGAAGAGAAGGGGATACAACATTAATAGCCAGCACAAGTACATCAGGGTAGGGTTCATCAATCTGTCAACATCTAAGAGTCTAGAGTATGCAGTCTAGTAGGCTGATATTCTCTAAAATTACCAAATCCCATTAGTACAATATATTATACATGCATACCTGCAGCTGCAGCGTTGGCTGAGGCACTCCTTTGTACACCCACATGAAGTGAACTCCCTGCAGGCTTTGGGCATAGGTGGCAGAGAGAGTAGCCGTGGCACTAACTGGCCTTCCTTGATCATCCATCCCATTTCCTCCACTGGAGGAAGATCAGGGTGTGGCAGGTGAGCTTGATTCCATATAGTTGCTTAATAGTGTGCACGCATGATATGGAACCTCACAGCATCTGTGGTTGGTGGCAGAGTCTCTTGGGGACGACCTTTGCAGAATACGTTTACTCGTGCTTTGTTGCATGAATCAACGTCAGGCACACCATAGATCTTACAAATGAATCTTTCTGATGATGTCACAATATCTTCTGTGAAAGGGCCCTTCCCAAGGCCAGCAAGATCAGTGTGATGTTGTTCGAACACCTGCCAGGCTTTCCGTGGCCGCTGAACTGAGACACACTGTCACATCCAGTAAGGGCAGGAGTGTGTCCAGTTGATCCTCAGACAGTATCCTGTGAATTTCATGCACTGGGAAAAACTTTGGGTCCTTTGATATCCCAGCTTTCATGTAGACATAGGTACATCTGATTTTGTCAAAGTAAGCAAGCAGTAGTAGAAGCACGTCTGTGTCACGTGCTGACACGACTACTGTTTCCATCAGTGCGTGGATACAGTGAAGGATCAGTCGTGTATCAGCTTCCTCGTGGACACTCCTTCCATGCCCTTACTGGATGTGACAGTGTGTCTCAGCGGCCACGGCCACGGCAAGAAGACAGCCTGGCAGGTGTTCGAACAACATCACACTGATCTTGCTGGCCTTGGGAAGGGCCCTTTCACAGAAGATATTGTGACATCATCAGAAAGATTCATTTGTAAGATCTATGGTGTGCCTGACGTTGATTCATGCAACAAAGCACAAGTAAAGTTATTCTGCAAAAGTCGTCCCCAAGAGACTCTGCCACCAACCACAGATGCTGTGAGGTTCCATATCATGCGTGCACACTATCAAGCAACTATATGGAATCAAACTCACCTGCCACATCCCGATCTTCCTCCAGTGGAGGAAATGGTACTAATGGGATTTGGTAAATTGTAGAGAATATCAGCCTACTAGACTGCATACTCTAGACTCTTAGATGTTGACAGATTGATGAACCCTACCCTGATGTACTTGTGCTGGCTATAAACTCTCTTCTATTCTATCCAGAAAGAGTCATATGGCATGTATGGAAGCATGCAACTGCAAAAAACTCAACACTTGCCGGAACACTGAGGAAGACTGTGAATAAGCTGCCACAGTAAGGATTACAGTAAGAAGTATTCCCATTTACTTTTATTGATATGGTAAAATACTATTATATTATATTATAATCCATTCTATTCTATTCAGGAAAAGTGGAATTTGGTGCATGCAGCTGCAAGATACCTATGAGATCTGCTCGAAATATTGATGACTGCAAATAGGCTAAATTAATGTAGCCTACCTTCATATTAAGGACTATATATAATTTGCATATATGACTTGTTGATAGAAAAATCTAAATCACAAGAGTTTTGATGAATAAAACCATGGTTCATCCTGCTTTTGTTTCTGTTTGACGAATTATGCATCAATAACGAACCTTTTCTGCTACATGTATGAGTTTCAAGCCAATTATTCACGTCTGATCTAAAATCAAGATAGAATTTCAAATTCCCCATGTAGGCTAACCTAGAAAAACACATTTAGTTCAAGTTTCTACCTTGTTTAGTCAAAAAGATTTTCACTTAAATAGATTTCAGCCTTGCAGTGGCGGCCATGTTGGATTTCTCAATTTTGAGCCATTTAGGAACATTTTTGAGCATTATATACAGCAAATTTGGATTCAGCATCCCTTAATACCCCTAGAACAGTTGTATATAATAAATATTCGCAAAATGCCTTCGGGACTTTATACAAGCACATTTTCAGAAATTCTGCCTTGTCTATGACTGCTGGACTGAATATATCATAACTTCCTTTTGGAAGCACAAAACATACGGGGCACACAATCACGCAGGTGGTGTGATTAGTCACCCCACGTCAATCACAAGCACCTGTCAATTGTGTGCCCCGTACGTTTTGTGCTTCCCAAAGGAAGTTATGATATATTCAGTCCAGCAGTCATTCCGAGCCCCTCGCCCGGTCGTGTAAGTCGTCCGTGTTGGCTCGTGATAAGTGGTGATATTTTACAAAGTACATGTTTTCAGCCAGAACTTTCAAATGGATATGACACTACAGGACAATATCGTTCTCCCAGGCTGAGGAATACATTATTGGGTGAGTACACAAGTAGCGCGCAGCACTTTAGGGCCGTGCAGATTAGCTGCTAACCGCTGCGCAATGGGAGCGTTCTATGGCTCCAGATTTGAGGGATTACTCCGAGAGTCAATCGACCGAACATTGGAGACATTCTAGGGCTAGGTCAGAACGACCTGTAATATAATATCAATATTTCCTATAGACTTTTCACAAGAGATATTTCACAATTCACACGGTTAATGCACGGCGGCATAACAGAACCGTTTTAGGCTTAGGCCTAATATAATAGTTTTAATATACCGGTAGGCATTATGTCTTACCTAACCAGCCCTCCAGTAAGAATAACACATGTTTATTTACTCACGTGTAGCAGCAGATTGATTGATTTTGATTGAAGACTTTATTAGAAGTTTGCATAGGAAAAGGTACAGTTTCATGACGGTACAGTTCACTGGTACAAGGTCTACTAAAAGGAGATCCATGAAAAGACTAAGCTTATTTCCACTGGAAACCATTGAAGTATCTCATATAACATTGAATGACAGACAAATAGAACACAGTACTATGCAGTAGATATGTAAAGAATGAGAATGCACGTTGCTGTTGTACAGACAGTGCTGCATGTTTGACTGGAATAATACTCGGGTAGATAATCCAAGGTAACAAAAATTCACAACAAACAAATTAACTGCTGCAGGCTACGAACCGCTTAAAGTTTGAAGAACTAAACACAGACAGTGACAGTGTAGTTGGTTGGTCAGTGACAATGAGTCTTATCCCATAGCCCGAAGGGGCAGTCAGCTTGGTGATTGGTTGGTTGTTGGTTGTCATGACGATATTACAACCAATCGGTGGACGATCTGCTCTGTACTTGCCTGACTTCTGCACTCTGTCTGCGGTACAGTAGGTACTTGTCGTGCCCATGCATGCTGTGGTTCTATTTGGAGGTGGTTGGTTGTTGTCAGTGTTGTTGTCACGAGTTCACGGGTAATCACGACCAAGATTTTTTGAAGTTATGTAGGCTATACGGTATGTGCGTTGGCTCTCGCCAACGTGCCTGGCACTTTGGCTGACTGGTCAGCGTGCATACCTGGCAAATCGGGGTCCCGGGTTCGCCTCCCGGCCGTGACGCTACATTGGTGGCAGCGGTACAGAGGGGAAGTATTCATCCCCGGCGGCGGTGTAGACCTGTCCGGCTAGTAGTCGACGACTGTTCCCCCCTGAGTTGCGTTTGAACCCCCCGGTTTCAAAGTCGATCTTAGATCCTGGCCGGCGCGCGTGGTCGCGCTTCCAGGTAGAGGGGACGACTGTAGGCTATACGGTATGTGCGTTGGCTCTCGCCAACGTGCCTGGCACTTTGGCTGACTGGTCAGCGTGCATACCTGGCAAATCGGGGTCCCGGGTTCGCCTCCCGGCCGTGACGCTACAGTTATATATATAATAATACAAAATAATGATACAAAAATTAAAATAAAAAAATATTTTTTTCAAAAAAAAAAAAAAAAAAAAAAAACATTTTTACCCCCCAAATTTTTTTTCGGGGTGAGTGAGAAGTGTGGGCACGGCGTACCCCCGCGTGCCCCCCCCACTACATCCCTGGATAGAGAATAATACCTCCTTGGTAAACAAACTGAGAAAAACCATGACACACACGAACGCACGCACACGCGCGCACACACACACACGCACGCACGCACGCACGCACGCACGCACACACACACACACACACACAGGAAGAGTGGGCACCTAAACACAGTGGGCACATCAATCAATGTTAAAGTGGCTACTTTCCCCTCAATTAAAAGCAATACAGAGTACATTATATGAAAATGGTCTGAATTAAAGTGATTTTTTTTATGTTATCCCCTGATTTTTCACCCTGTGTCAATTATCGAATGTAATCCTGGGTGCTACACTCCCTCTGCCAACCTGGGGAGACAATGAACTGACCTCATGCTTCCTTCTATGCATGAGGAGTCCAAGTTGCTTCTTTTCACCTGACAGGGGGGAGTTTCCCCAGTTGGAAGTAGTGCATGGAAGTAACACGTTATTCCAACCAGATCCTTTCCCCTCCATCAGGCTGGCCAGGGGGAGGCAGTTATGAAACCATGATTATTGCTTTTTTTTCTTTTTTTTTTATCACAATAAGGAGGCCGGGGGCCGCTCTACATCCTGAACCACTGCCTCTGTACACAGTAGTTTTCCTAAACTGTCATTGATTCTAAAGGACTGGGTTACATGTGAGCCTGCAGCCTATTCCTTTTGGAGGTGGTGAGTATATAAGACAGCTGTGTGCTGTCACTAGTCAGTGAAGTTAGCTTTGTGCTGTGTCACTAGTCAGTGAAGTTAGCTTTGTGCTGTGTCACTAGTCAGTGAAGTTAGGTATTTGCTTTTTCCACTAGTCATTGAAATTAGGTATTTGCTGTGTCACTATAGTCAGTGAATTTCAGGATGAAGGCTTGTGCTGCTTTGCTGTTTGTCCTCTTCTGTGTGTGTGAGGCTGACCCTATTCTCCATCTGACCCTCGACCATCACCCTGACCAGGGAACAGAGTTGGAGCTGACCCTGAACCATGATGATGACCACGGAACGGCTAACACAGAAGAGTTAGGTGAGGATGATTGACATGCACTAGATTTCAAGTGTTAAACACTGCTATAACGCTGAAGTATAGAAGTGTTAAATACTGCTATAACGCTGAAGTATAGAAGTGTTAAATACTGCTATAACGCTGAAGTATAGAAGTGTTAAATACTGCTATAACGCTGAAGTATAGAATTGTTAAATACTGCTATAACATTGAAGTATAGAAGTGTTAAACACTGCTATAACGCTGAAGTATAGAAGTGTTAAACACTGCTATAACATTGAAGTATAGAAGTGTTAAACACTGCTATAACGCTGAAGTATAGAAGTGTTAAATACTGCTATAACATTGAAGTATAGAAGTGTTAAACACTGCTATAACGCTGAAGTATAGAAGTGTTAAACCAGTGGCGGCTTCAGGGAATAATCAGCAGGGGGGCCTTCAGTTTTCCAAAGGAGGCACCTTATATTTCAACATACCCCTATACAGTATATATTGAGCACATTTTTGCAGCATTTTGAGCCAAACTAGTAATGTCCATCAAGTTTTCTCACTGAAAAGATTTGAATTCCCTCTGCTGCATGCACAACTAACTCTGTGCAGCACCAGTGTAGGCTACCTTTTTTAATGCATTTGCATAAGACTATTAATTAATTTGAAAACGTATATTTATAATAATCACAAAGAACAAAACATATATAACATTCAGTATATAATTAACACTTAAAAAAAAACATCTTAAAATAACGGTGGCTGGCCATTCTGGAATGGGGGCACAAAGTCTAATCTGTGTGGGCATTGCCCCCCAATGCCCCCTGTGCCTATATGTGTTAAACAATGCTATAATACTGAAGTATGGCCATTAGAAGTGTTAAACACTGACACAACACTGCAGTATGGCAGTATTTTAAGAGCCAAGCCTGATTTCTTATTGTATTTTATATATTTTTTTTTTTTCAAAATTCTCCATATTATATAGAGCCCACACATCCAAATAGCTAAGACCAATTGCAGTTTGAGTCAACCATATTTCTGTCAACCGGTTTTCAAAATTCGAAATTCTCCATATTCCTTGCAAAAACTACTTTCATTCACTTGCCATTAGCCATGATTGTACCGGGTCACTATCAAAGGAGCGAGCGAAAATTAAACATCGTTCGGTATTGGCCACAATGCACGCATGTACAGAAAGCCGGGAGGCTCTCTCCATTCCGACATGTCGCCACTCCGAAATTGACTTCTTATTGTCGGAGTGGCGACACTCCCATGGGCCTAAGGTTTAGGGTTAGTGTTAGAGATAGGGTTAGTGTCGGAATGGAGACATGTCGGAAAGGAGACATGTCGGAGTGGAGAGATGCACTCCAGAAAGCCATACTCAGCCAGTTTCAATCCATTAATCCTCAAAATCCTCAATGTCTGTTATTCTGTCTGTGTTTACCTTTAAAGGACCTACACCATGAATTTTCACTTTTTCTATTTTAAAACCTTTTTTTGGGGTCCCACTGGCACCTTCTATCCTCACAAAGTCCTATTTCTGTACATTGTGTCTTTCTCTGGTTTTGGGAAGACAGAGATGAAAAGCTTTCCACGGGTTCTCAGAACAGTGCTGTTCTGAGAGTTGACGCATGTGACGTCACACGCGTTTCCCGTTTTTTTTTTCAGAGTAAAAAAAATAAAATAAAATAAAATATTTTTTTTTTCAAATTTTTTTTTTTCAAAAATTTTTTTTTTCTAAAACTTGTCAAAAGGTCAAAAAAAATCAAAACATTTTTTTTCTAAAAACTTTTTCAAAAAACTTTTTTTCAAAAACTTTTTTTTTCAAAAAACTTTTTTTTCAAAAACTTTTTTTTTTTTCAAAACACTTTTTCAAAAAACTTTTTTTTTCAAAAACTTTTTTTTTCAAAAAACTTCTTTTTTTTTTTTAAACTTCTTTTTTTTCTGGAAAAACCCCACTAGATGCGCCCCTGAGCAAACAGAGGCCGTTTTGGTATTGCAGCTGGAGAGCCTCATTATAGTAGAGCTAGAACAAACAAAAAGAATGGTCAGAGTGTTTGTTGAGGGTTAAAACCTGTCTAAGACTCAATTTTGAGCATATATTTATACAAAAAATATAGTTTTAAAAGCATGGTGTAGGCCCTTTAAGATCTATTCTGCTGCCTCAGTGGTTGCAGAGTTCATGTGTAACTCGGCAACACTTGAATTAATCATTTAGATTGTGATTGTCATTACATTCTCTATGATCAGTAACATGTGGGTGATGTTCAGTATGTGTATACTATCGACTATGTTTTTATTTATTTAAGCATTGGGATTGTGACCATATGATTATGGCCTTGCATGAACTTGGACATTTCTCCTTTCAGTGTGATGTTTCTTTTTCTTTCGGTTTCACCGCTTAACTTACTCTAATAGCACTGCCTCTGAGGGAATGGCAGCCCATACTCTCATTGGTTTGATTAAAGTAACGCCCAAACATTAATTCAGGGCCTTTTAAGCATAACGCCTTGGCGTAGTGCACAAATTAGTGCACTCATAATATCAAAAAGGCCATTGGTCACGCCTCCTCAGCTTGATTTAAGTAATAAGACCTGGCGTTAATAGACCTGTTCATAATAGCGCCCATAGAGTCTATAATGTGAATTGACTGGGTCAAAACCCAGTGTATTTCTGAATGGTTTATGATTGGTTCTCCTTTTTACATATCTGAATGAAGAAAGGGAAAGACAAGCTGTCCAAAGATCTAGAGCAATTACAGTCCAGATAATGTAACCGAATATATAGACAGCTTCAGACCAGTTTGGACCAGTTACAGAGCAGCCATAGCCAGTCACAGAACAATTTGACCAGATACAAAGCAGATGTAATAACATAACTGAACAGAAAGACCAGATATATTCTAGTTGGGTACCAGTTGCAGTCCAGATGCAACAACATTATCTGACCGGAAGAGGAGTCTGTGTGGTCAGTGAGACCTCACAGTTTGTATTATACATTTATCACATTTATCTGAACGAATGAAACTAACAATTATGTTTGTTATTAGGATCAGGTGGCTTGACAGAGAATGGTGCTATTTGGTTCCCTTGTACTGGGCATAAAACCTGGAAGGACAGCAGAGCAGAGTGTCAAGCCAAAGGCGCTGACCTGATTGTCGTAAACACCACGCAGAAAGAGGTACAGTGTGTGTGTGTGTGTGTGTGTGTGTGTGTGTGTGTGTGTGTGTGTGTGTGTGTGTGTGTGTGTGTGTGTGTGTGTGTGTGTGTGTGTGTGTGTGTCTTAAATCAATCTGTGTATCTTAAACAATCTGTATGGAAGAGTACATGAATACAATATTACCAGTAAGACTCCCTAATCGGGAGATAAGCGACCGTTGGTCGCTTATCTCCACAAATATCACAGCCTCCACCTCACGTCATACGGGCAGCCATAGTTACACCTGGAATGTTGAATCTCCATATATGGAGATAACCTACCCATCACACAAAGTCTGACCTCACCAGCCCATACCTGGGCATGGACGACTTATATCTCCATATACGGAGATGGCCATATATGGAGATACGATGACATCACAGAGTCCACAGCTGATGATGTGGCGTGATGTCATACAATACACAAACAAGCCCTATATAAAGGGGCAATTCTCACCAGGGAAGAGAGCATTCCCCACTAGCTGAGTATCTTAAGATGGTTGGATGTGATGATAAGCCACAAATAGGCCAAAAGTTTGTTTTACCAATTATCAAGACATACGGGCAGTTGACAGTTTGCCATTGTTACTCATTGAAGTTGAATCTCCATCTGAATCCCTTTTATGCCCATATATGGAGATCCCTGCTCTGAGTATCTGACATCACTAATCCCTTTTATGCCCATATATGGAGATCCCTGCTCTGAGTATCTGACATCACTAATCCCTTTTATGCCCATATACAGTATGGAGATCCCTAACAGAATCCATTTTATGCCCATATATGGAGATACCTGCTCTGAGTATCTGACATCACTGTGATGTCACCTGTTTATGCCTAAATATGGAGATCCCTGCTCTGAGTATCTGACATCACTGCGATCTCACCTGTGATGTCACAGTGACACATCACCTCAGTATCTGTGACCTCAGTATCTGTGATGTCACAGTGACACATCACCTCAGTATCAGGCGTTACACGTATACATTGAGCAGGGCAAAGGTGTGACGTGTGTGACGGACGGACGGACGGACGGACGGACGGACGGACGGACGGACGGACGGACGGCCGGTGGAGGTTGTCATACTAAACTGCGACCTTACGGTCGCAACTACATTTGTATGGTAGAGTATTTTAATACAATATAATTTATACAATCTGTATGGTAGAGTATGTTAATACAATATAACTATACTAGTAAGACACCTCAGGGTATCATGCGACCTCAGGGTGACATGCAACCTCAGGGTGACAGGCGCGACCTCGAGGTCTCGCCAATTCTGGGAATGACCATATATGGACTTTTTATTTTATTTTATCCTTTATTAATAATAATATGTATCCATACATACAATATATGTTATGCCCATACATGGAGATGGGCATAAAAAAAACGTACGTTAATTAGTAATGCCAAGCAGGGCCTTGGTGAGTGAGGGCCTTGGTTTGATGCCCTTGGATCTCCATATATGGGCCATAATAATGTTCTTATTATTGACAATATAGGAATCTCCATATATGGGCATAAAACGTAGGGCCTTGGTTTGATGCCTGTGGATCTCCATATATGGGCATAAGGGGGTACCCTAACATTCTCATTTTCGGCCTCCATTTTCTGTACAATGCCACGTGACATCCCTTTTATGCCCATATATGAGTCATTCTGTACCACATCACTGTGATCAACTCTCGCTTTGCCATGCGATCAACTTCAGAGCAGTGATGTGGCACAGAGTGACAGTGAGTCACAGTGATGTGGTACAGAATGACTCATATATGGGCATAAAAGTGATGTTGCGTGACATCTCTTCCTGTACTGAAAAACATGTGACATCACACTGACATCACTTCCTGTAGGGACGGACAGAAGGTCAGACAAGCGACAAGGTTTTTCAGGGTATAATGTGACCTTCGGTCACAATAAATGTTAAGTAAGGGATAACGACTGGCTCCGCGGTCGTTCTCGAGAAATACAAATCCCGACAGCCTGATAACTTATCAGGCTGAAGGGATTTTTATTTCTCGAGAACGACAGAGGAGCCAGTCGTTATCCCGCTTATTACCCGGCTACTCAATATAATTAACTATTTGACTCAAAACTAAAAACAAAACAAAGTAGTTCCTTGTTTACAGACTGCTGAAAGTGTTCCCCAAGTGTTGCGCTGGGCGTCCCCCCAGCGCAACACGGTCTCCTTGGAAAACAAGGAAGTGCTGATCAAATAGAATCAATTTTCTGATACTGCGTTGTCTATTTCTCGCTTCAATTCTTTTTTTAAACATTCTTGAGAGCAACTTTTAGTTGTAACTGACGCTGTGTTTGTTTACATGGCTGACATGTTGCAGCAGTTGCTCTGAGCCTCTGTTATAGAGCGCAGCAGTCTGTTATCAAGAAATAACAGACTGCTGATTTCAGCGATTGACCAATCAGAATCAAGCATTAAAACAAGCCGGGTAATAATACAATATACCTTATGCAAACTGTATGGTAGAGTATGTTAATACTAGTAAGACAAATATGGAGACCCCTGCATGATAGTCAACAATGCTATGTCAAAACATGCCAATATATGGGCATTACCAAATATGGGCATTCCCAGATATGTCCTTAAGATTGATAACATCATGTCACAGTGATAGTATGGATATCCAGGGTTTGATCTTTGATGAGGTGATGTAACGTGACATCAATTCCGTTACGGAAGGACAAGCTCCGACATTTCTCATATACTGCGACCTTTGGTCGCAATAATAATGAGTACACGTTGTATGGTAGAGTATATTAATGAAATATAACAAGTACATCTTTCTGGAGTAATTTAATACAATACAATATAACTAGTAGTACATCTGTATGGTACATCATGTTAATACAATATAACTTATGCAATCTGTAAACAGATACTAAACATGAGATTCCTTCTTTGTTGAGCTGGTAAGGTTTGGTTACCCATAAGGCAGACCCATGTTTAAATCCTGTATGTTATTATAGCTGAAACCCGATTGTAGCTTTAAGTAACCAGACATTTTTTTTCTGTCCAGGACTTTCTTGACTACATTGTTCCCTTCTACACGCCTGTGTGGATTGGTTTGAGCATTTTCAGTATCAACGGGAGCATCTACAAGTGGGTGAATGGACAGATGGTGACCTCACCAACGTAAGACTTTACCTTCAATTGTTTAAATGAGATTGAATCTTTGTTCTCATTGAAATTAATTAAATGTTATTTGTTTCTACAGGTACTGGCAGCCTGGTGAGCCTCAAAGTGCCGTTGGTTACTATGTTAAATGTGCAGGGAATACTGGATGGAAAACTTCAATTGACGCAAAATTTGGTTGTGTTTGCATCAAAAACTGAAATCATCATCATCATCATCACAATCTATCAGTTATGTACTGGAACATGTATTAATACCATGTTCCATTGTTAAATCAACACGGATACGGTATTAATACTGTGTTTCAAGTACAGTACTTTAATACATTGTGTTGTGTTTTATAATAGAGCTATAATAGAGGAAGTTTATATGGTTACAGATTGCTAATAATGTATTCAATCAATCAATCAATCAATCAATCAATCAATCAATCAATCTATCTATTATTGAAACATGTACACATTATGTGCATCAATGGTTCTCAAAGTGTGGTACAGGTCTGTAAATCTGAGAGTGTACAAATGGAACTAAATGGAGCCTTATGGGTCCATTTAGTTCCATTTGTACACTATCAGAGTTCTGGGGATCTTTTACATATTGTTTTAGGTTTGAGAACCATTGCTGTAGATTAGTAGTGTTGTTTTCGTAAATCAGTTTAGAACAGGGGTGCCCAAAAGGTAGATCGTGATCTACCAGTAGATCACCAAGGGTGTGCAGGTAGACCACATGACATGACTCTAAAAATATATAATTAAAATATAAAAAGAATATGTCAATATGACATCAAGAAGGGCCTGTCAGCTCCCTTCATGGCTTCTAAAGTAGGCAAACCTCCAATGCAATACTTTGTTCAAGAGTCAGTAATATTACAAAGAACCCCAAAACCTACCACTTCCATACAGAATGGGATGAAGACATTTCCCCCAGTATTTCCCATTTATTTCTCCCTTACAGTAAGTGTGTTTGTCTAAAATGTAACGCCAGTGCTGCCATTCCAAAGCCCCCCTCAGGCCCTCAGCTACACATTTTGGGTGGGTAGATCATGTTGAGCTAGTCATTTTAAAAGTAGATCTCACGTCAAAAAAGTGTGGCCACCCCTGGTTTAGAAGAAGTTTATTCGCATCTATTTCTCATCATCACATTATCATGATTCATAACATCTCACCATATGTTGTATTTCAAATAATTTTATTCTACAACTGACATTCTGGATTACTTGATTGTGTGCTTTAAGAATGATAGCTATATATTCATTTTATTCATTGTGTTTACACATTGTTTAACATGTTTTTCCTGTTTTCTATGCCTTCAATGTAAATCCCTTTGAGCTGCTTGCTTTGTAGGAAATAATAATAAAAAAATGTTTCGTTCTGAGACACCAATTATGGACTTGTGTCTTAATTAAGGATTACAGGGAGGAGGATGGTGGCTATGGTAATTAACGTCTATGGTAATTAACAATTACAATAACACAATTACAGTTACAATGTTATTAGGGGGTCTAAAGCAGTGGTTCTATAAACATGTTCATGTCAAGGACCCCCACATTGAAATGCATTCAGCAGACCCCCACCTGAAAATATGTTCTGCCTAGGAAGATTTTTCAAGATTTATGAAAATGTTTAAAAAAATATTCAATCTACAAGCTCAAAATGGGCTGTAATGGTAACGCGTTGTGAGCTTGTAGATCGTCTATTTTCAAAAAAAGTTTAAAACAGGGTTAAAGTGGTAAAACTGCTCCTCGTTTTACTGTGGACCCCCTGGAACTTCCTAAAGGACCCCTCGGGTACCCAAACCACACTTTGAGAACCACTGCTCTAAAGATATGATACAAATATTAATTTGATTTAAAACATATAGTATACATTGAATAAACTTATTTATTTATGTATTTATGTATTTATTGGTTTGTTTATTTTGCACAAACATGTCACACTTACGAACTAAAAGGACACCCTAAGAGTGCTCCCAAGTGTGCGCAGATTTTATCTTAACATAAGAACAAATCACATCTAAGAAAACATTGGTGTATATGCCAAATATTCTTAAAATGAAGAGGGTCTAAGAAGGCATTTATTCGCAAGAACGTTTGTAAGTAAAATGGTGAATCAGGCCCAATGTCAAGCTTTTTAGTATATTTGCACTTTCCATGCTTGAAAGGGATGGTACAGTCCATAGGAGGTTTGAAATGGGTTGAGTAGTTGTACAATGTAGGGTAAACACGTATAGGTTAAAGTGTAAATACAGGTCTATGTGGAAAAACCTTAAAATAAGATAATACATAACTACTGTAAATACATTGCACATGCAATACAAAATACAAATATACATGCTTTGCATAATGCTTTTAAACAGAGTTAAGACACAAAGTGTTTCTGATTTGTCAATGAAATGAGGCAACAGCAGCCATGGGTTTTCTCCCTGGTGCTTTAAATGCAAACCACCACCAGAGGGCGACATAAACTCCATTAGAATGTAATTATCTTGAATCCATTAGCAGCATTCCTGTATTTGTACCCATGTGAATCATAGGCTTGTTCTTTTGGTTCTTTAAGTACATTTTGATTCCAACGTGTTTGCACTTTCACTAAGGCACACTTTGAATTCTAGGGCCAGAGTATTTCTATACTGCAGTATCATTACTTTTACTTAAGTACAAATTTTGAGTACTTTTTCCACCACTGCAAGTGACACTTCATCCATCACTTACCTGTGACAAAATGGTCTGAACATACACGAACATTGTCGTATACATAGGGAACATCTTCACGTTTTACATTCAGGTTTACTCGCCTTATCGCCTGGATCCACTTCTCTCTTCTTTCCCTCAACAACGCCTCTGTCTGTTCTCCTTGAGTATGGATTACTTTTGGAAGCCTAAACAGTTTCTTTTTGCCAAACCTGCTGTCCGGTGTATTTGTTTTGTTTTGGCAGCCGACTACTGAACATTACACCATTTTGCCGAAAACAAGTCACGTTAAATGATAAACGTGAAGGTTGTTTCTGTCCTCTGCAAATAAGCCAAAAAGCATACTAGGGTCTCCTTTTAGTTGACCTTGTACCACTGTACCGTCACTTAACCGTACCTTTTCCTATGCAAACTTCTAATAAAGTCTTCAATCAATCAATCAATCAATCAATCAATCAAACATTTAGCTAAGGTTGACAAGGTTAACTAGTTTCCTGTCATCCGTGATGCTTTCACAGCATGAAGCATCCCACAGGTACTGAAGCAGGCCATAAGGCCATATAGAATAACATTGAATAATATGTATTTTTCTACCACTAATATGTGATGCCCCACACAGTATATTATAGATGGTATAAGCTGTATTCCAATCCGAAGGGTTCGCACTTTGAAGTGCGCATTTGAAGGGCTATGACGTCACTGGGCCGCGCCTAGTGCTGTCCCGTTTAGTAGACCGCGTTAACCTAGGGTAACCTACCCTTGGAATGTGCACTACTTTCTCCTCGTTTTGAAGCGTACAGCCGATGGTCACTTCAAGCACTTCGTTGGATAGCAGCGTCCCACAATGCAACGCGACTCCACGATTCAACCCGGATCAAAACAAAAACAACAGTGTCTGCTGTCCATCGCATTAAACTTTTATCCACAAAAGAGCTGTCTAACTTCTGTTTGGTGCCACAGAGTTTAATTGTAAGGTGTTTTCGGTATAGTATTTAGGTGTATAAACTTCATAATTAATCATGACTATTTAAAATATATGCAACGGCGTTGTCGGAAGGTTCTGAGAACCGCCGTGTCTCGTCTCGGGGCGGGCAGCTCTACGCATCGAATCCCTCTGAAGGCAACCTGTTCTCGGCTCCACGGCTCTGCTCCCCTCCCTTGGAATTGGTGGTGGAACATGACTGACGTATGATTTGTTGTTGTGTCTTAATTAACAGGCAATCCATCAAATTGTTTTCTTAATATGATTAGACATGAAAGAAACTGCCTCTGGCTCTGTATAATGCTTGATTGAATGTTTTCAAGTAACACTAACATGACGAACTAGTCATTGTATAGCCTACTAAGTTGTATAGTTTATACCATTCATTGCATATTCTATTGAGCATACCGTTATTAATTCAGATTGTCCAGTGTATTGTATATGTGCGTTATGTTATTTCCAATTAAATAAACAATCTAACTACCACTGAGTTCCCGTGGCAAAGAACTTCGAGCACCAGGTTTGGTATTTGAGTGTTGTTTAAAATTATTATAAATATACTAACTAACTATTATAACAACGTGTGAACGTGTCCACTAATAAACGAGGAACCAATTCAGAATATAATCAAACATCAGAATGAACTGAAAATAGAAATGGATAGAGAGTAGGCCTACTAGGCTATGGCAACATCAAATCGGGAATATAGAGTATTTCCCTTAATTACAGATGTTATGAATAGGCTACGTGAAACAGTAGGCTAATAGCATATTGACAATTTGTGATTTAGTCCTAAATTCGCATTATAGGCTATAAATAAATAAACGGGGGGAACAATTATTTTTGCTTTATTCAGAACTGTAATAGCTAAATGACATTTAGTGGAAATGTTTTATTCTCTCACCAATGCACCACAAACGTAGGCTTACTGTATGGAGAATAAGCGTAAGGCGGAGTTAGGGAGGGGTTTCGCTCCAGATGACGTATTTCCCGTCGCCATCTTCGAGGGACGTCACTTATAATAATAATAATAATAACAAGTGCACTACAGCGTTTACATAACCTACTCATGATGATACTATTACTGTATGTAATATTGAGATAGATTGTAGGCTACTTATCATCTAAATTAACCATATCAAAATGTAATCAATCTGCGGGACATTTCTCTCTCAAAATAACAACCTTTCTGTGTTATTTCTTATCCTGGTAAACATTGATTGATTGATTGAAGGCTTTATTAGAAGTTTGCATAGGAAAATGTACAGATTCATGACGGTACAGTTCACTGGTACAAGGTCTACTAAAAGGAGATCCATGAAAAGACTAAGCTTATTTCAACAGGAAACCATTTAAGTATCTCATATAACATTGAATGACAGACAAATAGAACACAGTACTATGCAGTAGACATGTAAAGAAAAAAAGAAAGAAAAAGAAAACAGTAGGTCTATACAATCAGTAAGTACAGTATATACAATATATACAAGGAAGGGGCAGGTAACAGTAAGTCTAAACAATCAGTATGTACAGTATATACAAGGAAGGGGCAGGGAGGGTAGGGTTGGGCTAGGTTTTTACCAGTTGTGAACGGCTGCTGCCTGTAAGTGGTTTTTTAGGGCAATTTTAAAGGATGCTAGTGATCCACACTCCTTTATGGCCTTCGGTAAGGCATTCCACATTTTTGTGGTATAGCAGAAGAACGAGTTCGACCCTTTCTTTGAGTTGACTCTGGGTTGAACGTGATCTGTGGCACTGCCTCTGGTGTTGTAATTATGGACATCCTTAACGTTTATAAAGTATTTTGACAGGTACTTGGGTATCATAGTGGTGTAGTGTATCTTGTACACCAGTCCCATTGCAAGTTGCTGTACTCTGTCATCTACTCTGAGCCACCCCACTCTTAACTGGTGAGTAGCGGTGAGGTGAGTCTGATTGGGAAGGTTAAGCAGGACCCTAATTAGTTTATTTTGGGCTGTTTGGAGTTTAGTTTTTAGGGCTTGTGGGGCGTCACGATACCATACGTGGACTCCATAGTCAAAGAGGGGCTGGATTATTGCACCAGCTATGGTCTTCAGTGTGTTGAAGTTGACCATTGGGGCGATCCTCTGTAGGAAACGAGTTCGTTGGTTGATTTTTTGTATTACTTTTGAAGTCATCTTTTCGCTGGAAAGATTAGCTTCAAGGATACATCCTAAGTAAGAGATTTCGTTTTTTCGTGTTATGACCTTGTCACCCACTTTGATTGTGAAGTTCTCTACCTTTTTGAGGTTATGATTTGATCCAAAGAGGATGGACTCGGTTTTGCCCAGGTGAATTGATAATTTGTTGTCGTTAAGCCATGTGCAGATCTTACTCAGTTCAGAGTTAAGTGTCTTTTCAACCTGCAAGTGGTCCTTGCCCGAGACTAGGAGAGCCGAGTCATCCGCGAACAGGAACAGGTTGCAGTCGCAAGCAGATGCCATGTCGTTCACGTATATTAGGAACAACAGAGGTCCCAGTATGCTACCTTGAGGAACTCCACAGCTTACTGGGAGGGGGGGGGGACAGGGTACCGTTAATCTCCACCACCTGTTCCCTCCCCGGTAAGATTGCATCCAGCTCACTGCTGCGCTGTCAAGACCGATGGCTTTTAGTTTCTCAATCAGAATAGCATGATCCACGGTGTCAAATGCCTTCTGGAGGTCCATCATGACTCTGCCACTATATTTGCCCTGATCCGCTTCGCGTTTGATTTGGTCAGTCAAATAGAGAAGGCATGTGTCAGTGGAATGGGATTTTCTGAATCCAGATTGGAACTCGTAAATCAGATTATTCTCATCGAGATATCTTGCAATCTGTTCGTAGACTATTTTCTCCATGACTTTGGATATGGAGCTAAGAATGGAAACGGGGCGGTAGTTTCCAGGGTCTAGTTTGCTACCTTTTTTGTGCAGGGGGGTTACTTTTGCTAGTTTGAAGTCCTGGGGGACATGACCCTGTTCGATGGAAAGGTTAATTATGTGGGTAATGATTGGAGCAATGGTGGCGGCTGAATCTCTGAGAAATCTAGCTGGGATTTTATCAAGGCCAGTGGCCTTGTGTTGAGGTAGGGCACTCAATTTTTTAAACACTTCATCAGTTGTCACTGTGGAAAGTTTAAAGCTGTCTTTACTGACGCCCAGTTTTTTGTAGAATGTATTAACAAATTCTTCACCATACCGCCCAGATGGGGCGACCAGTCTTTTGACCAGTGAACGGGCTGTGGTGGTAAAGGTTTTGTTAAGATGGGTAGCCACTTCACCTTTGTCAGAAATGAGAGCGGCGTCCGTTTTGATGTTTATGTTGTGGCATATGGTTTTTGATTTTAAGCCTAATTGGTTGTTAAGCAACTTCCATAGGTCTCGTGGTTTGTTTTTGTATTCATCGATTTTGTCGTCGATGTAGTTTTTTTTTGGCGGATCTAACTAGGGCGGTTGTCTGGTTTCTAAGTCTCTTGCATTGAGCAGTAAGATGCTCAACGTGGATTTTGAGGCCAGGGTTGAATTTTTTCCTGAGCTTTTTGCAGCAAAATCATGGGTCTATGACAGACAGCGTCCTTGTTCAGCCACGCCAGATATCTTTTCTCTTTTGTAAAACAAAACCGTTTGCTCAATCTCATTGTAGGCTATAATAGCCTATAATATATTCAATAGAAATATATTTTTATGCCAAATTACAAAACCAAACCCGAGTGGCCCCGTAACAGTCTTGTCTGATTCCGTCCCGTTCTGATTCTTTTTTTTTTTTCTTTTCTTTTTTTGAGACCCGTGACCACCAGACCATTTAGCTTATGATTAGGCTATTAAAAGCCCCTTGTGCGTGCCTCTGCCTTTCATGTGCGAGGTCTACTCAATGATCAATCTAACACTCACTTTCTGCAGCCGTGCACTGTAAACTGATTGACAGGCACTGTCAGAAGTCAGATCGGAGGTGTAAACTTTATCATGTAATGTAGACTTATTATTGTCCAATGCTGCTGGTTGGTTGCCTAGGAATCTATAATATTAACATTGAAACAAAAGCCAGGGAGAAAGGAATGCTTTTAGGCTATTTTTTATCTACAGAGGTAAGTCATTTTCCGTTTGTTTGTCATAGTTGTACTTGTACGCTCACCGGCTCACGCTGGTGCTTTCTCATCAGCCGGACGCATCACTCGTGCATTACGCACAGAAGGTCTTTCACCCCCGTTAATCTGATCCTAGACCAGCATAATCATCACAGTTAGACAGCCATTCTATTCTATCAGAAAGAGAGGGAGAGAAATGGTCGAGTGAGCTTCACTTTGTATTGTGAGTAAAACGGGACCTGTGTTGCATTGTGTTGCATTGCCGATTATAATATAGACCTAATCTCTTTAGGCCTAAGCCTATTTATTAAACCACAATCGAATGTTATTTACTTGCATAACACTTTTTAAATTGTATTTTATATTTAGTCACTGGAAAATGTTTCAACATCTGATCTCTCAGTACTGTTGCCTCAAGTTGGAAATGAGAACATATTAATGCTTAGTGCACTTGTTAAAGCACCAACAATGCAACACTGTCCACCCATTACACAATTAGAGTGACAGACACCCAAGTTAGAGATAGGAGAAGAGTGATCTAAGCCACACACACTCAGCTCTTGTGGAAATCTCCAATTCTGGTCTTCTGTTGTAATTCTTTTTCTCCAGTCGCCCTGTTGCTCCGTTTTGTCTTTGGTTAATTGAATTAATTGTTTTGAATTAGATACCTGCTGTGGCCATCTGTTATTTGATTGATTGAATACTTTAGTCAGTACACATGTACACACATGTACACAGCCAGCCTACACACCACCTCACCGACAAGAAGCAACTACAGACAGTCTTTTTTCTTTTTTACTTTTTCTTCTTTTTTTTTTACTGGTCTCCCTCGGCAATGGCGGCCGAAGTGGGCGGAGTTAACTCCAAATCGGCATACAAAACGTCATACACTTATTCTCTATATGCTGTGGCAGCTGAAAGCAATGGATTTAGATTGGTCATCCGCGATGTTGCGGGTGATCATCAACCTGCTATAATGCAACGGTATGAAACATAAAAGAACAGCATAGTAGTTATGTCATGTGCTAAAGGGCTTGGCTATATGTCAATAGAATCTATAAACCTTCCATGTCGGGAAACAGAACGCAGTTTCTGCTTGGTGAGAAAATACTGTATTGGGGTCCATTTGATCCTAGTGTATCTGTGGGTTAGAACTCGGCATTCAGTCTTCACTCTAATAACTAAATAAAGCTTCAGATCTTTGTCATATTTCCTTAAAAAGAATTACATTATGCGTTGAAGCAATTTGAATGTTTGCTTTATGATTTACTATGAATTATGCCTGACCATGATATGAAATGTTGCGTTTTTATTTTGGGGCTTGTATTGCTTAATTGCTGCTATTAATGATGATGATCAGATTACGGTGATGTGATTCCCTGAGTCTGTTCACAGAGAGGCAGGGAAAACACACTTTCAACCACAAACATATCACACAATAAGCCTTATACGAATCATTTAAACGAAGGTCGGGCTTTTCATATTTCTCTCTGTCAAATAAATGACCTGAAATGATGTTAATTCCGATGCCGCTTTTACATTAAGCATAATATGAATATCATGATACATGTTACAGTTACAGTGTGAATTGTAATAGAGCGTGTTAATAAACTGTTATTTTATTTAATGATCTTGTACTTCAGAACAATCTCATCATACAGTTATGTGACTGTCAGACCTTTAATTATGACAAAACCAAAAACAGAAGTTTCTTTAATATCTAATCAACAGAAAACTATTTGAAACGGGTTGTCTGAAAGTTGTAGCCACAATACATCATATCACAGTCATGTATAGGTCAATAGCCAGTGTTTCCCAAACTTTTTAGCCTGTACGTGACCCAAAAAAGAAATTAGTTTGCCCTGGATCCAAACTAGTGAAAACAGCAGATCTACAAGCTCACAACGCGTCGCTTTGCACCGCGTTGTGAGCTTGTAGAGCAGGTAAGCAACAGGACATGCAACGCTCATCCCAAGCCGAAAATCGAATGCCTTGGACGGATGACATGACTCTCACTGCCCGCCTCGGTTCGAGTGATGCTGGTTCTCAATTATCCTCGAACGTCAAAATAGCTGTGAATTATTAGGTGAATTATGACCCCCCCAAAAAATTAAAAATATCCTAAATTGTCTTAAAAGTTAATTCCGCCTCACAAAAAAATCAGTTTGGGCGTTTAAGAAGGTAAAATACGTAGTTTAAAAGCACCGCGGAGGAAAAAATGGCGGAGAAATGATTTTTGCAACCAGAAGTTCTCGGCTATGCACTTGGTAGCGCTGTCCCATTCCACAGGCACTGTGGAGTGCACTTCACAGGACAAGCCCTACACATGGCACGGCCCAGTGACGTCATAGCCCTTCAAATGCGCACTTCAAAGTGCGAACCCTACGGATTGGAATACAGCTATAGTCTGGGTGGTTAGGGAGGTGCCACCTAACTCTCTCCCTGCAGGTGAGCAGGGTGGGGCCTCATTGGCTGATGCCTGATGGCCTATGGAGCGCACCTGGGCCCGGTGCCTCCAGTAGGCTATAAAAGGCCTCCCCTCTCCAGTCGGCATGTGAGGTCCAGAGGAAGCAGACGTGTTCCCTCCAGCGCCTGTGTACTCTCCACCATGCCCCTGTTATGCATCTTGAGTTCTGTTTGACTTTACTTTCCATGCAACACCTCGCACTATACCATGTCTCACACATCCACACCTACACTACTGATCACTGACTCCACACTCCATTGGATCCTTTATTATTAAGTTGCTGATTTGCTCCTTAGTTCATTTTCTAGGCCTTTACTTTAATAAATATACTTTTGTTACACTTTTGATAACGTCTCCTCTCCCCTTCGTTTGTTACCGCTTGAGCCAGCTGTGACAAATATGTGTCATTTCTAGAAAACCTATATGCGAAATATAAATGTCTGTTATATTTTAGTCTAATTTATATTATGTAATATACAGTATATGTTACATATAATCAAAATAATTATAAAAGCAAACACTTAGAAATAGGCTACCATAAAAATGTATAAAATAACTAATGCTCAATCTAACAGTATAATGTATAGTACAAGAGCTGTATGACTAGGGGTCATCCATATCCATACCTGACAAATGTCTGTAGCAAAGTTCTAGATTTATTTTTCCTTCTAATTTTGATTATAAGACTATTACTGAATGTCAATCTACAGGTCAGAATATGTATGTCACTGATTTAATATGAATGATACATTGAGTCCACTAGAAGACTACAGTGTTTAGTCAAAAGGACAATAACTCTAGAGCGTTAGATAGGCCTACCTGTCATTCAGGGTTACCTATTATTGTGTGGCAATATTGTCTGCTCATTTTGTATGTCCGTGGGACATTTTTAATTTTGACAAAAATGTCCACTACAATCAAGCAGGGTGATGACCCCAGTCCAGGACACCTAGGGGGTCCATATTATTGTGAATTATCTGCTTGGTGAGGATGGTTGGTTTAGAGGGAAAAGGAGAGCACACAGGTAAATAGCCAACAGTAAATTTTACTAAGTATTGGCGGTTTAAGTGGATAAATGTCAGAAAATACACATTTAATGAGTCCAGCATAATTCTTGGAAAAGACAAACAGTTGTTACACCGACACAGCAAGTCTATGAAAGCTTATTTGGAAAAGTTAAATCTGCAACACATTTTTATATAACATGGAATGGGGGGCTCCGCTTCATATCTTTCTCAGCTGTACACCAAACAAACAAGTAAGACTGAAGACAAGTAAATATATCAAAAAGAAATGGGAAACAGGATTTGGGGTGCAGATTGCCGAAAAGGCAATCTGCACAATATTAACAATATTTGTAAGACACAGTGCACGGCCACAAGCTCCAGAGTGTGGAGGGAGTTCTGCTGGAAGAATGCTATAACTATAACTCCAAAGATCAGAGGAAAATTTGCAGCAGAGAAAAAACCATGCTGAGACTGTGTGGAAACATGGACTCGGACCACAAACATATATTTTGGAACTGTCCAAAAATAGAAAAATATTGGGATGAAGTGTGGTCAATAATAAAGAGATATTGAAATATGAAATACCGAAGACAAGTGTGGTATTATATTTAGGAAACCTGATGCAGGAAAACACATGGAGATGACATATATCTGGTCAAGGTGCTGCTGGCAGCCAGCAAAAAAGCAATAACGTGATTGTGGTGTAGAAGTGACTCCCCAACTTGTGAGCGGTGGCTGTGCATTGTGGAGGATATTAATGTAATGAGAGATTTACAAATAGATACAAGAGGAGTGGTTTCTTGAAAAATGGGAGAAAGGGACTGATCATACGACACAGAAGAATGAATGACACAAAAAAGAGTGGCCTTGTGGTTAATGTCCCCCGATAACCCAACCCGAAAACTAACAATGGCCTTGTGGTTAGTGTCAAGACCAAAGACTGAGAAAAGAAGATAACACCTGGCTTGGCAATCTGCATCAAGGCTGCCTTGGATTAGAGGTAATTCCTATGGACTCTCGCCGCGCGGGGTTGACTCCTTCCAGCTGCTCCCTCAATGCAGTGATCCAAGATTGCCTTCTTTGTTTTGGCACTTGTGAAATTTATGTCACAGAGCTCGTGATATTCAATGCCCTTGAGTGGAGCTGGGAGCTTCCAGTATGCCTTCTCATCAGTCACAGTCTTGGAGTCTCTGATCCGAACTGCAGCCTAGATGAAAAAGAGCACTGCACCGACATGGGAGCACACCTCACCCAGGCCTGCTTTGCAGTCACAATGCGCAGCAAGCACCCTCCCAGTTTTCTCAGCGATGATCCAAGGAGAGGTGGGCGTCTCCCTCGGCCGCTGAGAGTGCAGCACCTGAGAATAGAAGAAAAGAAAAAGACAGTGATATTACTGATAGAACAGCCCAGTACAGTAGGGTATTCATTTCTTCATCTTAAATAAGAAAGAAAAAATGTAATAATGTCTAAAGCCAAGTTCTTCACCAGGTGTCTTAACTTATTACAGGGACATTACCACATGAAAATAGCAGATCTACAAGCTCCCAACGCCTCGCTTTTAAATTGGCTATTTTTGGCTAAGACATTTGGTGTAGAGAGAAAAAAGAGCAGCCCAAGTACACAGTGATTGTTCAGTTTGACCAACGATTAGGCGGTTGTCTTTTTTTTTTTTTTTTGATTGAATACATTATTAACAGTTTGCACTGCAATACAGTACACAGTCTTCTAAAAGGGATTTCCCAAGAAAGCTTATGGCTTGTTAAATGTCTGAAAATGTCACACATTAACACAAATCCAACATTAAAAAACATTAATCTAACACTGATTACAGCGTTATCAAACAAGCCTATGAAGCTCTCTGTGAAAAGGTTTATGATAATAATTATATATATATATATATATATATATATATATATATATATTCTCTGACCCTAGAACTCAGCTATTCTGAGAATTTTCCATTACAGGTCTGTGACTCTGAGAGTGTAGCCTGTAACCAAATATGCACTCTCACGGTCCATTTGGTTCCATTTTCACACTCTCAGAGTCATGATCCTTGCAAATAAAACATTTGAGAGCAAGTGGACTCATACTGTGCCACATATGCATGCTGAAGAAAACCTGACTTGGCGTTCAGTAATTTGGATCAAAATCAGAACATTATGATGGCGTGTAGGCCTAAAACGGAAAATTTAAATTAGATAGATAGATACCTTTATTATCCCAAGGGGGGAAATCAGTTGCCCAGAGGCAGCACAGCAAAAAACAAGAACAGAGTACAGAGTACAGTAAGTACAGTAAGAGCAAGGTACAACAAGAAAGGGAACGAATAATAGTTAAACATAAAGTTAAATAAATTCCTTGTGACTCGCGTCACATCAACCAACCTAGTTGTATTCGTCAGTGAAAAAAAGGTATGTGTATTGGTATATGTGTGTGCAGTTTGGCAGCGACCGGGCCAACGGCGCCGGAGATTAGCTGGTAAGAAACTGGATGGACGGACGCACGGACACACACACACGGACGGACGGACGGACGGACGGACGGAGGTGAAAACATAATCTCTCCCCATTATAATAAATAAAATACCTCTATGCCAGCAGTCATCAGCCACTGGAGGAGTGTAGTGCTGTTCACCTGCAGAAACACATTGGCCTCTCACTGTATTTGTGGTGTTTTCCCCTGTTTGGTTTGGTAGAGGGGGATGTTTTTAGGGCAACCAAATCAAACAGTGAAAATCTCTATGGGGAATATTCGATAAGAGCAGATCTACAAGCTCACAACATGCCACACTGTGACACGTTGTGAGCTTGTAGATCTGCTATTTTCAGCAAAAGAGGCAGAAATGTATTGAAGTTTCAAGCGGTTAAATGTCTGAAAATACACATTAACATGAATCCAACATAAGAAAAGCTAATGTGCAAACAGTAGGCCAACTGCATTAACTGCTCAGCCTGCTGTAGGGACTATGTTGTCCACCAGGGGGTGCCATTTAAAAGCACAAGAGAATAAAACACTAGACTACAATGTAAGGAATGTTCTCTATGTAGAACTCATTAAAACACTCACCATATTACCGTATGTTATGTATTAAAACCACAATGTAAACAAACAACAAATAAAAGCTAGACTAAAAAATGTTAAGGAAAATGTTAAGGAGGGACTAGTGGAGAAGAGATCCAGTAGAACTAAAATAACTAAAAGTAATTTTATGATTGGTTGCTAATTGGGTGTTGCACTCTGAGAATAGCAGATCTACAAGCTCACAAAACGTTCTATTTTCAGAGTGTTTGCAAGTGCAAAATCAGCCATCAAGGCACCGCCAAAATATATAGCGTAGGCTGTTTGAAAATAAAACTAAATAAACAAAATAAAAAATACATTTTCTATAAACCTTTTCTCAAGTACATTTTGAATTCCTGACTTTTACTTGCAACAGTATTTCTACATAGGCTACTACTTTTACTTAAGTATAAATTGCGAGTACGTTTTCCACCTGTAAATAGATAAACATTCAGTGGTTTTCAAGCTCTTATTCTGACAACTTCAGGACGTGTGACCTTGACAACCCGGATGTACGGATTAAGGGAACTACTAGTCTCGCGTAGCCAGACAACTATTCCACAATCTCTGAATGCTATATAGAGTCTGGAACAGCAGCTCCCTAACGGCGAGTATCGAAAACGGGCATTAACGTTCAAAACAATATATTTTAAAATGCCATTTCTGCTAAGCAGCAAGCTAAACATGCTTATATGATTTTTATTTATATAATGATAAATGTGTGTGATGTGAGACGGAAACGGAAGTGACAAGGGGGCTTCACTTCCGCTCTCATCTCGCACTCATCATTTCTTCCCCGGTCTGCCAGACTGTATGCTGGGAGCATTTGACCAAATCGCGAAGGCAACAGTCTGGCCACGCGAGACTAGGGAACTACAAACTGCACGAGAAGGACTACAACAACTGCTCTATAATCACTCCTGTGGTATTTAAAACACACTAAATCACTTCACCTCAACGCTCTGCTCTTTTTTTACAAGTGTGTGTGTGTGTGTGTGTGTGTGTGTGTGTGTGTGTGTGTGTGTGTGTGTGTGTGTGTGTGTGTGTGGGTCAGTGACGTGACGCCCCAAAAAATGTGTTTTTAAAAAAACTTTAAATTGCAGGCATAAAAGTTATTTACTTTTGTTCTACTCACTCTCAACCTTATGGAAATACATTTTGTTTTTAGATATTTTATTGGAATCAGACTTTATTCAGCAGTTTGTTGTACTTGTGCCTAAAATCGTCATATGGTGTGACATGAAAATAATTGTTCATAAAATGAAAATGGAGTACATCTTTCTTAAGTTACTCACTTTATCAAAGTCCTTTATCATAACTAACCAGTGATCCACTATAGTTTTTTGAAAATTAATTATATCTGTATATTTTTTTCATAATCGACACTCTGTGTGAGGCCCATGTTCATGATCTTACAACATATTTTAAATGTATTCTGTCAAAACTTTCTCTAAAATTACACAAATATTTGTGACTCTTCCTGATAATATTCTCTATGTAATCCATAAACATTTTTTTGGTTTAATCATTAATAAAGGTATGATTTCTCACTATTTGGAATGTCACACCAAATGATTTAGTGTCACACCGTATGATCATATCTTCATGTGTCAAAGCAAACTGTGTTTTAACCTACCTATTAGTGAGTACTGAACTTTACTGATTGATTAAACAATTACCCAGGATAACATGGCCTTAATATTTCTGAACAGGATATTATTGTAGGGCTTTAACATGGGATAAGAAAGAATTGTAGTAGTAGATGGATGATGAGGATGTGCACAGGAATGCTACGCACACCTAAGTCTTCTGCCGGCCCACGGCAGAAGGATCCTAAAGGGACAATAAGGCGCATAGCCACACTTGGAGCCAAGGCATTGAAGGCAACATTTTATTAACACCAATTAGTGGAAACAGAACTCAGCATTCAGGTAAATTGCTTTTTTCCGAAGTCTCCTGAACTTGAACACAGCATTTTGTGTTGAACAAATGTAATTAGGAATCATGACATTACACCACATCTCCACTAGCTAAAGAGTGCTGGGTTGCGCAACTCTGAAAATAGCTGATCTACAAGCTCTCGCAGCACAACGTGTTGAGAGCTTGTAGATCAGCTATTTTCGCTAGTTTTGTCTCGGGTCCTACCTTAACACTGTCCACTGTCCAGTCCAGTGAGTCAAAGTACAAAAGTATTAGATCAGATTAGATTATACATTTAGACTGTATTGTACATCAGCCAGTCGTATTTGTTGAGGGTAGCAAACCGGCTGCCTTGTTGCGGTTCTGCTATGCCACAGACAACCTCCTGCTCTTCGTAGAAAATGCAGTCTCGCCCCTTTGGCTCCTCTCTCCTTGCTGGGTCATTGTTTAGTTTCTCCCTGTACTTTCTCGTTCTCTCAGCACTTGTCATTTTCCAGCTGACAAAAGAAAATGGAATGTATAGTTTAAGACAAAGAGAAAATATTGTTTAGATTGAAACAATATGTTAAGGTTTCTGTGAAGGGGTTTCTGCTCTGTCTGATGAATTTGAAGTATCACTGAATGAAGCTAAATTACATTTTATGTAAAAATGTTTAAAACAAATGTTTAAATGTACAAAAGAAACATGGAACTTTGTTATTTGTTGTTATATCTGTAGTTAAATACAGTATAAATCATATGGTGTGACAGTCAAGTCATATGGTGTGACAAGCAGACATGTCACACCATATGATTAAGTGTCACACCATATTACTGTTTTCTCCATTTAGGTTTACCTTGAGGCTACTATGTACACATTAGCATGCTAACAGCATGCTAGCTATAACAAAGCAGCCTAGATCTACATGGAAATATGACCAACACTTCAAATAACTTAAGCTTTTTTTAAAGAAAAGGTGTCACACCAAAAGACATCCAGAATGGTGAGTTTGTCAACGTTTCAACAAGATGGCATTTCATGAAAATGTTAAAATCATAACTCACCTCAGACACCTGTCTTGCAGTTGTGCTGGGAGTGCTGAATAGCCTTACAGAAGAAGGACCTCTCTAGCCAATAGGTGTCCAAATAATTGCCTGTTTAATTTTTCCAAACTAGTGTCACACCAAATGATTTTGGGTTGGGGGACAAAATGTTTTTGATCAGAAATGACTGAAAACATTATGCTTTGACTTTGAAAAGATATAGGCTCAAAATAGACATTTTTTTTAGCCTAAATTCATTTTCAAATGATTTTTAGCAATTCTTTTTCTTAGTTTTATTCAAGTTCCCACTTTGAGAAACAAGGTCAGGACAGTCACACCATATGAGTTTTGCCATGTTTGGTTGAAGATTCTGAAGAAATGAGGAATGAAATGTTTTAATCTTGAGTAAGTTCACATAAAGCTTAATGTCCTGCACAATATTCAGAAGGTTTTTGACAAATATATTTTTTATTTATACATGTTTGACACCGAGGACAGCGAAAACGTTACGTCACGTCACCCACCCATGTGTGTGTGTGTGTGTGTGTGTGTGTGTGGGAGCGGCATAGCTCAGGGGTAGAGAAACCGTCATTAGAGCACAAAGGGTTCCCAGTTCGAATCCGGGCTCCCCCTGAGTTAATGTTGAAGAGTCCTTGGGCAAGACTCTGAACCCCTAATTGCTCCCAGTGAGTAGGTTGGTGCCATGCATGGTTTCCTCAGCCACCGGTGTATGAATGTGTGTGTGAATGGGTGAATGTAATGCACAATCTATGTAAAGCGCTTTGGATAAAAGATCAATTTTTTTGGGTGAGGCGTTCTGGAAAAAGTATTGTAATTCTTTACTCAAGTAAATGTTTCAATACTGCAATGTAGAGATGGTCTACTATGTTACAAGTAGAAGTCCTGTATTCAACATGTACCGGTACTTAAAATAACAGGTATTGTATGAAACGTATTGTTTTGGCATGAAAGCCAGCATTCTTAATCCTGCATCATACAAACCAAACCGCATGTAAATTGGTCCAGAACTCACGAGTTGTGTTAAACCCATGAAATAGACACCAAGTTTGCATTTCTAGCCCATCTGGTTGAAATGTCGAAAATCACCAACACTATTTTCTGATAGGGGCCAATATTGAGGCGGCCATAATGGATTTCCAGCAGGTTGCCCATATAGGTTGTGTTCCTAAGGGTCATAGATAATATTTCTGGTGACCTACCTTTTACAACAGGGCAAATGCAGGTCACTTCCCTTATCCCCCTGGGTAACATTGTTTGTGGTGAGGCAAAGGTAAAGTGTATTGTGCAGGTCCTGATTGTGTTACATTTAGCAAAAAAATACACTGTAAAAATAATGTGGAATATTTTCGCCGTGCATGAGGAGCGGCGTGACAGCTTTAAATAATTAATTCCCACGGCTATGCACACAGAGAAGACAGAGAATCCAAGCATTACACATCAATGTCCTCTTTTTGAACAATATGTTACATTATGGAATACTTCAGCAATCGTATCAAGATGTTGACGAAATGCATCTCAGGTTCATAATATTCCGACATGACCCATATCTGTGTGGCTGGTTCAGATAGGGATCTCCATGTATGGGCATATAAAGTGATACAGTACATCGATCTCCATATATGGGTAACTGGTCCGATATACATCACTGGCCAGATGGCTAAGAATTTGGCGCGACCTCGCCCTTTAGGGCTAGGTCGCATGTCGCCCTGAGGCGTCTTACTAGTAATATTACTGTAAAGTGAACAAAGCTGTTTGTGTGTGTGTGTGGGTGTGCGTTTGCGTGCGTGTGTAACAGTAAGGATAGAACAGTAAGGACAATGAAATTAAATAAATGAATTGTCTCCAAACAGAGCCTTTACAGCGGCAGGAACAACCAATAAAAGGATAAAAGATAAGGGGGTTTAAAAGTCGTAACTTCCTCCCTGAGTTGACTCAGTTTCCCCTCTTTCTCTCTGGTCGCCTTGGTGGAGAAACGCCATGGGTGAATGTAAAGACCATCAGGGAATATCTACTGCATAGTACTGTGTTCTATCCGTCTGTCATTCAATTTTATATGAGATACTTAATGGTTTCCTGTGCAAATAAGCAGAAACGCTTACTAGGATCTCCTTTTAGTTTACCTTGTACCAGTGAACTGTACCGTCACGAAACTGTATCTTTTTGCTATGCAAACTTCTAATAAAGTCTTCAATCAATCAATCAAAAAGCTGGCCTTGTATCTGAACATAACTGTACTGTACTGTGCTGTGCTGGTCCTATATGTAAATTACTAATCAAGTATTCAATCAATCAATCAATCAATCAATGTAATGCACAATCTATGTAAAGTGCTTTGGATTTTTGTGCTTTTATGCCTATATTGATAGCTTTAAGTGAATACAGACAGGAAAGGGGGAGAGAGAGAGACGGGGAGAGACACGTAATTAAGGTCTCGGGGAACGGGAATTGAACCTGCGACATGCTAACCCGGACTGCTAGGCCAGAGATCTTGGTCATCCATATAGTTCTTCAGTGCAATATACAGTAGGTCTAGATTTACAAGGCACGTTGGAGCCTTGGATCAGCTTAAGGGAATTAATCTCAGGTTCATCATTTTCCTGTAAGCCAACTGTGTGTGTTTGGTGTCATTCATTCAGGAGAGTGTATACATGTGTTCACTGTAGGCCTATTTCAATACAATAGTATTATGATGTAATACTTCATCAATCATAAAGGTATATCAAGTTGAGGAAATGCCATTACACCCTTAGGACTGAGGCTGATCTAAAAATCCTGACCTGATTTTTCTGAAACACATTAAATATTTATTCAAAAACTACAAAAAGAAAAGTATGTTTCATAGCAACAAGAACCCCAAGGGACTCTCTGCCCAAAAGGGGTTCCCGTCCTAAATGGCTTCCCAGCAAGCACGGTCAGGACCTGGACCAATCAGTGACGTCTCGATTGGGGCCAGATCACAGCCCATATGGGGATGATCTTGACGTCATTACCAGGACGTCATGTGGACTTTTTTGTTTGACCGGATTTATGTTGGTTGAAATCAGGTGATATTCTAAAAGGCCAGATACATATCACAACTAATTAGATATGTCCCAGAATATAACCATATATGCTCATATTTCAACTAACATTACAATCAATAACAATAATCCAAACAAGTTTTGCAAATAATGAAAGTTTATTCGAATTTTGAAGTGTTTCCATTAAGCAAAAGCCTTAATGTGCAAAAAAACGGCTTTATGGAAACACAACAAATGAATCAATCAATCAATCTATGCAAAGTGCTAAAAAGCGCTATATAAATGTACGTTTACCATTTAGATATTTTCTATTTATTAATAATGTCATACATGTGGGGCACTGCACAATGCTACAGCAGTGTTTCTTTGTGAAATAGGCTTAATTCTTTTTTATTTAATTTTCCTGCCATCACATGCTCTACTGCCAACCAACAGCATATCAATGTCCCCTTTAAACAATAAATAGATATGCATTTATTTCAACAATTGCGTCACAATGGATCACCTTAAGGAAATTGCATCATTTTCCTGTAAAGAGAACTGTGCGTCTTTGGTGTCATTCCTTCAGGATAGTGTGTATATTTCATTCCGCTTTGTGATTTATTCTAAAGGACTGGGTTACATGTGAGCTTGCAGCGTATTGAAACAAGGCTTTGTTCCTTTAGGAGGTGGAGAGTTAGCTTTGTGCTGTGTCACTAGTCAGTGAGTTTCAGGATGAAGGCTTGTAGTGCTTTGCTGTTTGTCCTCTTCTGTGTGTGTGAGGCTGACCCTGTCCAGTTCCTCCTGACCCTGGACCATCAACCCGACAACGGAACAGAGTTGGAGCTGAGCCTCGACCACGACCACGACCACGGAACAGAGTTGGAGCTGAGCCTTGACCATGACCACGACAACGGAACAGAGTTGGAGCTGAGCCTCGACCATGACCACGACAACGGAACAGAGTTGGAGCTGACACTCAAACATGACCTCGACAACGGAGAGTTGGACCTGACACTCAACCGTGACCACGACAACGGAGAGTTGGAGCTGACACTCAACCATC
Source organism: Nannobrachium achirus (assembly GCF_963921795.1). Lineage (NCBI taxonomy): Eukaryota > Metazoa > Chordata > Actinopteri > Myctophiformes > Myctophidae > Nannobrachium > Nannobrachium achirus. Next base: position 68,586,066 of record NC_137812.1, read on the forward strand.
ACCACGACAACGAAGAGTTGGAGCTGACACTCAACCATGACCACTACAACGGAAGTGAGTTGGAGCTGACCCTCGACGGAAGAGAGTTGGAGCTGACCCTCGACGGAAGAGAGTTGGAGCTGACCCTCGACGGAAGAGAGTTGGAGCTGACCTTCGACGGAAGAGAGTTGGAGCTGACCCTCGACGGAAGAGAGTTGGAGCTGAACTTCGACCATGACCACGACAACGGAACGGCAAAAAAAGAAGACAAAGGTGAGGATGATTCACATGCTTTTACAGGCCGCTTATATACAGCATTCGTTTATGTGGCAATGGTCTCCAAAGTATGGCCATTTGAAGTGTTAAACACTGCTATAACGCTGAAGTATGGCAGATTAGAAGTGTAACACTGCTATAACGCTGAAGTATGGCAGATTAGAAGTGTAACACTGCTATAACGCTGAAGTATGGCCAGCACTTGCAGCACCCACTGTCATACTCCCCATTGCACTTATGTTTTTTAGTTTCTGTTGCATTCCTAAGCCAATCATTTGATGTCCAGCAGTGGTTTCATATGGAGACACAAAGAGCCTGCTTTGTTCCTTATGGAGACACAAAGAGTCTCCTCAAATGATTGGATTAACAAAGATATCCATGAATTCAAGTCTGCATGGGGCGAGTAATCGATAGAAAAAAAAATGGGGATGAACTATGCCTTTAATGTCACTTCCTCACACATTCCCTGAAAACCTTTGCTTGTTTTTATATATGTTTCTCTTCTCTATTCCATGTTTGCTTGATTGCTCTATTTGACATCATGTAAAGTCTGATACAGTATGTCAACTAATTAGTACAACCTGAGGTTCTGTGACCATCCTCTGGCAAGGATGTTTTGATGATTGATTTGACCTCTATGGACCCTTTATAAAAGATTTAGCCCCCAGGTCCCTCGCCAAAATCCTGGCATTTTTTTCTAGAGGGCCAAATTCAAATGCCGCCCGGCGCCATCTCTGAAAATGAACTTTTGATCCCGATGACCTAGATTCCTGGAATCATGTATGAAGACACTTTTCCATACAAGTCAACCATGAGGATTCCAAATCTGATGCCATTTTAATCACTAGGATGTAAACAAAGTGCCGGCCCTACAATGAAAAAGTTGACTATAACTCCTTTAAGCCCATATATGAACATCAGAACATGTCACTGATGACATTCAATACGTAACCATGACATTTTGTGTTGACTCATGTAGCGTACGTGATGTCAGAGCCTTTTATGAAGTGATGTCACAATGAGTCAGCGCTTGCGCCGGTTTCCTCAGAAACAGCCTGATGTCTACAATCAGACCTTGTTTAATTAGCATAATGCATGTTCAAGTAGCATATGCATATGTAACAACTCAAAGCAAACACGTGGTCATTTTCTGTTCTGTTATTCCAAGTACTTATTTTTACAAATATTAGTATTCCTGTACATCTGACCACTACTGAAGCAGTAAATATTCCAACAAAGTGCTCTTTGTTCATGTAACAAGCTAAAATGTCCATAAAAGAATTTCTGTATATCAATTATTATGACTTCTAGACCACATGTTTGGAAAACAATGATAACATATCAAACTTTTCACAGTGGATGTAATTTGTCCTGTAGAATCAATGTATACACTTTTTTATTGTGCTTATTTAATGACATAATTTGCATATTTGAGCAAATTAGTTAGCATAATAAATTGTGTAGGTACTAGGTAGACCAATATAAGTCATATTTAGGGCACAACATAGGCATAATTGTTATCAGATATGACGTGTTTAAATTGATGAGCCATTGCAGATTGTGTATGCAAATTGGGTAAACCTTTACATGTATTGTTAATATATGAGTTATTTTATAAGAATGTTGTAGCAAAGCAAATTATTTGACAACGTTTGCCTATTTAATAGTGTAGCATTGAAGAGTGTGCACTGGATAAGGGACAGTCATATCAAATGTGTTTGTATGGAATAAATTGCTGCTGCCAGCCATTGTCCTCTGGTTAGGGATAATCTATCTTGCTTAAGATATTGTTTAGACCTCTTCAAATATCCCTGCAAGCTATGTTTGTCAGGAAGAAGACACAAACTTTTATTAACCTTCTGTTGACACAATGATACAGCAATCTGTCCAAAAGTGCCACTGTAGATCACGCAGGGTACCGTCCAGCTGATCCAACTCTAAATCTGGTTGTGGACCACATGTGGTCTGTGTGCTGCGGTTTTCCACATTGGTAGCAGCCAGAGCATAGGCCGTTCTTCTGTCTATCCAGTGTCTCTTGTGACTGACTGGTAGAGACTGGGGAGTGGCTCCTGCTGTAATGACTCTTCTTTGTCCCCATCATCATCCCCCACACTTGGCTTGTCTGATGTAGGCTGGGTCAGTCAAAACAAGGATGGTAACATTCTGCCAAAGGCTCCTCTGGTCTGAGGCTTAATTGGTCTGAGGCATATAGCCTCTGAATCTTGAATTACGGGGCCAAAACAAGGCCTTATGATTAAAATGGTGTCAGATTTGGAATCCTCGTGGTTGACTTGTATGTAAAAGTGTACTGCTGCTGTACCCGGAGCGCTCTCCACTTTCTCTGGGGTGGAGACAACATTGTTATGGGTGTCCTGGATTGTGCCTCCAGGTTTCGCGTTGGACAAGGTCTTCTACTGAATGCATAATGACAATTATAATATGTTGTGCTTTGTATTGGTCTACCTAGTACCTACACAATGTATTATGCTTAATTACACAAATTTGCTCAAATATGCAAATTATGTCATTAAATATGCACAATACAAAAATGTAGAAATTGATTCTACAGGACAAATTACATTGGGATCAACTGTGAAAAGTTTGATATGTTACCATTGTTTTCCAAACATCTGGTCTAGAAGTCATAATAATTGATATACAGAAACATTTTTTATGGACATACTAGCTTATTACGTGAACAAAGAGCACTTTATTGTAATATTTACTGCTTAGTGGTCTGGGCGGGGTTGCACCACCTCACACTAAGTTCAAACCTAGTTGTAACGTAAATGGCTTCTAAGTCAAGACTTACGCATTACTAAAAATTCAGCTGTTGCACCACTCTAACGTATCTGTAAGTAACTACTAAATATTTACACCAGCCTTTGGGCAGCACTAAGTCCTTACTAAGTAACCTATCTTTATGGGAGTAGAGCAACTTAACTAACGTGGCAGACAGCATTATATCGGCTATTTAATTAATTCAACAATGAAACGACCCATCTGTTTAAAACATACATTAAGCCCTATATACATTTCGGCCATTTGAAAATAGCCGATCTACAAGCTCAAGATGTGTCTGCTATTAATAGAGTATTTCTATATTGCAGGATTGATACTTTTTTAATTAATTTGAGTACTTTTCAACCACTGCATACAGCACAACAGCGAATTGAACAGTGCGCTCTCTTCCCCTGTGTCTCCAAATATGCGTTGCCCTGCGTTACTTCACAACGGGGGAAAATGTATGAGGCCAATATAATTTGTGATACAATCCGTTGTACCTCAAATTACTTTGAATGAATCAGTTTAATAACACTATCGTAATATAACTGCAAAGTACAAAAGAAAGTGCAAGAGTACAGTGGGAAAAATACGCCCACAAATAAAAAGCAAATTCATGTAAAAAATGTTATTAGAATAACTTCAGAAATATAAGAACCACATGTATTTAACAATGTAATGTAACCTTTCTCCACCAGTCATTCCAACTTCACCAGGACACAATGCAAGTTCAACACCAGTTACCGCAACTTCACCACCAGTCACTGTACCGGTAACTTTGCCACAACTCCATTCAACTTCACCTACAGTCCATTCAACATCACTACCTGTCACTCTGCCTACTACACCAGGTGAAACAACTGAATCATTAGTCAAAATAACTTTATCACAAATTACTTTGAATGAATCACTACTCAGTTTAGTAATACTACTGTATCTCAATATAACTGCAGAGGACAAAAGAATGTGCAAGAGAGCAGTGAAAAAAATATGCCCACAAGGCCACAACTAAAAAGCACATTCAAATTTGTAATTATAACTAGTAAGACACTTCAGGGTGACTTGCGACCTCAGGGTGACGTGCAAATTCTTGGCCATCTGGCCAGTGATTATTATGGGACCAGTTACTCATATATGGAGACCCCTTCATGATAGTTATTATGGTATGTCAAAACATGCCCATATATGGACATTACCAAATATGGGCATTCCCATATACTGTATGTCCTTAATATTGATAAAATAATATCCTTAATAATGTCCTTAATATTGACAATATAGGAATCTCCATACATGGGCATAAAACGTATGTTAATTAGTAATGCCAAGCAGGGCCTTGGTGAGTTAGGGCCTTGGTTTGATGCCTGTGGATCTCCATACATGGGCATAAAGGGGTACCCTAACATTCTCATTTTCGGCCTAGGATTTATGACATCAAAAATCTCCATGTATGGGCATACAAGGTTTTTTATCTTTTTCTGTGAATGACCATATATGGATTTTTATACCCTGAGAAATCTCGTAGCTTGCCTGACTGTCAGTACAGGAAGTGATGTCACGTGACATCTTTTTTATGCCCATATATGAGTCATTCTGTACCACATCACTGTGACTCACTGACGTCTCGTGACATCACTTCCTGTACGTACAGACAGTCAGACAAGCTACAAGATTTCTCAGGGTAAATGCGACCTTCGGTCGCAATAACTTCAGAACCACAAGTAGTTAACAATGTAATGTAATTTTTCACCAACAGTGATTCCAACTTCACCACGGCAAAATGCAACTTCACCACCAGTCACTGCAACTTCGCCACGACTCAGTCTAACTTCGACTACAGTCCATTCAACACCCCTACCCGTCACTGTACCTACTACCACAGGTGAAACAACCGAACCATTTGTCAAAACAACTTTACCACTAACTACTTTGAATGAATCTTTACTCAGTTAGGCTATAGGCTACTATCAATACATCCACAACTAACTGTTTCTACCCATTGTGCATCATGTGCAGCTACAACACCTGCTCCACCAGGAGAGCCAAAGTTTGTGTTGGAATTCAAAATACAGCTAATCTTCACACCAGCTCTTGCAAACAAATCCTCACCAGAATTCCAGGACTTAATAAACAAAGTAGCTCAAGCGGTAAGTCCATGATGATGATGATGATGATGATGATAATGATGATGATGATGATGATGATGATGATGATGATGATGATGAGGTATGATGACCAGGGCTGAATTAACCATTGGGCCGGTGGGGCCGTTGCCAGGGGCCCTTGGCTCTTAGGGGCCCTTGGGGGAACTGGGCCACGTGGTCATTAACAATTTACTAAAGTTAAATGTATAGGTTAATTATAAATCAAATGTGTGGGCCCTTCCTAGCTCTGTTGTCTACAGGTGCTTTCTTTTCCCACAGATGATCATCATGTCTTAAAATCTGAGCTGGATAGTGCAAGTCTGGAGGTAGGGGGGGTTATAGTGGAGGTTAATCCGTCCCTGATGATGACATACTGTTGTATATAGCGTATAGGCTATCTTCAGTGATTCCTCCTATCATGCACTTTGATATTGATCTCTGGTACATGTAAAATAATGATGTTTGAAAAGAAACATACTGGAAATGTTTAGCTTATTGTACAATTACCTAACAATAAACACAACTTTAAATGATTGAAATTGTATAGATTCTAGCAAACAACTTCTCTCGCGTCACAAGAACTTGGAAATTATGATTCTTTATAGTTCTTCTGGTCTTTTTCCTGTAATTTTTTCAATGATTGAATTTCTGTTTACAGATGGACTACATCTATAAGGCAAAGTTTTCTAATTTCAATCGCACTGTTGTAATCGGCTTCAGGTATGCAACAATGCTATTTACTGTATTATGTATATTGCTATTGTCGGGTGGAAACCTTGTATGTCCAAAACCTTATTTTTTTGTTATTATTTTCAAAACGTTTTTAAATGCTGAAAAATAGACGATCTACAAGCACACAATCACGAGGCGTTGTGTGCTTAGCTCTGCTTTTTTCTCTACTTTTGTGTGACACTTTTAGGGATGAAGTAAGGCTTTAATTTACCAAAAAACACACACATTTGAAACTTGGAGATACAAGGTTTCGGCCTGACAGTGACAATATATATGTGTTAAACTGATTAACATACAGCATAATTCACTTGTACATGTAATGCAATCATAAACATAGACATAGATTTATAATAATAATGATTAAGCAAATTTAAAAAAAACTTTCAACATTACTTTTACAGCTCAGGATCAGTTCAGGTGGAAACTGAATTAATATTCAACCAAGATGCAAATGCAACTACACCCAATGCCTCTTCTGTAGCTAATACTCTCGTGGAGGCTGCATCCAGCTCTAATTTCTCCCTTCCTGTGAACACATCATCTATTGTTGCAAATGGTAAGAATTGCTGACTCAACCCATACAGGCTCAAAATGTGCCTTTGACATGTTTAAAGACATTCCATTTGTTCTTGTTAGGCCTATTAGTTATTGCCAGTATTGATATGAACGTTTTATTCTTACAGTGGTTCTGCCGCCAACTCAAGCGCCTACAACAGCAGCACCTTTAACAACAATAACCACGAATACACCAGCAGGTAATATTTCATCAAAAGTAATTGAAACTGTACTTCAAATGTATTAAACTAACTCGAACTGTCATTTAGTAATTCATCACTGCCTGTCACTGTACCTACTACCCCAGGTGAAACAACTGAACCATTAGTCAATAGAACTTTACCACAAATTACTTTCAATGAATCACTACTCAGTTTAATTTCAACATAACTGCAGAGGACAAAAGAGTGTGCAAGAGTACAGTGGAAAAAATACAACCACAACTAAAAGCACATTGAAATATATATTTTATTAGAACTAGAAAAACACTGCGGATCCGAAAAGGAGTCATAAAAGGAGTCAACGAGTTTTTACCGCATGCGACAAGACGCACAAATCGAACTGGGTTCGATCGGAAAAAGAAACGCACTTACCGCAGCCACCTGCCGCAGGGCAAATTCAGAGCTGGTGTGCATGAGGTCATAAAGAATCATTGTTTTCTTAAAAAAAAAATGAAATTGTCCGTTTTATCCGTGCGGATAAACGCGCCTGTGTGCAAAGGCCTTAACATGATGAAAAGGTTATAAAATATACGAAATGCTTGCAACTACAGCATAATATATGTAGTCTTACTTTACCACATGAACCCTAGCATCCCATTCAGCAAAAGATAGAAAACATTCTTTGAAAATAGCATATCGGCAATTTTAGCTCCATTATGCTGTAGGGTTTAAGTGTTTTTTTTTTTTCATGTTTATTCTAAATAGAACAACTAAACACAATTTTTCAGATACTTTAAAATTCCTTCCCTTTCAACCATGCCCCATGTCTTTTAGTATTTCACATTGTGTTGTAATTATGCATTCTAGTGTATTGTTTATTTTGGTAGCGATGAAGGCCTGACTTATACAACACTATCAAATAAGTCTATGAAGCCATCTATGAAATCTATGAAACAGTTTTAATCTGCAACACAATGGTATACAATCTGTAATAGTGGGGTTCCTGGTTCATCTCTCTCTCTCAGGCGCAGCTGGAATCGTGAGTATCTCGGTCAATAATGGCCAACGTTGGGGTGCTTGGGCTTTTAAGGAAATGTGTCCAAATGGGTCATACGCTGGAGGCTTCAGCATTCGGGTGAGAAAATGTACTTCTTACATTACAGTTTAGTTTACTACTGCAGGGGCTCTCAAACCTTTTGATATCACAACCCAATTTTGGGCAACCCCACCATCACTATGTAGGCTAACTCCTTAATGAACAGCTAAAATCTTTGACAAAAAAAAAGTTTAAAAGGATCCCTGACTAGTAAGCCATGTAGGCCTTAATATGTTATAATAACCCTCTTTAACCAAAATATACCATTAAAAACAATTACAATTCCTTTGAGAGAAAAAAGTTCATATTTTCAACCCATGGGGGGAGCCATTGCAGTGTCCGTGACAAGCAGTGATGACGTATAGGTCGGGCCCATATAAAATGGCGGTGTAAACAAGTTTTAAATGTTGAATTAAACGCTTTACAGGCACGGCAAAACATCCTACTTGATATGAACAGAACAGAAAAGCACCACACTACTAACTACAGTTAATCTGAGCATCAATACAATGTTTTAAATATTGTAAAGAGAACGTTGTTTTGAAGTTCCATATTAACCCTATGGGCCCGACCAGCTAAAAAACATCTACTACCATCACTGCTTGTCACGGACAATGCAATGGCTCCCCCCATGGGTTGAAAATATGAACTTTCTTCTCTCAAAGGAATATATTGTAATTTCTTTTAATGGTATATTTTGGTTAAATAGGGTTATTATAACATATTAAGACCTACATGGCTTACTAGTCAGGGATCCTTTTAAGAACCACTGTTTCTATTCTCTTCTCGGTCTGCATGTCTCACACAGGTGGAGGGCAAGCAGGGCTGGGGTGTTGATGACACGGCACTGAATGGCATCAAACTGTACTGTATTACGTTAGATGGTCACGTCACTGATGACGTGACATCAGATGACGGACAGTAAGTATGTATGCATGTAGCCTCAGATTCACCACAAAGCTTTGTGTCAAAAACAACTCATGGGTACCGAGGCTAACGGGCTGTTAAGTCTGACATCATTTTGTAGGCAGAGGAGAAATGTTGGGGCCAAAAGGCCCCAGCGCCCGTGAATCTTTTTACTATTTTTACTATTTACTTATTTTTCTTCTCTTTCTTATTGAAAGAAAAGTGGTAGAATTATACTTCAGTCGTTATTTTTGTCTCGGATCTGTTGAAATGGCGAGGGACAGATATTGATAATAAATCTGCTTGGAGGTCTGACAACAAAATGATGTCACGGCTTAAAAGCCCCATTGTGTCTGTAGCCTGGGATCGATACCATTTTCGGTTTTCTGATCCGGTCCGGAGCGGAAATAACTTTCGGCATCAGGTGGCCAGAACCCACAGCGGGAACCGTGCATGTTGTGCACCTCAAAATATTTCACTAGATTAATATGTGTTTGGTATAATCGATGTTTCTTTTCGTATAATAATCTTATGCTAGTCCCTCTTTTATTCTAACACATAGCGTGACTCGCCAGACTAAACTAATTGAAACTCATTATGTGAACCCACCACTGGAACCCTTCTTTTTCTTTTTTCCTTTTTTTTTTTTTTTTCTAAACCGGATCACACGCCCCAGTTTTAGAATGAATACCAGCAGGGACGTGCTGGCCATTGGGAAAAGCGGGACAACTCCCGAACGGCCGGTTCATTCCCGGCCGGTCCAGGCCGGCCATTAGGAAAAAATTAAACTGTTTGCACAAAAGTAAAAATGTAACTGTTTGCACAAAAGTAGTGAAAACAGCCGATCTACAAGCACACAACGCCTCACACCGAACCCTAACCCACACCGCAACCCAGCTACTATATCTCTCTATAGCGCGCAATGAGGGCCTCTCTAATTCTTTTTCCCGGGCTGAATCAGCGGCCCAGCACGTCCCTGAATACCAGGCTTTCCTCTTTGAGGTGGTGGGAAGCCTGGTGACGCGAGGTTATTGTGTCTGTAACACAGAACCACTAAAACCCTTTACCACTTACATTTCTTAACTCTTATACTGCTTTGGACGTTCCTGTTCGCCCCAATTCTCGAGGTCGCGCCGCGCCGATACGGCCGTTCGTTCGTTTACCTTGTTGATGTCCTTAAGCTGATGAGGGGTCGCGCCGCCGTGTACTGTAATCACATCGTCTGCAGTGATGGTCTTAAAAATCCATTATGCGTTAACATCAACGGAGACCAATTCTCTTCCGTGTTGATTTTCTCTGTCCCTGATAGAGTGTGCTCTCAATGTATGGGAAGCGAGACCAGCCAAATTCACATTAATTCTTGCATGACGCCGCCCTCTGCTGCCTGGTCTGCGAAAGTGCAGACCAGGCACTTAAAAAAAAAAAAAAAAAAAAAAAAAAGAAATGTCTATCTATCTACTATAACGTCGCAAAGGTAAGCCGCTTTTTGATGGCACCAGACCCAATAAATAAATAAATAATCTGGCAGGGAAAAAGTTAAAGTTTCGGGACAAAACATTTTTCCATTCTATTGTTTGTTTCAAAATGACTTTTTTTTCTATTGATTACTCACACCATGCAGATAATATTTGTTTGTATTTGTCGCATTCCTAAGACGAAAATTTGATTGTAGTAAATTTACCCCCATTGATTCTGGATGGGGACCCCAATGGATTTGGGTCCCCATCCGGAATCAATGGGGGTACATTCATTGTAATCACATTTTTGGCTTAGGAATGTGAGAAAAAACTAAAAATATTATTGAACTGAAGTCTGCATGGCATGAGTAATCAATAGAAAAGTCCTTTAACAATCCATATGTTTATTATTTATTTATTTCTCCTAGCTGGGGTGTCTGGGGGAAAGAAAAGTGGTGCAACAATGGTACCGGTAGGCTGGTAGCTTTCGTGCTAAATGTGGAGCCGGATAGCTGCTATGATGACACGGCCGTCAATGACATCAACTTCAAGTCAGTGGTGAAACTAAGTATAGCACACACTCAACTACTGTATAAGTACACTTTAGAGGTATAATTTTCCAGTATTTCCAATTTACAGTACTTTTACTTCTGCTCCAGGTGCGACGATGGGACTCGGCTGAACGGCGACTCTGGCCTGAACTGGGGCAAATGGGGCGGCTGGAGCAACAAGTGCCCCGAAGGAATCTGTGGCATCCAGACACGCGTGCAGAGTGACCAAGGTGTAGGAGATGACACTGCATTAAACAATGTGATATTTTTTTGCTGTTAAAGGGGATGACCATCTGCGCTCACTGTCATTAATTTGCAAGTGTGACTCGTGTCGCGGCAACCCCACTTTTCTTTGATGTTTCACCATGATTTTTAAGAACATGCATTAAATGTTTATTCACTGTGCAGATGTTTTTGTGTGCCCCTTAATCTAAGATTCGGTAACATGTCATTAGGTTGAACACCCTTTAGATCGACCACCAAACTCTAACCCAAACCCTAATCCTAACCTCAGTAAAACTATGCCTAACTCTAACCCTAACCCTAAACTTAACCTCAGTAACCGTGACGCGGGTAATTATCTAACCTGCCGATGCTCGCGGGTGATTATCTAACCTGCCGACGCTGTTCGACCCAACGGGAGTTCGACCTATGGGGCAGTCCCCCTAAGATTCCAGTTCAGTTTATTTTCAGCTTTAGGACAAAAACATATGTATAACACATATCTGTACATACAACAGTGCAATTTATGAACAATGAGTGTGCCACGGTGGCACAATGTGAAACGAGGCCATGGTACAGGTATAGTCAGGGTTCAAATTCAAAATCATACAAAGTAGCAGAGCGACAAGCTCAAAACGCGTTGCTTGGCGCCACATTTCGACCTTGTGGATCTGCTACTTTATATGCTTTTGTGTTACGCTGTAAGATTAATTTATAAAAATAACTAGAAAATATTGTTCCTTCGAAACAATTGTGGGCTCGCTTCAAGCCAAAAAACAATGGCTATAATAGTACAAAATGTCAAGATTGCATGCAGTGCTTTCTTTAACGTTACGGAAGTAATTACAACTACAATGTAATTGAACTACAATGCAGACAAGCAGTGTTATTACATGAACTTAACGGTATGATTTGAGGCATTTTGTTCCAAAAATGTGTTATGCAAAAGTTGACCCGCTGGTGGCGCTATACCAGGCCAATGTGAGAAGGATGGCATCCGTTCATTGACCAAGTGGGAATGTGTGTGCAAAAACTTTACGCAAATCGCAGGCTGTGTTCATGATTTGAGGCGTTTTTGGCCATTTGGGGTAACATTGGTTTCAGTGATATTTTAATTAACCCTCTACACTATTTCATCATTTCATCATGTGACTTTGCATGTATGTTTTAGAGGCAGAAGAATAATTAGCATAAAACTGCAATATTCATTGAATTATTAAAAAAGAATGTTTCAATTTAAAAAAAAAAGAAATCCGATCAGACAGATATCGGTCCAAAGTTCATGTAAAATCCAGCTAAATGAGCTACACGTGCATTCAGTTCATTGAATAATGTTACTATAGGCCTGTTATGTCTTACTGACTGATGTTCTGTTCTTCTCTGTGGGTTTTTTTGGGGATCGATTAGTCATATCGTTCTCATGTTGCTGCTGCTGCTAGTTAAGTAAAGTTCATTGGGAAACTATGTGATGGCCTGATCATTTCACCAACATAAGGCCTACTTGTTCAGTGAATGTTTTTACTCTCAGTGAAGAGTTCTTGTTCCATTCAAAATGTATTGTAAATGGTTAAGTGCATTATATATAATTATGGTTTATAGCCTACATGTTCTGGTACATAAATGTTTGAATACGGAGGGTTTCTTTTTTTTTTTTTTTTTTTTTTACTTAAAGCTATACTGTGTAAGTTGCCCGGAGTCGTCGCGGACCACCGGAGCGGCGCGACGGATACAAATCCGTGGAGGGGTAGAACGCATGGTAGAACGTAATTTTCTGGCCAGGATTTGGGGATTAAGAGGTTAAGAATCCTTCACCATGGTAAACACGGGATGGTGTTTTCCTCTGGTGTTTCAGTCCGAGTGTATCAAAGGGTGCGTTCGGAAATGCGCACCGGGTGTGTGCTCAGTGTAGTGAGTGCCTAAACCTAACCCTAATCCTAACCCTAACCTCATTAAAACTATGCCTAACCCTAACCCTAACCCTAACCCTAACCTCAGTAAAACTATGCCTAAACCTAACCATAACCCCTAACCCTAACCACAAACGGGGCGCATTTACGAACGCACCCTTTGATACACTCTGACTGAATCACCAGCAGAAAACACTCTCCCTGGTAAACACTGTAGCTGAGCGAGGCTACTTCCTGAAGACACGGCAGATAAGCTGTGATTGGCCGGTAGTGTATCATGTGTGTATGATCCGCGATGTGATTGGCCAACGTATACACAACGTATACAGATGATGCAGATGACGCTATTTTTCCGTGAAAACCGGACCCCGGCCAGGATCATAGAAAACATATAAAGAGAAGGCTTTAGAAGCTGAAAATGGGTGTTCTAAAACTTTAGCGATTTAACAGTTAGGACAATTTTAAGATTTGTTTTATAAAAAAAGTTACATGGTATAACTTTAAATCAGGGGTCTTCTACAGGGGGTCCTCAGAGTTACTACTGGGGGTCCTCCAAATATTTGTGTGATAGGAACTTAAATAGGGCCATTTTAATTAGGGCCATAATTTTATTTGTTTTCTATTAATTGCTTGAAGGTTTATTGCTGCATATAAAATAACTGTTAAAATAAATACAGTATGTAATATTTAATACTGCATCATGCCTGTTATGTCTCACTGACGAGTGTTTTGTTATGTTAAGATCCTCAGTTTGATGTGTGCATCTTTTGACTAGCTTTGCCTGTTGTTGTGATTAGCGGGGATGCTCGGCGATTGATTGTTGATGTACGTTGTCACACTCTGCTGTTGTTGCTGCTGCTCTGCACTTTGAGTTAAGTAAAGTGTATTAGAAAGTATGTGATGGTCTGATCTTTCATATAATATAATATAATATAATATAATATAATATAATATAATATAATATGAGGCAACAGGAGACAAAACTAAGCACCAATATAAAATAAAGAAAAAGGACTTTGAATAAATGGATCATGAAAGGCTCATAAAGGTGCATTTTAAGAAGAGAGAAGAGGGCATGCAGGCAGTTGTAGAACTGAAGAGCCCTGACAATACATTTACATGCATGTATTCCAATTGTATTCGGAATGACTGCCCATTCAGAATAAAAATGCTCATGTAAACATCTCAATTGGAATAGAATATTCCATTCCGGTCTGGTGGAGGGGTACTGTAGTACATATTGTTTATATGCTTTTATTCAGGTTTCATGTAAACAGTCGGGTATAAATCTCTATTCGGAATGAGTTCATTCAGAATGAATAAATATTGTGCATGTAAATGTGGACAGGAGTGAAAGCTTTGGATTTTAGCAGAGCTGTGTATGAATGGGAGAATGTAATGCACAATTTAAAGTGCTTTGGAATAAAAAGTTATATAATGCACCATTTACCATTTATAGTACTACAAACTTGTGCGTGTGCACGTTTGCGTGCATCAGGTGATGATTTAGTTATAGAGAATAATAATTTTGCTGTGAACACGGCTTGGTTGAATGCTTGATTCTGTTTGGTCAATCGCTGAAATCAGAGGTGAATTATATGCGTATAATGACCGCTGCACTCTTTAACAGACCGCTGCCTAAACAAAGGCTCAGAACACCTGCTGCGCTCAGGCTGCACTGCATGGATTTTGAGCCGTATCCAACACAACAGCCATGTAAACAAATAATGTATTTTTTAAAATAGGGCTACCTTTATTTGTACATGCTGCCATCACATGCTCTGCTGCGAACCAACAGCATATCAATGTCCCATTTAAACAATATAGATATGTATTTATATTATATAACTATGTCAACAATCATGCGTGTCACAATGGATCAGCATAAGGAAATTAATCTCAGGTTCATCATGTTCCTGTAAAGTGAACTATGCGTGTTTGGTGTCATTCATTCAGGAGAGTGTGTATACATGTGTATACAGTGTAGGACTATTTCAATACAATAGTATTATTATTATGTACTTCATCAATCATATATAGTGATAATATTCCTGTAAAGTGAACAGAGCTTTGTGTGTGTGTGTGTGTGTGTGTGTGTGTGTGTGTGTGTGGGTGTGTGTGTGTGTGTGTGTGTGTGTGTGTGTGTGTGTGTGTGTGTATGTGTGTGTGAGAGAGAGAGAGTGTGTGAGAGAGAGAGAGATTACAGAGACATTATTATTCTCTAAATAAATCATCACCTGGCTGACGCACGCACAGGTTTGTATTACTATACCTGTGAGAACATCAACATTTTAGGACTGCATTGAAAATAGCTGAACAGACTGTTTATTCAAAAACTACAAAAAGAAAAATATGTTCCATAGCAACAAGAATCCCAAGGGGCTCTCGTCCCGAAAGGGGTTCCCGTCCTAAATGACTTACTAAGGTAAACATTCGGGGACTGCCCATAAGTCCGAAGGTTCATTAGTCCGAAGGTTCATTAGTCCAAATTTAGTTAGGGTTACTGAGGTTAAGGTTAGGGTTAGGGTTATTCTTAACAAATTCGGACTAATGAACCTTCGGACCAATAGAGTAGTGAAGTGTGACGTAATTTACACATCCTACCTGGTTCGCGGTTTTCTTCCCCCATTGTGAATTGCCATAGACCTTTTTTCATATGGCATCATATAAGAACTGTGTTCCAATTATAAACAAATGATCTCAGCGGTTTGACTCATATGGATATGAAGAATCAACTGATGGGGAGAAAACGCTAATGTTACTGTCGCCGAATTAGTTAAATTTTCGCTAGAAACAGGCTTTATCACTTATGAGTGACTGACTATCATAAACCATACAGAGCCACGTCACCGACAATATCGCAAAGGCTGTTTGTTTATTTTTGGACCACAATGCTTATGAGAAGATTTAAGATGACTCAATGTTATTCTCCAGAGAGAATTACTTCCGTGGAACCACGGGATGAGCGAGTCATGCCATGACTTCACTGTTCTATGCCATGGCACCAAACCTTCATTGCATTTCACCCTCTAGACCATTGAGAGCATGTCTCAGCAGGTGTGTTAAGTCAGTGATAGCGCACGCTAGAAAATAATTAATCAATAATAATACATCAATAAAAGGTCGTGGGGCTTCGGGCCGGCCATGAGCTGTAAAACTGCGGCACCATGTTGGGCCAGGGCCGACATTTTCAGCCTCATAACATACAAATATTTTTAAATGTATTTCTGGGGTCTTTTTCTGACTTTATTAACCCATTTAGGCCTAACCTATAGTTAGGCCCAAATCAGAAATTAGCCTACAAAAACAAATATGTTGATACATACTGTACATACTGTACCCATACACTAAAATGTGTACCTGGCCTGAATGGGTTAATAGTACCAGTGACACGGGGAGTGACACACACACACACACACACACACACACACACACACACACACACACACACACACACACACACACACACACACACACACACACACACACACACACACACACACAGAGGGAACTCCAATAACCACTTTCAAATGTTTTCTAACAGGTTCTTATCTATACCAGGGTTGAGCAGAGAAATAACCAGACGAAGGTGCAATGAACAGATTTATTGCTAAATGTAAAAACGATTTAACATAGAGTTTTTTTTTACAGTCTTCCTATACTAGGACAATGTCCATGCAGTCCTCTTTTTGCAATAGAACAACAGTCCTTCAGTCCTAGCTGGCAAATGGCCTCCTCACCACAGGTCTCCTTTAAGACCCAAACAAATAACTCACTGTCCACGATGGCCTATTGGCCATAACACTCTAAATCAAACACACTGCACACTATCACATGTATAGCCTATAATAGGAATATAAAGTCTAAAAGGAAATAAAAGCATATGGTTTTCTCAGAACAGAAAGGACTATAATTGTCTCCAAACAGAGCCTTACAGCGGGAGGAACAACCAATAAAAGGATAAAAGATGGACTAAAATAAGGGGGTTTAAAAGTGACACGAGTCCTTAGCTTGATAGAGGGGCACGTCGCAACTTCATCCCTCTGCTGAGTTGACTCGGTTTGCCCTCTTTCACTCTGGTCGCCTTGGTGGAGAAGCGGCACCGCCATCAGTGTGAATGTGTGTGTGTGTGTGTGTGTGTGTGTGTGTGTGTGTGTGTGTGTGTGTGTGTGTGTGTGTGTGTGTGTGTGTGTGTGTGTGTGTGTGTGTGTGTGTGTGTGTGTGTGTGAATGTAAGGACAAAGACAAAGCCTATGGATCACCATAAGGAAATTAATCTCAGGTTCATCATTTTCCGGTAAAGAGAACTGTACGTTTTTGGTGTCATTCACCATTCAGGAGAGTGTGTATATTTCATTCACCTTTGTCAACACACATTGTGATTAAGGACTGGGTTACATGTGAGCCTGCAGCGTTTTGGAAAAGGCTTTGTTCCTTTAGGAGGTGGTGAGTATATAGCCAGTGAAGTTAGCTTTGTGTAGAGTCATAGTCAGTGAGTTTCAGGATGAAGGCTTGTGGTGCTTTGCTGTTTGTCCTCGTCTGTGTGTGTGAGGCTGACCCTGTCCAGTTCCACCTGACCCTGGACCATCAACCCCACGATGGAACAGAGTTGGAGCTGAGCCTCGACCATGACCACGACCACGACAACGGAAAAGAGTTGGAGCTGACACTCAACCAAGACCACGACCACGGAACAGAGTTGGAGTTGACCCTAGAGGCCCAAGGCCATTACCACGACCACGGAACGGCAAAAAAAGAAGGTGAGGACAATTGACGTGTTTTTACAACACTTGATTTTCAGGCCGCTTATTATGCGGCATTCATTTATGTGGCAATGGTCACCATAGTATGGCCATTTGAAGTGTTAAACACTGCTATAACGCTGAAGTATGGCAGATTAGAAGTGTTAAACACTGCTATAACAATGAAGTATGGCCATTTGAAATGTTGAGCAGTGATGCACTTGCAGCACCCAGATCCACTGTCATACCCTAACCCTAACCCAAACTGTGGGTGTGGAACAAACTTCCATTGCACTTATGTTTTTAGTTTTAGTTTCTTGCATTCCTAAGTGTGTGTGTGTGTGTGTGTGTGTGTGTGTGTGTGTGTGTGTGTGTGTGTGTGTGTGTGTGTGTGTGTGTGTGTGTGTGTGAGTGTAAGTATGTGTGTTGTTGCGTCCGTTACAAATTGAGCTTTTACAAGTTTAAAGGTTGTAAGCTGAAATGTTTTTAATATTTATCATATCATTATATGTAAGAAAAGGAAAACAAAGAGAATAAAAGTGAGACAGAGGTGGAAGGAAGTGGAGGATGTTCAATTAAGAGAGACTGGGTCAAAACCCACTATATGGATGTTATAGTCTAAAATGTGTTATATGTAGACATAGAGTTATATAGAGTCTATAGTGGGTAATATGTAGATATATAATTATAGAGTCTACAATTACAATAGAGACACTGGGTCAAAACCGGATTTAAATTCAAATTTATTAAGGACAACTTTGTTTTTTTACAACATGGGTTCATATTTTAGATTGTAATTAGGGAGGGGTCGTTTTTTATTGAGGGGTGTTACTGGAGGAAAATAGGGGAGGGTCATGCTATTTCAATTTCAGTCCTAGGGAGGGTCTGCTGATTTCACTTTGAATTCAAGGGAGGGTCATGGAATTTTTCAAAAGCAAACAATGGCTCCAGAGGTACAGGCACTTATGCAACCATTGTCAACAGCCTTCTGCTTCATTTAATGACAAACCCTGGGTGCCATCCCTGGAAATGCCCCACAGTCACTGCAGTTAGTGTGAATGAACTGAAGTGGCTGTGTTTATACAATGTATTTTCCTAAAACAATGGAGAGCTGTGTAAGGCAGCAACAATGGTTGTCAGAACTGTATCCCCCCTCCCTAAAGTAAAAAGTGAAAAGGTGCTAAAAAGAATTAACGACCGCTCGTTGAAAATGCGCATTTGACCCAGATTTGACGACAGGCAATCAACAGCACAAAATGAATGGCAGCAGTTACAAGCCTTCTCTGTGTTGTGCACATGTGGCAACTGTTTAATCTGTAACCTAGATGTCAAATAACCTGTTCTCAACCTGTGAGAACTTCTCACCTTTTATGTGATGTCCACATTGACTTTTACACTAGCAGCACTATAGGCTACTCACTGTGTGTTACTTTAGTTTGGAGGGTGTGTTAGTTTATATTTGGAAATGTGTTTTTGGGATGAAGTGCAGCTGGGATCTCAATGGATTATATTAGCCTATTCATTATTGTTCATTGCTGCTGCCGCCCGTACCCGTTTTTAACCATAAAAAAAATCCTAATTATTTACAGTAAAAAAAGAAAGAAAGAAAAAAATCTCTGTTCTGTTCTCGCCACTGGTTAGGAATATAATAATATAGGTTTTATAGGCATAATTATACTGTGGTAAATGCCATGTTGTAGGGGAGGGTCAATCTCTTTTATTTTAATGCTTGGGGAGGGTCACTGATTTTTTCCCCAATTGAGAGGGAGGGTCATGGCATTTTATAAAAAGGCTTATACATTTTCTCCAGTAACACCCCTCAATAAAAAACGACCCCTCCCTTAGAGAAAAGAAAAGATAAGTGTTAAAATGTTTTCATTTACTGCTTTCTATTGTTTTAGCGATTTTGACTTCAGTGGGTGGGGGCATGCGTACAAGTGGCTAAATTTGTATTTTTAGACACAATAAGCCGGCAATGTCTTTGTTAATATTTACACCAGCCCCCATAAGTCACATCTGTCCATGAAAGATTGCGGTGCATCTTGGGAATGCGCTTAATGGCCCTCATTTATCAACGTGGTGCAGATCAAAATTTGGGTGTACACGGAAATTTAGGCAAGTCTCGGCATTTATCATTTCAACTTGACTTTGACTTTGGTCTAGGGTAGGATCAAATCTCACGTCAAGTCCTGAGGTGGTGTAGGAATCATCCTACACCACTTTGTTCCATTGTAGACGTGCGGAGCAGCATTGTCTATTATCTGACAGGCAAATGGACACATGTATCCACTCGAAAATGTATATCCAACACAATATTAAATAATCCTGTGAAAATATAACATTTTATATTTTATAGTTACAAACAAGCATTAAGCAATTTAAATCTAGCGATATAGAAGAAATCTGCTGTTAATTGCTTTAACAGAATAAATCTTAAGATTGGAGATCTGGCTCAGAACAATTAAGCACATATACGAACGCATGCGAGAGCATTTTTGGGACCAGCGCGGCACCGCTGTGAGTCGTGAGTCCTTTTAAATATGGATAAAAGCGAAGGTCCAAACCTGGCTGTGCCCAGCCCAGCGCACGCACGCTGCAGATGATTTATTTGGGGGTCCACGGCCCACCGGGGAGAAGACCAGCCCGCGCAGGAACGGTACATGATCGCTAGTTCAAGCACTCAAACGCGCATTGTACTCGTTGCCGAAATTGGGTTAAATTAATATCCAAAACGTAACCGTGGGGTCTCTCAATGTATACAGTAGCTACTGTACAACTATGCTGGAGTTAAAGGACCTACACCATGAATTTTCACTTTTTCTATTTTAGCTTTCCACGGGTTCTCAGAACAATGCTGTTCTGAGAGTTGATCCGTGTGACGTCACACGGATTCCCCCCCCCCCCCCCCCCCCCCGCCCTTCGGGTAAAAACCAATTTGTTTCTAATTTGCTTAGCCTCCACCTCCATCTGCAGCTGGCTTACTGTTCTGGGGCTGCTCACTCAGTGCTCTCTCACTCTGCCTCCCTGTATAGTAGACAGAGTCATTTCCTTCTTTTATTCTATCAACATTTTTGCTATCAACATGTCCAAGGAGAAGTCTTAACGTTCCTGGATTGCACTATATATGTGACGTTATAGACTGCGAGGACCCAAGCTTTGTCCCTTCTAACAAGGAAACAAAAGACAATTTTTAATGATCCGAGGCCTTCTGAAGCCTGGGCCTAAATTTTCAATCCAGTGACGGAGCGAGCCGCGTGGGAGCTCGCCGCGGAGCTCGCCGCGGTGGCCGAGTGGGAGCTCGCCGCGGAGCTCGCCGCGGTGGCCGGGTGGGAGCTCGCCGCGGTGGCCAGGTGGCCAGGCTATAGAGGGAGCTGGCCGGCAACAGAGGGCACACACCCCCGGTCTTCCCTTCGCTGTCCCCGTCTAGAGTGGGCTAAAACACCCCGCCTCTCCCCTCACTGTCCCCAAACAGCGATCGCCGATTCTGAACGTACTTTACTATTATATGAAATGGATGCTTCCCTCTGTTTCCCAAACACTGGGTCGGGACCCATTTGTGAGTCGCGGAGACAGTTTTATGGTTTATGGGCTGTTATATTTCATTAATTTTTATACATTATACATAAATACAATGCGGGTGGGGTTGATTGTCTAATGTAGATTAACGTTCTCTAATGTCTGGTCTAGCAACGGTCGCCCTGTGTCATTTGACAGTAGGCTTATATCATACAACATAGGCCTACAGTAGGCTATAATCAGAGCTGCAACATTATCCTATTTTTGTATTGGCCCAATATTAACATTATGTGTTGTCAACGTTGGAGGAGTGGAGAGGAGGGGAGGGGGGAGGGGTGGAAAAACCCCACTAGATGCGCCCCTGAGCAAACAAAGGCCGTTTTGGTATTGCAGCTGCAGAGCCTAATTATAGCACAGCTAGTAGAAACAAAAGGAATGGTCAGAGTGTTTGTTGAGGGTTAAGACCTGTCTAAGACTCAATTTTGAGCATATATTTATTCAAAAAATAGAGTTTTAAAAGCATGGTGTAGTCCCTTTAATGATGAAACGTGACGTGGCGAGCCCGTGAGATCATGGCCATGGGGAATTATGATTGCTTGTAACCAAATGAACGCGCTCTGTCTGCGCACGCACGGCACGGGTAGGCTATGGTTTAAATTAATATATCCAAAAGTATTCATGGCAGTGACTTGTGTCATTCATGTCGGCTGCAGTGCTATAGCCTCCTTGTCAAAGATTGTACCGTTGGTTAATCCCATGTTTCCACTGTCAAAGACTGCTGTGTAAACCAAAATGCTGCTGTTCCAAGTAGCCTAGTTGCGTATGTAGGTGTGTGCGTGCGTGCATGTGTGCGTCGTCTGTGTGGGACACGGACATGGCTTTTCTTTGGTTGTTAGGACGTATTCGGGTTGTTCTGGTCGTAAAATCAGGGTGTTTCGAGAATAATTAAGGGCGTGTTATTTAAATTTCAGCCTGCGCATTTATCAATGCTGGGATCAAATGTAGGCCAGGTGTGTCTGTTTAGGACGTGTTCGTAAATGCCACGCAAACGTTGCCCTACGCAAAATGTGGTGAAAAAAACAGATCGTTTTTTACACTCCATTGATAAATGAGGGCCATTGTGTCTAAAAAGACATATTTAGCCACTTGCATGCATGGCCCAAACCTGGGGGTATGCATGCAAATCAAAATAGTTAAAATAACTAAAATGATAGAAAGAAGTAAATGAAAACATTTTAACACTCATCTTTTCTTTTCTCTAATGACAACCCTTGATGTAAAAAAACAAAGTTGTCCTTTAAAGTGTCCAAAAAGTTGCCTCAAGACACTTCACATGTAGAGCAGAGACCCGGGGTCCGCTCAATATGCCGACGGGCCGCTGTTTCCGACTAGCGTCAGCAGGTTAGTTACTCGTCACGGTTACTGAGGTTAAGTTTAGGGTTAGGGTTAGTTTTAGTGTCGGCATACCGGCCCGTCGGCACACTGATGCGGACCCCATTGTCCCACTCTGAACAAGACCATTTTATGGCAACAAAAAAGTCCCCTTTAACTGGAAGACATGTCATGCAGACCCAGGCTCCATTGTAGAAGACTGTCCCTTTGGTTAAAACAGAACTTATGATTTGTAAACAACTCAAAAATAAAAATGTAATGACAATTATTATTACACTATTTAAACTATTTTAGATCTCACTGCTGATCCTGAAAAATGCTGTGAATGCTGTAAGAAAGCCATCAAGTACGTTGTGGACATGGTGAAGAAGAAATTGGTATGTTGTGTGTCATAATGTGAAAGCATAATGCAATCGTTAACTGATGTGTGATATGAATGAAGTGTGCCGCTTTTAGTCTTTCTCTTCATAATCGTTTCTTACCCAGCACCAAAAGTAGGTGATGTGTATAACTGTGCTGTGTGACAAAAAAAAATAAATTATATATATATATATATATATATATATATATATATATATATATATATATATATATATATGGGTCAGTGACGTGACGCCCCAAAAAATGTGTTTTTAAAAAAACTTTAAATTGCAGGCATAAAAGTTATTTACTTTTGTTCTACTCACTCTCAACCTTATGGAAATACATTTTGTTTTTAGATATTTTATTGGAATCAGACTTTATTCAGCAGTTTGTTGTACTTGTGCCTAAAATCGTCATATGGTGTGACATGAAAATAATTGTTCATAAAATGAAAATGGAGTACATCTTTCTTAAGTTACTCACTTTATCAAAGTCCTTTATCATAACTAACCAGTGATCCACTATAGTTTTTTGAAAATTAATTATATCTGTATATTTTTTTCATAGTCGACACTCTGTGTGAGGCCCATGTTCATGATCTTACAACATATTTTAAATGTATTCTGTCAAAACTTTCTCTAAAATTACACAAATATTTGTGACTCTTCCTGATAATATTCTCTATGTAATCCATAAACATTTTTTTGGTTTAATCATTAATAAAGGTATGATTTCTCACTATTTGGAATGTCACACCAAATGATTTAGTGTCACACCGTATGATCATATCTTCATGTGTCAAAGCAAACTGTGTTTTAACCTACCTATTAGTGAGTACTGAACTTTACTGATTGATTAAACAATTACCCAGGATAACATGGCCTTAATATTTCTGAACAGGATATTATTGTAGGGCTTTAACATGGGATAAGAAAGAATTGTAGTAGTAGATGGATGATGAGGATGTGCACAGGAATGCTACGCACACCTAAGTCTTCTGCCGGCCCACGGCAGAAGGATCCTAAAGGGACAATAAGGCGCATAGCCACACTTGGAGCCAAGGCATTGAAGGCAACATTTTATTAACACCAATTAGTGGAAACAGAACTCAGCATTCAGGTAAATTGCTTTTTTCCGAAGTCTCCTGAACTTGAACACAGCATTTTGTGTTGAACAAATGTAATTAGGAATCATGACATTACACCACATCTCCACTAGCTAAAGAGTGCTGGGTTGCGCAACTCCGAAAATAGCTGATCTACAAGCTCTCGCAGCACAACGTGTTGAGAGCTTGTAGATCAGCTATTTTCGCTAGTTTTGTCTTGGGTCCTACCTTAACACTGTCCACTGTCCAGTCCAGTGAGTGAAAGTACAAAAGTATTAGATCAGATTAGATTATACATTTAGACTGTATTGTACATCAGCCAGTCGTATTTGGTGAGGGTAGCAAACCGGCTGCCTTGTTGCGGTTCTGCTATGCCACAGACAACCTCCTGCTCTTCGTAGAAAATGCAGTCTCGCCCCTTTGGCTCCTCTCTCCTTGCTGGGTCATTGTTTAGTTTCTCCCTGTACTTTCTCGTTCTCTCAGCACTTGTCATTTTCCAGCTGACAAAAGAAAATGGAATGTATAGTTTAAGACAAAGAGAAAATATTGTTTAGATTGAAACAATATGTTAAGGTTTCTGTGAAGGGGTTTCTGCTCTGTCTGATGAATTTGAAGTATCACTGAATGAAGCTAAATTACATTTTATGTAAAAATGTTTAAAACAAATGTTTAAATGTACAAAAGAAACATGGAACTTTGTTATTTGTTGTTATATCTGTAGTTAAATACAGTATAAATCATATGGTGTGACAGTCAAGTCATATGGTGTGACAAGCAGACATGTCACACCATATGATTAAGTGTCACACCATATTACTGTTTTCTCCATTTAGGTTTACCTTGAGGCTACTATGTACACATTAGCATGCTAACAGCATGCTAGCTATAACAAAGCAGCCTAGATCTACATGGAAATATGACCAAAACTTCAAATAACTTAAGCTTTTTTTAAAGAAAAGGTGTCACACCAAAAGACATCCAGAATGGTGAGTTTGTCAACGTTTCAACAAGATGGCATTTCATGAAAATGTTAAAATCATAACTCACCTCAGACACCTGTCTTGCAGTTGTGCTGGGAGTGCTGAATAGCCTTACAGAAGAAGGACCTCTCTAGCCAATAGGTGTCCAAATAATTGCCTGTTTAATTTTTCCAAACTAGTGTCACACCAAATGATTTTGGGTTGGGGGACAAAATGTTTTTGATCAGAAATGACTGAAAACATTATGCTTTGACTTTGAAAAGATATAGGCTCAAAATAGACATTTTTTTTAGCCTAAATTCATTTTCAAATGATTTTTAGCAATTCTTTTTCTTAGTTTTATTCAAGTTCCCACTTTGAGAAACAAGGTCAGGACAGTCACACCATATGAGTTTTGCCATGTTTGGTTGAAGATTCTGAAGAAATGAGGAATGAAATGTTTTAATCTTGAGTAAGTTCACATAAAGCTTAATGTCCTGCACAATATTCAGAAGGTTTTTGACAAATATATTTTTTATTTATACATGTTTGACACCGAGGACAGCGAAAACGTTACGTCACGTCACCCACCCATATATATATATATCGTCGTTGTCGGGTGGAAACCTTGTATGTCCAAAACCGCTTGTTTTTATCATTTAAAAAAATTAACTAAATTAGTGAAAACAGCCGATCTACAAGCACACAACGCCTCACACCGCGAGGCGTTGTGGGCTTGTAGATCAGCTGTTTTCACTACTTTTGTGCAACGGCCTTGTACGATGAAGCAGGGCTTTGCTTTGCGAAAGATTATAACTTTGCATATAAATCGGAAACTTGGAGATACGAGGTTTCCACCCGACAACGACGATATATATATACAGGGGTTGACCATAAGGTCTCAGAGACACTTGCCCGTTGGGCAAGTACAGTTCATGTTCTACTTGACCTCAGGTCTTGGCCACTTGCCCCCCTCCCCCACACCCCACACCACACACACACACACGGAAAAAAATAAAATAAAACTATCATAGAGCTGGTTGCTTGTTTCTCTCTCAAAAACAAAACCTGGCAACATTGGGTGGTCAGATTCAGAGATGTGTGTATGTGTGCACCGAACGCTAACACGCAGGCTGCAGTGGACACACATGCTGCTCATGATTAAATGCATATATGTATCGCAATATTGTGGATATTTGTGGCTGGCTACCAACAGGGAGGGAAACATCGGAAAAGCACACGTAAAAGCGCACGGAAAATTAAATAGACGATTCGCGGAATTTTTTTAGCTCTTCTTCAGCAGCCTTTGCTATAGATTTCAGCACTTTTGCGGGAATAGCATGGTGCCCTGTCCTTCGGCATGTAAAGCGTGTGCATTAATCTGGCCATTCTTTAACATGATGTGAGTTTGTATGCCTTGTAGATTAGCTGTTTTCGACTAAGCTCACGCAGCCACCACTAGCTCGTTGTGTGTGTGTGAGTCAGAGTGTGGGTGGAAAAGGGACAGGGGGAGAGCGAGAGTGATAGACGGAACACTATAGCCCCGTCCAAGTAGGCTAAAGACACAGATTTAATATTATGTTAATCAAAATGGGCACTTGCCCGGTCAGGCAACCTGGCAACTTCACCTGCCCGACCATATTATTTACCTGCCCCGGGCAAGCGTTAGCGTCAACCCCTGTATATATATATATATATATGTATATATATATATATATGGGTGACGTGACGTAGCGTTTTCGCTGTCCTCGGTGTCAAACATGTATAAATAAAACATATATTTGTCAAAAACCTTCTGAATATTGTGCAGGACATTAAGCTTTATGTGAACTTACTCAAGATTAAAACATTTCATTCCTCATTTCTTCAGAATTCTCAACCAAACATGGCAAAACTCATATGGTGTGACTGTCCCGACCTTGTTTCTCAAAGTGGGAACTTGAATAAAACTAAGAAAAATAATTGCTAAAATTCATTTAAAAATGAATTTAGGCTCACACAAATGTCTATTTGTGAGCCTATATCTTTTCAAAGTCAAAGCATAATGTTTTCAGTCATTTCTGATCAAAAAGATTTTGTCCCCCAAACCAAAATCATTTGGTGTGACACTAGTTTGGAAAAATTAAACAGGCAATTATTTGGACACCTATTGGCTAGAGAGGTCCTTCTTCTGTAAGGCTATTCAGCACTCCCAGCACAACTGCAAGACAGGTGTCTGAGGTGAGTTATGATTTTAACATTTTCATGAAATGCCATCTTGTTGAAACTTTGACAAGTGTGGCACTTCTGGATGTCTGTTGGTGTGACACCTTTTCATTAAAAAAAGCTTAAGTTATTTGAAGTTTTGGTCATAATTCCATGTAGATCTAGGTTGCTTTGTTATAGCTAGCATGTTGTTAGCATGCTAATGTGTACATAGTAGCCTCAAGGTAAATCTAAATGGAGAAAACGTAATATGGTGTGACACGTCATCATAATGGTGTGACATGTCTGCTTGTCACGCCATATGACTTGATTGTCACACCATATGATATATACTGTATTTTCCTACAGATAAATAACAATAAATAACAAAGTCCCATGTTTCTTTTGTCCATTTAAACATTTGTTTTAAACATTTTTACATAAAATTTAATTCAGATTCATTCAGTGATACTTCAAATTCATCAGACAGAGCAGAAACCCCTTCACAGAAACCTTAACATATTGTTTCAATCTAAACAATATTTTCTCTTCGTCTTAAACGATACATTCCATTGTCATCGATTCATTCCTTTTCATTCCATTGTCATCGATTCATTCCTTTTCTTCCTTAACTAAGTGGTGGCCCATCTGCGGAACTGCCCCCTTCCCAGCTCAGCTGCAGGCCCAAAACAGCTTCCGGAGCTCAGTGAGTATATGCTTGGCAAACTTGAGCACCTGCTAGTAATTACATTTTACTACTAGGAACAATCTACCTGACAAATAAATGACATTTAAATGTCTCCTCCTGAAGGTCTTCTAGTCAGGTGCTGGACACAAGTGCATCTATTGGAGAGGCCCAAGCTGAGGATTCAGACACCTCTTCAGATGAATACACACAAGGACAGTTGGTCATAATCAAATATGAGGGAAAGCCATGTGTGGGGCAGATTGTTACCATTAATAAGGAGGGGCTAGAGATAAACTGCATGAATCAAATTGGAAAAATTAAAAATGGTTTTGTCTGGCCAAAGGGGCGACACTGCATTTTCTACGAAGAGCAGGAAGTTGTCTGTGGCATAGCAGAACCGCAACAAGGCAGCCGGTTTGCTACCCTCACCAAATATGACTGGCTGATGTACAATACAGTCTACTCTAAATGTCTTGTCTTGTCTTGTCTTGTCTTGTCTTGTCTTGTCTTGTCTTGTCTTGTCTTGTCTAATCTAATCTAATGCTTTTGTACTTTCACTCACTGGACTGGACAGTGTTAAGGTAGGACCCGAGACAAAAATAGCTAAAATAGCTGATCTACAAGCTCTCAACGTGTCGTGCTGAGAGCTTGTAGATCAGCTATTTTCGGAGTTGCGCAACCCAGCACTCTTTAGCTAGTGGAGATGTGGTGTAATGTCATGATTCCTAAATACATTTTTTCAATACAAAATGCTGTGTTCAAGTTCAGGAGACTTCGGAAAAAAACAATTCACCTGAATGCTGAGTTCTGTTTCCACTAATTGGTGTTAATAAAATGTTGCCTTGGCTCCCAGTGTGGCTATGCACCTTATTGTCTCTTTAAGATCCTTCTGCCGTGGGCCGGCAGAAGACTTAGGTGTGCGTAGCATTCCTGTGCACATCCTCATCATCCCTCTACTACAATTCTTTGTTATCCCATGTTAAAGCCCTACAATAATATCCTGTTCCGAAATATTAAGGCCATGTTATTTAATGTTAAAGCAATTTTACTGTTGCTGTTTTTCCTGGGTAATTGTTTAATCAATCAGTTAAGTTCAGTACTCACTAATGGTTAAAACACAATTTGCTTTGACACATGAAGATATAATCATACGGTGTGACACTAAATCATTTGGTGTGACATTCCAAATAGTGAAAAATCATACCTTTATTAATGATGAAACCAAAAAAGATTTTATGGATTACATAGAAAATAGTATCAGGAAGAGTCACAAATATTTGTGTAATTTTAGAGAAAGTTTTGTCAGAATAAATTTAAAATATGTTGAAAGATCGACAACATGGGCCTCACACAGAGTGTTGATTATGAAAAAAGAAATACAGATTTAATTAATTTTCACAAAACTATAGTGGATCACAGGTTAGTTATGATAAAGGACTTTGATAAAGTGAGTAACTTAAGAAAGGTGTACTCCATTTTCATTTTATGAACAATTATTGTCATGTCAAACCATATGACGATTTTAGGCACAAGTACAACAAACTGCTGAATAAAGTCTGATTCCAATAAAATATCTAAAAACAAAATGTGTTTCTATAAAGTTGAGAGTGAGTAGAACAAAAGTAAATAATTTTTATGACTGCTATTTAAAGTTTTTTTAAAAACACATTTTTGGGGGCGTCACGTCACTGACCCATATATATATTCACCAGAGCTCTTAATTGCTCCCTTTGAACTTCAAAAGGGTTGTGAACTGCAGTAATTGATTGAGCCATACAAGTGTCAATAGCTTGTTAATGTTCTCTCTAATGAAACATCAAAGACAACGATCTGTTTGATGCCTGTCATAGAGGTGAGGGGAGGGGAGATGTTTTTGTGTACACACAAGTCAAACTCAACCCCTCCCACCAAATCTCTTGTGATTGGGAATTTCAAATTTTAAATCCCCTCCCCTTTAAAATATCTTGTCAATGGGACAATGTCAGACTCAAACTCCAGCGCAGAGTCTGAAATCAGGCTAATATATACATAGCTTTCTGAGCTCCAATTCCGGGGGTAATGCTTTTCAGAAGATGCGAGCAGTGATGCCATTTTGTAGTTGAACCAGAGACAGTATATCCAATACTGAGTAAATGTACCTCAGTCAAAATTGTAGTAAAAAAAGAGTAAAAAAGTACTTTGAAACCACCTGCACTGATGTGCTTGCTTGTAGAACCACTATGTTATAAAAAGCCTGCAGAAACACCTATAACATAAAATGAAGTGGGATCATTAAAAAGGACAGTGATTATTATTCATATTTATTTCTAAGAAAACCGTCACATCTTGTCAGTAACGTCAGTAAAGTCACATTGTGACATCACATTCCGTCCTTGTCTCTTCTATGCCCATATATGGAGATCCCTGATGTCATCAATATTAAGCCCATAGTTTGGAATGCCCATATATATATTGTGTGAGCCTATATACTGTATCTACAGACGACTACGGACGACACAGGTTGGGCAGGGATTGACGCTAACGTCTGAACAACTGCCCGCGGCCAGAAAAAAGGTAGGTCAGGTAGGTGAAGTTTGCTACCGGCTTGCCCGACCAGGCAGGTGCACATTTTGAGAAGAGATATCTCTCTTCTTTAGATTATTGAACAGCGGGTTTCATTCGCTCAAAACATCAATGAATCCGTTTGCAAGATCAATCTCTCCAGAGAAGGTCTGCTGTGGCAGTCGCGGCATGACACGTGACGGGTTATCTTCAGATTGTTATTAATGTTGTGACATAAGTAGTCTATAAATCATTCAAATCACTGTTTGTAAAAAGTAAACACTAGCGCAAACATTACTTTTCTTTAAACAACAATCTCTGCTTCACTTCCATCTACATTCTACATTACAACATCCTCTTCAGTCTTCCCCCTTCTCTACAGGGAAGATAATGTTGTCAGTCTGTGGACCGAGACCCCCAGAGAGGTCCCCAAATTATTTTGATAGGGTCCCCACTCCCCAGATGACCGCAAAGTCATAATTTAAGGACTTAAGACCTTTTTAATACCTCAAGAAAGAAAAGAAAAAAAAACATTAAAAATGAATCAACAAACGTTACTATAAAAACAATCATTAGCCAAATAATAATATAATAATGAGGGAAAATAGCTGATCTACAAGCTCACAACGCTTAAAAACATTTTATTGGGGAACCATCCTTATTTTCTGGGACCCATTTGAATGACCACCTGTGGGTCCCGGAACCCAATTACATTGAAAAACTAGCAACATCACAGCAAGTAGAAGGTAACAAATAAGTTCAAATGAACGGTAATTAAAATGTGCAATTTTACGATTATGAGGGCAAGTGGCCATGACCTGAGGGCAAGTAGAACATGACCTGTACTTGCCCGACGGGCAAGTGCCTCTGAGACCTTAGTGTCAACCCCTGCTAGGGCGCCAACCCATACTGCAGCTCCCGGGGGCAGTCTACATTCCGGCTGTCTCTCCGGTGGTCACCAGACTATTCCTGGTTGTCACGTAGTCTATTGCTATGAGTCACAGCCTAAAAGACTAAGAGTAAAAGACTAAGACTAGACTAAGACTAAAATGTTTTGATATTTAGTCGACTAGACTAGACTAAACTATAACAATTTCAGAAGACTAAACTGGAATAAGACTAAATAGTATGATTTAGTCTTCAGATTAAGACTAAGACTAAATCAAACAATTCGTAAAAAAAAAAACAACACTGGTTGTAGCTATTGGTTTATTTTGATTTGACTGATCCTTTCTATCTGTCTCACAGGAAGCGATAATACACGCACTGGACAAGCGGTGCAAAAGCTATGGCTGGCTTAAGAGGAAGATCTGTGAATGGTTGGTTAAGATGTTAAATAGTTGGTTAAGACGTTTAATTTCACTACTGGAAAGGAACCTTGATCCTCTGACTGTCTGTACAAGGATGGGACTCTGCTGCAAAGACATCTCCTCCCGTAAGCACTCAAGCTGATTTCATTAAAATGTACACAAATGTTTTGAGTAAAGCTCAGTGAACAGGAACTATTTTTTGTTTTATTATTTGATCAATGAATACATGGGGTCCAGAAGTATTTATGATTGATATAATGTTAATGCTGTGCTGATTTCAGCCCCACGTGATGAGCTGGACATCATGGACGGTGTGGAAGAACTGACACAACATATTGGAGGTATTATATCTTCATGTTTTGGAAACTTGTTCTATTCATCCTCTTTTTTCATTAGGGTCTGACCAATTTAGTGAATGAAAGCACAACCTGGTGAATACAGTACAGTATGAAATGCAAATCCAGGACTTCATTGCATGTAGATTAGACTATTTGCAATGCTCTTTCTGCCTGAAACAATGTCCATGAATTCAAGTGTCCATGGGGTTAGTGATCAATAGAAAGAAAGTAATTTTGGGGTAAACTATCCTTTTAAAGAGATATCAAAAACAACAACAAAAAATAAATGAATGTTGGGTCATTTGGCCCCATGCATATTTAAAAAAAAAAGTAAATGTAAAAATACTGCACTGTAGAAATACTCTATTACAAGTAAATGTCTGGAATTCTAATGGATGGATGGATGAAGTATTAGCTTCAAAATGTACCGGTACTTGAAGTACCAAAAGTATTGGGCAAGTTTCAAGTTTTCAAATGTATACAAATCTTTTGAAAAACACTAATAATCCAAATCCATATATCAAAGTAACTAGTAACTAATAATTCATTTTGGTGGAATATTTGGATTTGAGGAGTATAGGAGTAAAGTAAATGTATTGGAAATTGGAAATATTCAAGTAGTTCAAATACCAAAAACTTGTATTTAAGTACAGTACTCAAGTAAATGTATTTACTTACTTTCCAACACTCTGGATATGTGAGGTTGACCTCTCAGAAGTATTTATGATTGACTTAATGTTAATGCTGTGCTGATTTCAGACAACCTTGATGAGCTGATGATGCTGACTCCCCATGAGAACGCTACGGAAGAACTGACACAACAGATTGGAGGCATTATATCTTCTTCTGCTTTTTTAAATTATAAAGGCCTGTCCATACTTTGACCGAAACCGCCGTTTACGGTCAAAAGGTAAGGTTCGACTACAAAATGACGTCACTCACGACTTCTGAAAAGCATTAGATTAGACCGAATGAGAGTTTGGAAATTTGCACGTCGGAAAGTCGCCGAACATTTCGGTCAAAGTATGGAGAGGCCTTTAGTTGGGGCGAATCCGATATTTCCGTGACCGTGAGAGTATAGGTCCGTTTCTCAGTGGTTTTGTCAAGGTTAAATAACAAATTGAGCTCCCATGTCCCTCGCAAAAATGCGGGCAAAATGTTTGACAGCTAGGGTAATTTTCAGTCTCATTAACTTACTATACACTATACTATAATGGAAAAAATACTCCCAAAAAATTAGCTTTAAGTGGGATGTGAGGGATCAAACTAGGGTTTTTTAATTATTCTGAATTCATTGAAAAACATTCCTTGGGCTAAAAACGGACCCCAAAAGACATGAAAAGTGAAAAAGTGATGACTCATCACTAAACCATAGTTTTGTTTGTCCGTATTTAGCCCAAGGAATTTCTTTCATGCAAAACAAATACTTGCAATGGATTCGGAATAATTAAAAGCCCCTAATTTGACCCCTCACATCCCACTTAAAGCAGATTTTTGGGAGTCATATGGTCTGACCAATTTAGTGAATGAAAGCACAACAGGGTTGTGCTTTTTTTAAATACAGTACAGTATGAAATGCAAATCCAGGACTTCATTGCATGTAGATTAGACTATTGCAATGCTCTTTCTGCCTGAAACAATATCCATGAATTCAAGTTTCCATGGGGTGAGGAAAAAAGAAAATATATCGGGTCATTTAATCGTCTACTCTGGCTTTTGTGAACACGCCTGCCTCCTATACAAACCCATTACAACTTGAAACTGTAAACTGAAATGGTTTTAATAAATAACATCAAAATGTATGTTTCAGAAAAGGACAACACAGAAGATGAAAGTGAGACAGAGATGGAAGGAAGTGGAGGAAGTTCAAGTAAGAGAGAGACTGGGTCAAAACCCACTATATGGATGTAGACATAGAGCTATAGAGTCTGTAATGTCTTTCATGTAGATATGGAGTTATAGAGTTTATAATGTGTTAACTGTAGACATACTGTAATACAAAGAGAGACTGGGTCAAATTTAAATTAAAATTCCTTCATAAATTGTACTATAAATGCCCGCCAGCACGGTCAAACAATGCAGCACACTGTGTGTGTGTGTGTGTGTGTGTGTGTGTGTGTGTGTGTGTGTGTGTGTGTGTGTGTGTGTGTGTGTGTATGTGTTCTGTGTGTGTGCGTGCGTGTGCGTGTGCGTGTGTGCGCGCGTGTGTGTGTGTGTGTGTGTGTGTGTGTGTGCGCGCGCGTGCATGTGTGTAACAATCCAAATCCGAGTATAGCCTATCAAAGTAACTAGAAACTAAAGTTTTCAAATAATCTTAGCGGAATAAAAGTAACATATTTGGATCTGAGTTGTAGTGGAGTAAAGTAAATGTATTCTAAATTGGAGGTACTCAAGTAAAGTAGGCTACCTCAAAATTGTACTGAAGTTCAACTACAAAATGACATCACTTGCATCTTCTGAAAAGCATTACCCCGAATTAGAGTTCGGAAAGATGCACGTCGGGAAGTCAGAATTCTCAGACGAAAAGTTTGGTGCTCATAGACAGTATAGGGACAGGCCTTTAAGTTAAGCCATATTAGCTGGTACTTAAGACAATAAAAATACAGCCTTTTTTAAGCGTGTTAACATATTCAACATCAAAATGTGTGTTTCAGAAAAGGACAACAAGAGTGAAAGTGAGACGGAGGTGGAACGAACTCAACGAAGTGGAGGATTTTCAAGTAAGAGAGAGACTGGGTCAATACCCAGTGTATGGATGTTAAATGTATAGAGTTATAGAGTCTATAATGTGTTATACGTTCATTTAAACACTTCAGCTTAGAGTTAACCATTTGACATTTATTAGAAATAACATAACCATTTATGCAATGATATTGCATTGAGTTTGGCAGATGGGCTCTGCTCTGATTATATACAGATTTGTCTGTGTAACCATAACATAACACAGAATCTGCTATCTCAGACCCCCCAGAGCAGAGCATAAGTTATAGATGTACATAAAACATGAACTTCCAATTACATCATAAATTACAGCACATAGAATAACATGTAGAATGAGCACCTTAAGGACTACACTGTGAAATGAGGGCGTGTGTGAAGTAGCTTGTAGCTAATGAGAATGAAGTAAGAATGAACGTGGGCGTATGAATTAATTAACTGTTCGCGAATGAAGAGGGGGGGGGGGGGGGGGTTCGGGGGATATCTAGGACACCAACTTCCTAGATTAGACAGAGTTATAGAGTCTATAATGTGTAATAATAGACATAGCATTATAGAGTCTATAATTGTGACCGTCAGGTCGCATTTACTATCAAAACCACGACCAGCTGTCCGTCAGTCAGTCAGTCAGTCAGTCAGTCAGTCAGTCAGTCAGTCATTTTGCATACACACTCCTTGCCTGCCAAACCACAACCTCCACCTCCATCAATTCTCGCATGGCCCTCTTCTACACTGTAAATAAGGACTCTTTTGGCAAGTAGTATTTAAACAATAGCCTATATGAAGTGAAATATACTCAATATAATTACGTCCTTGATTTTGTGGCTATTATTTGAGTTAAGATTAAATAAAAATGTATCTAATTGGAATCCACTCATTCTATTTAAATAAAATATAATGATTCTGAGAATGATACTTGAATGTAACTCAATTTTATTGAGTAGTTTTTAAGGCTGAAATCATTCTGAGAATATTGGTTGAATCCAACTCAATTTTATTAAGTACTTTTTACAAGGCTGAGTAGTTGACTCCACCCCTTGCCCTTGATTGGTCAAATAAGTCACCTGTTATGCAAAGCATGTTATGCAAAGCATGCTGGGGAATTTGTCATTTGACATTTGTCTATGTTTCCAGGGACATTTTCTAAGCTTTCAGAAGCTAAAAATGCAAAATGTGTCACATCCATGTTTCTACCCTAATTGGCAAGCTGACTGTCATGTCAAAATTTGATTTGTCAGTATTTGAGCCTAAACCATAACCATATTGTTAATTAATTTAGTTAGTTTAAATTTAAGTTACCCATACTAAATGCATTACATTTAATGATATAATATGAGTTACATTTACTTAATTACAAGCCAATAATATTTACTCAATGAAATTGAGTGTAAATAGTTGCCATACTTTTATTGAGTAGATCATGTATATTGTTTTTAACATAGCGCCACCATGCAAAACACATTTTTGGACACTGCACAATACAAATGTTGCCCTAAAATCACACAAAATCAGTACACACTTGCTCTACACTCATGTCATCAACATGGATCTGTCCCATTTAGCGCCACCTTCAGGCCGATTTTTTAAAACACATTTTTGGACACTACTCCTACAGATTTACCGGTAGCCCTAAAATCACACAAATCGCTACACAGTATGTCTACACTCATGTCATCAACATGGATCTGTCCCATATAGCGCCACCATCAGGCAGATTTTTTCAAACACATTTTTGGACACTGCTCCTACAAATTTTGCCCTAAAAGCATGCAAATCGGTACACAGTATGTCTACACTCATCTCATCAACATGGATCTGTCCCATATAGCGCCACCATCAGGCCTAACTTTTTCAAACAAATACAGATACGCGACCTGCCGGTCGTGTAGCCATAGAGTTATAGAGTTTATAATGTGTTATATGTAGACATAATATAAAAGAGAGATATGGGCCAAAAGCTGATTTAAATTCCAATATATTAAAGTGTCAAATCACAGATGGGCCACAGCACACTTATAGTCCATGGGCCATACGAGTTGTCGGTATCAAAAAGGTGGCAAAGGTTACCATGCATTTTTGAAAAGCTCTATATCTGTAGATTATATTTTGGTATGATAACCCTTTCTTTGACACAGCTAAATTGGTGTTATCAGCCGCTAGATTTGGTGTCCCATTAACTTTACATTACAGGGGGAAAAAAAGCTAAAAAAATAATCTGCTTTAAGTAGCATATGAGGGGTCAAACTAGGGGGTTTTCATGATGCTGAATCCATTGCAAGCATCTGTTTTGCACAAAAAACATTCCTTGGGCTAAAAACTGTCCCACAAGACTAGTACATCGGGTCGAGTCGAGGCCGGGCACTGCACTCCCTGCTGCGGCGGGGAAGGCACATGCCGAATTTGAAGCCGGTGGGACGAACGGTTCTAGAGATACGCGGATTACATACACATACACACTCACAGAGATTTTTTGTTGACTCATGTGGCGTACGTGATGTCAGAGCCTTTTATGAAGTGAAGGTATGTATGTATGTATGTATGTATGTGCCCCGCGTATCTCTAGAACCGTTCGTCCCACCGGCTTCAGATTCGGCACACGCGTTTCCCGCCGCGGCACGGAGTGCAGTGCCGGGCCTCGGCCCGACCCGATGCGCAGTTTTCCCGAACCGGCGCGAAACATTCGGAATCTCCGTATGGGGAGATGATTGTTGACATCAGGCTGTTTCTGAGGAAACCGGCACAAACGCTGACTCATTGTGACATCACTTCATAAAAGGCTCTGACGTCACGTACGCCACATGAGTCAACAAAAAATCTCTGTGAGTGTGTATGTATGTATGTAATCTGCGTATCTCTAGAACCGTTCGTCCCACCGGCTTCAAATTCGGCATGTGCGTTCCCCGCCGCAGCAGGGAGTGCAGTGCCCGGCCTCGACCCGACCCGATGTACGATTTTCCGGAACCGGCACGAAAGGTTCGGATTCTCCGTATGCGCTGATGTCCGCTAGGCAATAACCGAACAACGGGTATGATGGCTATTGCCTATATCTCTATATATGGACACATGCAAACAGGTAAATGGGTTTTGCGTTAAAGGGTGGGGCATTCATTCCCTATTTACATAATCCCTGAGTAGGCCGGTCCATGACTAGACGATTGGCCACCCGAAGGGCAGAGATCTCCATATATGGGCATAAAAGGGACGCAGACAGACAGATGTCTCCATATATGGGTATGATATCTTCATATATGGGCATAAATGGAGACAGGCAAACAGATGGTCAAAACGGGCCACCCGAAGGGCAGAGATCTCCATGGGCATAAAAGGGACACAGACAGGCACATACAGAGATCTCCATATATGGGCATAAAATGGACACAGACAGACAGATATCTCCATATATGGGCATGATATCTTCATATATGGGCATACATGGACACAGGCAAACAGATGGTCAAAACGGGTCCTACGACAAGAAGTATAATGGGGTTTGCCCTTCATACAATTATGCAATCAGTGACAGCAGTGTACAAATGACCAAATCCCTATTTGTTGTAAGACAAAGTAAGGCTTAGTTCACCCCCAAAATGACTTTCTATCGATTACAGAGGAGGAAGATGAAGAGGAGGAGCTTGCAGAAACTGGAGAAGAAAATGATGAGGGGGAAGAAGATGAAGAGGAGGAGCTTGCAGAAACTGGAAAAGAAGATGAAGAGGAGGAGCTTGCAGAAACTGGAGAGGAAGAAGATGAAGAGGAGGAGCTTGCAGAAACTGGAGAGGAAGAAGATGAAGAGGAGGAGCTTGCAGAAACTGGAGAGGAAGAAGATGAAGAGGAGAAGCTTGCAGAAACTGGAGAGGAAGAAGATGAAGAGGAGAAGCTTGCAGAAACTGGAGAGGAAGAAGATGAAGAGGAGGAGCTTGCAGAAACTGGAGAGGAAGAAGATGAAGAGGAGGAGCTTGCAGAAACTGGAGAGGAAGAAGATGAAGAGGAGGAGCTTGCAGAAACTGGAGAGGAAGAAGATGAAGAGGAGGAGCTTGCAGAAACTGGAGAGGAAGAAGATGAAGAGGAGAAGCTTGCAGAAACTGGAGAGGAAGAAGATGAAGAGGAGGAGCTTGCAGAAACTGGAGAGGAAGAAGATGAAGAGGAGGAGCTTGCAGAAACTGGAGAGGAAGAAGATGAAGAGGAGGAGCTTGCAGAAACTGGAGAGGAAGAAGATGAAGAGGAGGAGCTTGCAGAAACTGGAGAGGAAGGTGATGCTGCTTAGCTTAAAGAGCTCACTCGTGCATAGGTTATAGGTAATATAATAGGCCTACATGCGATGCTTCATAACATATAACACAAGAAATAATCATAACACATTATAAACATTCTATATTTATAAGGTCAAGTATTCTACTTAATAATTGGGACTTACGAGAACCATTATCAAAGTTATAATAGACCAACATTTACAGTAGTTTAGGCATTTTGGTTTGATAAGGTTGTGGGCAGAACAATTTGTCCTTGTTATTTGACTATTTTTACTTTAATTATAATTAAAGACACTTCATAGTGAATTAGTGATTATAATAAATACCTTATGTCATGATTGCTATTATAGCTAGATCAGATTGTGTTTATAATATAACGCCGGCGCGCCTCCGTCATCTCCACCGAAAACAAGCGCTCCGCCCTTGTTCCATTGTTGGAACCGGGATGTTGTTTAGATACACGCAGTTGGGAGGCCTCTGCACGAGGACCTGCCCTCTGGGTCATTGGGAACTAGTCAGTAAATGTAACTGGGAGCCCAGACATGTAAGGCTTTAAACGTCATCAAACACAATTAGGTTGCTATGTGAAGAAGTAATTTAACAGAAAAGGTTCGATCCATTTTGGGGTTCTTGTTGCTATATACAGTATATAGCAGTGAATAGTGAATTTGAATATATAGTTTTTCAGAAAACCTAGGTCAGGATTTAGAAGGCGTTTTTAGAATCAGCCT
Organism: Nannobrachium achirus; assembly: GCF_963921795.1. Taxonomy (NCBI): domain Eukaryota; kingdom Metazoa; phylum Chordata; class Actinopteri; order Myctophiformes; family Myctophidae; genus Nannobrachium; species Nannobrachium achirus. Next base: position 68,625,672 of record NC_137812.1, read on the forward strand.
CAGTCCTAAATCCAGTTGCTTGTTTAGGATTCCTTGGAGGTGATTTTAGGTGGTATACATAATAATACATACAAATAAAAATAAACTCTGATGCTTGCCACTATGTCAGGCTCTAAGGGGGGAGTTGTATGGGTTCAGTTCCAACAAAATGTACTGTAGACGAGTTGCGTTCAAGGAGAATTGTGTCGTAAATGGGATGTTGTTATGATGTCATTATATCAGTGTATTTCAACTTGGCCTTTTAACTCAGATGCTTTCAGCTTTCAGGAAGTAACCAAAAATACACAGGGAAGACATAATTGTATATTATAACTGCACCTTGGGGTCTATTGGAGTAATGTTGACTCCATAGACACATACAAAACAGAAAAAAGTACAATATGGCACCACCTCTTTAACTCGATGTTTTAACTTGATGCTACAATGTAGAAATTGTTGCTGTCAGAAACCTCTCAAATCCATGTTTTAACTCTGTGTTTTTTTGTAAATTAATGTCCTACTTGATCATATACAGACTCACACAAAAACATTAAAAATAGCAGATCTGCAAGCAGGATATGTGGCGCAAAAACAACACGTTTTGAGCTTGTAGATCTGCTACTTTTGCCGTTTTTGAATTTGAGTGCTGAAAAGTAATAGTTTTGGATATGTGAGGTTTCCAATCGACAGAGACACTATGGTATAGATGTTTCTGTCAGCAATCTGTCCAAAACGGAATGAATATTTAATGTGTAAAAAATCTGCTGTATTTATATGGAAGTGAATGAACCCTATAGATGCGTCTGTGATTGGGTGAATTTCAATGTCCCCCCTAAGCCCTGTTGACTCGTTGACTTAAAGGGCCAGTTCACCTCTGGGGCAACCAGATCTTATTTTATTGTTGTTTGGGACACGATCAACACAATCCTGAGTTATCTTTTTGTGTTCAATCTGTGTTTTGAGATATTTTAGTAGATCTGGTTGTCCCAGAGGTGAATTCAGCATGGTAAGGACTTGAGGGTACACCCCCCTAGTGGTGAGCAAAATAACTTCTGGGGACTCAGCTAGAGGGTGCAGCTCCAAAGGGAACGGAACAGCACTTTAGATGAGTGTTTCATTCATGACATTTAGATTACATTTATCACATTTACTGTCCTTATTTACAGTCATTGCTTTAAACTAAGGCTGTGATTGTTGTTATTACAATATATACATTCATTTGTTCATTTTCATTTCTGTTTAGATTATGGGTTACAATGTTATTCGTTTTAAATTGTATTTCCATATTCTGTATTGACCTTGCACATGTCTTATCATGTGTCCCCTTATTTTTAACTAAATATAGTCTATATCTTCCAATCTGTCTCCCTTTGAGAACAGTGGGAAAGCACTACTGCTTGTTGACACGCAGGTTTATTTTTTTTATTTTCCTTTTTTATCCCACAATGCAACTTCACCACGACTCAATGTAACTTCGCCACCAGTCACTGCAACTTCGCCTCGACCCCATCCAACTTCACCTACAGTCCAATCAACATCACTACCTGTCACTGTACCTACTACACCAGGTGAAACAACTGAACCATTAGTCAATAGAAATGTACCTCAAATTACTTGGAATGAATCACTACTCAGTTTAATAATACTATCGTAATATAACTGCAAAGTACAAAAGAAAGTGCAAGAGTACAGTGGGAAAAATACGCCCACAAATAAAAAGCAAATTCATGTAAAAAATGTTATTAGAATAACTTCAGAAATATAAGAACCACATGTATTAACAATGTAATGTAACCTTTCTCCACCAGTCATTCCAACTTCACCAGGACGCAATGCAACTTCAACACCAGTTACCGCAACTTCTCCACGACTCAATGCAACTTCACCACGACACAATGCAACTTCACCACCAGTCACTGTAACTTCGCCACAACTCCATTCAACTTCACCTACAATCCATTCAACATCACTACCTGTCACTGTACCTACTAGCACAGGTAAAACAAATGAACTTTTAATCAAAAGAACTTTACCACTCATTTGAAAAAAAAAAGAAAATACTCTGTTTGGCTATAATATCTCTAACTGTAGAGGACAAAATAATCTGCAAGAGTATAGTGAAAAAATACGCCCACAGTCACAACTAAAAAGCACATTCAAATATATTTTTTATTATAGTAAAATAGTAAAATATAAGAACCAAAAGTAGTTAACTGTGTAATGTTACCTTTCATCACCAGTCATTCCAACTTCACCACGACACAATGCAACTTCACCACCAGTCACTGCAACTTCGCCACGATTCCATGCAACTTCACCTACAGTCCATTCAACATCACTACCTGTCACTCTACCTACTACACCAGGTGAAACAACTGAATCATTAGTCAAAATAACTTTACCACAAATTACTTTGAATGAATCACTACTCAGTTTAGTAATACTACTGGACAAAAGAATGTGCAAGAGAACAGTGACAAAAATATGCCCAAGGCCACAACTAAAAAGCACATTCAAATTGTTGTAATTATAACTAGTAAGACACCTCAGGGTGATTTGCGACCTCAGGGTGACATGCGAATTCTTGGCCATCTGGCCAGTGATGTATATGGGACCAGTTACTCATATATGGAGACCCCTTCATGATAGTTATGTTATGTCAAAACATGCCCATATATGGATATTACCAAATATGGGCATTCCCATATATGTCCTTAATATTGATAAAATAATATCCTTAATAATGTCCTTACAGTAATATTGACAATATAGGAATCTCCATACATGGGCATAACACGTATGTTAATTAGTAATGCCAAGCAGGGTCTTGGTGAGTTTAGGGCCTTGGTTTGATGCCTGTGGATCTCCATACATGGGCATAAAGGGGTACCCTAACATTCTCATTTTCGGCCTGGGATTTATGACATCAGAAAAGAAATCTCCATGTATGGGCATACAAGGTTTTTTTCTTTTTCTGGGAATGACCATATATGGATTTTTATACCCTGAGAAATCTCGTAGCTTGTCTGAGACAGTCAGACAAGCTACAAGATTTCTCAGGGTAAATGCGACCTTCAGTCGCAATAACTTCAGAACCACAAGTAGTTAACAATGTAATGTAATTTTTCACCAACAGTCATTCCAACTTCACCACGACAAAATGCAACTTCACCACCAGTCACTGCCACAACTCAGTCTAACTTCAACTATAGTCCATAAAAATGCTCATGTAAACAAATCAATTGGAATAGAATATTCCATTCCGGTCTGGTGGAGGGGTACTGTGGTATATATTGTTTATATGCTTTTATTCAGGTTTCATGTAAACAGTCGGGTATAAATCTCTATTCGTAATGAGTTAATTCAGAATGAATAAATATTGTGCATGTAAATGTGGACAGGAGTGAAAGCTTTGGATTTTAGCAGAGGTTTGGGAACAGTTGGGAGGCGTGTATCAAAACAACATCCCGCTTCCAGCAGTGGAAGCTTGTGATTGGCTGAACCGGAGGTAGGGAGTGCTCCGTTGGGTTCGCCTGGACCGCGCGGAGGTGCTGAGAGCTCACTCGTGCATACGTTATAGGTAATATAATAGGCCTACATGCGATGCTTCATCTTACAATAAATGCGAGAAATCTCTGTGAGTATACGTACCGGTATGTATGTATGTATGTATGTATGTATGTGCCCCGCGTATCTCAAGAACCGTTCGTCCCACCGGCTTCAGATTCGGCACACGAGTTTCCCGCCGCGGCACGGAGTGCAGTGCCGGGCCTCGGCCCGACCCGATGCACGGTTTTCCCGAACCGGCGCGAAACGTTCGGAATCTCCGTATGGGGAGATGATTGTTGACATCAGGCTGTTTCTCAGGAAACCGGCACAAACGCTGACTCATTGTGACGTCACTTCATAAAAGGCTCTGACATCACGTACGCCACATGAGTCAACAAAAAATCTCTGTGAGTGTGTATGTATGTATGTATGTAATCCGCGTATCTCTAGAACCGTTCGTCCCACCGGCTTCAAATTCGGCATGTGCGTTCCCCGCCGCAGCAGGGAGTGCAGTGCCCGGCCTCGACCCGACCCGATGTACAATTTTCCGGAACCGGCACGAAAGGTTCGGATTCTCCGTATGCGCTGATGTCCGCTAGGCAATAACCGAACAACGGGTATGATGGGTATTGCCTATATATCTATATATGGGCATAAATGGACACATGCAAACAGATAAATGGGGTTTGCGTTAAAGGGTGGGGCATTCATTCCCTATTTACATAATCCCTGAGTAGGCCGGTCCATGACTGGACGATTGGCCACCCGAAGGGCAGAGATCTCCATATATGGGCATAAAATGGACGCAGACAGACAGATATCTCCATATATGGGTATGATATCTTCATATATGGGCATAAATGGAGACAGGCAAACAGATGGTCAAAACGGGCCACCCTAAGGGCAGAGATCTCCATATATGGGCATAAAAGGGACACAGACAGGCACATACAGAGATCTCCATATATGGGCATAAAATGGACACAGACAGACAGATATCTCCATATATGGGCATGATATCTTCATATATGGGCATAAATGGACACAGGCAAACAGATGGTCAAAACGGGTCCTACGACAAGAGGTATAATGGGGTTTGCCCTTCATACAATTATGCAATCAGTGACAGCAGTGCACAAATGACCAAATCCCTATTTGTTGTAAGACAAAGTAAGGCTTAGTTCACCCCCAAAATGACTTTCTATCGATTACAGAGGAGGAAGATGAAGAGGAGGAGCTTGCAGAAACTGGAGAAGAAAATGATGAGGGGGAAGAAGATGAAGAGGAGGAGCTTGCAGAAACTGGAAAAGAACATGAAGAGGAGGAGCTTGCAGAAACTGGAGAGGAAGAAGATGAAGAGGAGGAGCTTGCAGAAACTGGAGAGGAAGAAGATGAAGAGGAGAAGCTTGCAGAAACTGGAGAGGAAGAAGATGAAGAGGAGGAGCTTGCAGAAACTGGAGAGGAAGAAGATGAAGAGGAGAAGCTTGCAGAAACTGGAGAGGAAGAAGATGAAGAGGAGGAGCTTGCAGAAACTGGAGAGGAAGGTGATGCTGCTTAGCTTAAAGAGCTCACTTTGCATAGGTTATAGGTAATATAATAGGCCTACATGCGATGCTTCATAACATATAACACAAGAAATAATCATAACACATTATAAACATTCTATATTTATAAGGTCAAGTATTCTACTTAATAATTGGGACTTACGAGAACCATTATCATAGTTATAATAGACCAACATTTACAGTAGTTTAGGCATTTTGGTTTGATAAGGTTGTGGGCAGAACAATTAAAGACACTTCATAGTGAATTAGTGATTATAATAAATAGCTTATGTCACGATTGCTATTATAGCTAGATCAGATTGTGTTTATAATATAACGCCGGCGCGCCTCCGTCATCTCCACCGCAAACAAGCGCTCCGCCCTTGTTCCATTGTTGGAACCGGGATGTTGTTTTGATACACGCAGTTGGGAGGCCTCTGCACGAGGACCTGCCCTCTGGCTCATTGGGAACTAGCAGGTCAGTAAATGTAACTGGGAGCCCAGACATGTAAGGCTTTAAACGTCATCAAACACAATTAGGTTGCTATGTGAAGAAGTAATTTAACTGAAAAGGTTCGATCCATTTTGGGGTTCTTGTTGCTATACAGTATATAGCAGCAACACATTATTTTTTGTGAATTTGAATATATAGTTTTTCAGAAAGGTCAGGATTTAGAAGGCGTTTTTAGAATCAGCCTCAGTCCTAAATCCAGTTGCTTGTTTTGGATACTTGGAGGTGATTTTAGGTGGTATACATAATTAATAATAAAAATAAACTCCTGATGCTTTTGCCAGGCTCTAAGGGGGGAGTTGTATGGGTTCAGTTCCCACAAAATGTACTGTAGACGAGTTGTGTTCAAGGAGAATTAAATGTAAGTAGAAGTAAATGATGATGAATGGGGAGGGGATGTTGTTATGATGTCAAAGTGACCAAGGTCCACTAGATGACACTGCATTAAACGATGTGATATTTTTTTGCTGTTAAAGGGGATGACCATCTGCGCTCACTGTCATTAATTTCCAAGTGTGACTCGTGTCGCGGCAACCCCACTTTTCTTTGATGTTTCACAATGATTTGTAAGAACATGGAACATGGTTTATTCGCTGTGCAGATGTTTTTGTTTGCCCCTTAATCTAAGATTCCAGTTCAGTTTATTTTCAGCTTTAGGACAAGAATATATGTATAACACATAATCTGTATCATCATACAACAGTGCAATTTATGAACAATGAGTGTGCCACGGTGGCACAATGTGAAACGAGGCCATGGTAAAGGTATAGTCAGGGTTCAAATCAAAATCATCCAAAGTAACAGAGCGACAAGCTCAAAACGCGTTGCTTCGTGCCACATTTCGACCTTGTGGATCTGATGTTTTTGTGTTACGCTGTAAGATTAATTTATAAAAATAACTTGAAAATATTGTTCCTTCGAAACAATTGTGGGCTCGCTTCAAGCCAAAAAACAATGGCTATAATAGTACAAAACGTCAAGATTGCATGCAGTGCTTTCTTTAACGTTACGGAAGTAATTACAACTACAATGTAATTGAACTACAATGCAGACAAGCAGTGTTATTACATGGACTTAACGGTATGATTTGAGGCATTTTGTTCCAAAAATGTGTTATGCAAAAGTTGACCCGCTGGTGGCGCTATAACAGGCCAATGTGAGAAGGATGGCATCCGTTCATTGACCTAGCGGGAATGTGTGTGCAAAATGTCACGCAAATCGCAGGCTGTGTTCATGATTTGAGGCGTTTTTGGCCATTTGGGGTAACATTGGTTTCAGTGATATTTGAATTAACCCTCTACACATCATGTGACTTTGCATGTATGTTTTAGAGGCAGAAGAATAATTCGCATAAAACTGCAATATTCATTGAATTATTAAAAAAGAATGTTTCAATTTAAAAAAGAAAATCCGATCAGACAGATCTTTAGATATCGGTCCATAGTTCATGTAAAATCCAGCAAAATGAGGAATTGTTTAAACAAACATTTTAAACACCTAATGAGCTACACGTGCATACATTTTCAGTTCATTGAATAATGTTACTATAGGCCTGTTATGTCTTACTGACTGATGTTCTGTTCTGCTCCGTGGGTTTTTTTGGGGATCGATTAGTCATATCGTTCTCATGTTGCTGCTGCTGCTAGTTAAGTAAAGTTCATTGGGAAACTATGTGATGGCCTGATCATTTCACCAACATAAGGCCTACTTTTTTCAGTGAATGTTCTCAGTGAAGAGTTCTTGTTCCATTCAAATTTGATTGTAAATAGTTAAGTGCATTATATATAATTATGGTATATAGCCTACATTTGTTCTGGTACATAAATGTTTGAATACTGAGTTTTTTTTTTCTTTTTTACTTAAATCAGGGGTCTTCAACAGGGGGTCCTCAGAGTTACTACTGGGGGTCCTCCAAATATTTGTGTGATAGGAACTTAAATAGGGCCACTTTAAATGTATCTGTTTTCTATTAATTGCTTGAAGGTTTATTGCTGCATATAAAATAACTGTTAAAATAAATACAGTATGTAATATTTAATACTGCATCATGCCTGTTATGTCTCACTGACGAGTGTTTTGTTATGTTAAGATCCTCAGTTTGATGTGTGCATCTTTTGACTAGTTTGTTGTTGTGATTAGCGGGGATGCTCTGCGATTGATTGTTGATGTACGTTGTCAGCAACACATTATTTTTCGTGAATTTGAATAAATAGTTTTTCAGAAAACCTAGGTCAGGATTTAGAAGGCGTTTTTAGAATCCAGTTGCTTGTCTAGGATACTTGGAGGTGATTTTAGGTGGTATACATAATAATACATACAAATAAAAATAAACTCCTGATGCTTGCCACTATGTCAGGCTCTAAGGGGGGAGTTGTATGGGTTCAGTTCCAACAAAACGTACTGTAGACGAGTTGTGTTCAAGGAGAATTGCGCCGTAAATGATGATGAATGGTGAGGGGATGTTGTTATGATGTCATTATATCAGTGTATTTCAACTTGGCCTTTTGACTCAGATGCTTTCAGGAAGTGACCAAAAATACACAGGGAAGACATCATTGCATATTATAACTGCACCTGGGGGTCTATTGGAGTAATGTTGACTCCATAGACAGTGCTGAAAAGTAACAGTTTTGTGAGGTTTCCAATCGAGACAATATGGTATAGATGCTCAAAAAATTTACTTTAGGGCGCTCGGAATTGGCGCTAATTAAATGTACTTAGTTACTGGTTCAGGTACCCGAATTCTGAACGCCAAAACATTACCAACACTGTCTGCACAATATGAACACTGAAGCAGAATCTTAATTCTTTCTCCAGGTAGGCCTATGTATGAAAAAGGGAAAACATGACGGGGGCTTGCAGTCGCAACTCACTTTTAAAACGCCCCAAAATGTATTTACGAAAAAACAGCAGACGACGTGACCGTTCGACCCTTGTGATCGTGTCTGCTGCTGTTCACCATAAATAAAACGTGGAGCGCTTAAAAGTGAGTTGCGACTGAGAGCCCCTAGCTGTCTTGTTTGTCATGATTCTGTTTTTGCAGTTTGGCTCAACATCAAAACATAGGGGGATGTTATTTTTACTTTGAATGAAACAAAAAAAAAAGAACGACACGCACATCCCGATCCGAACTTGGGCAGGTGCATAGAAACATACAAACAAATAAACGCTCGCACGCAGAGGGCTCCGATGCGACACAATGCTTTATTGCACCACAAAGGCTTACAGCTTACATGCTTTTGTGGCGCAATAAAGCATTGGTTTTCAAACATGTTCGTCTCAGGGCATCCCTGTAAATAACGTTTTCATCCACGGTCCTTGTGATTACTTACTTACATTTTAAGGTACAGCACAATCACAAGGAAAACATCTCTTTTTACAGAACATATTGAAAATAACTTTTATACTATAGCCACTTAAATCCCAGCATTCCCATTCTGGGGGGGAACATTCACCAAAAATAGCCGATCTACAAGCTGACAACACGCATTGTGAGCTTGTAGATCTGCTATTTTTGGTGCAAACACTTGGTGTAGGCTATAGGCTGACAAATAACCCATGTAAAGGTTATATAGCACCAATAGCACTGAACATTTTAGATAGCTGGTTTCTGCTTGAGAGCGACAATATGCATTTTCCACACGATTAGCAACAATTTATTTGTTACTTCATCAGTTTGTCAGTGTTGTTGACATAATCATCATCATTAGCAACACTTTTGCCATGTTTTTTGTTAAGTTTCTTGCCATGTCTTTTAAATCTGTCTCCGTCACTCCACTTCACTCAGACTTGTGCACAAATTACAAATTCCTCTTTGCAGCCACATTATGACAATAAAACTTGTATGTTGAGAAGTTGAAAGGGTTTTGGTCACGGCTCATTTGCACACGTCTGGCATGCGTTCCGCTGCGCTGACACGGCGTCGATTGAATCAGCATGAACAGGGGTGTCACACCAAATCATGGGCCCTCCCTGGGTACAAGGATTCACTGCGGGCCCCCCACCATGAATGTTCTTCATAGGGGGAGGAGGGGGTTTCAACCATTTAGACTGGGAACGCATTATTAAGCGTTGTTTTGTGCTTTAGCTATTGAAAAATAGCAGATATACAAGCTCACAGCGCGGCACCGAGTGAAAGAATTTAGAAGATTTGCGCAAGTCTTTGATTTTATTTCAAATCCTTTCTATGTCAGTGGTGCTCAAACTTTTTCATGTGAAGGACCCCCAAAATAATATGTATTTGGCCACGGACCCCCATCTCAAAATATGTTATTCCAGGGACCCCTCCCAGAAGCAAAATTTGAGTTACAAATGTTCGCTTAAAAAAATACATATTCAAAAGCTTTGCACACATTTTCACGACTTTTCCAAAAAAATAGTATAACTATTTTTCCAATAGCTAAAGTATGAAATAATTAAGCCCCCTCCAACTTGGGCCCTACAGTAACTCAGTCCCACTTCCCCTCCCCCCCGTTGTGACACCCCTGAGGCCGTCGATTGAACCAGCATGAAGGCTCACAGACGTTCACTTCAGGAACAATTGGCATTCATCTTCTGGTTCACCGCAGAATGCATCAGTCCCACGTTGGGCTTTTGTTTTTGTCTCTTTTCTCTGGAGAACAAAAGTAAGAAGAATTCATGAGCAGAGTTTTGTGACTGACTGGGGCCTATTGTTCTGTGTGTCGCATGAAACTCTTTAATGTGTGCTTATTCGGGGCGTGTCATTAAGGAGCTAGCAATGCATTACTACAAATAAACAAATAAATAATAATAGTAGTAATCCTGCACATCCAAAAAACTAAGGTCGTGCAAGTCTAGGCAGCAGTCATCCAGGGTTCTCAATGCATCCGGCCAGCTCGTTGGTGCTTTGCGCTCCTGCGTCTTTCTTGAGTACGTCTACATCCACATGTTAGTTAGAGTGTGGGATGTCCTTGTGATCGATGCCCATGTTGATTCCCACAGCACCGGTTTGCTGGCTGGCAGCTCCTGGTGTCTTTGGTAGTGCCCTGCTACTCTCACTGCAAACATACACACTCACTGCATGTATACAGTATACTCTCACTGCAAACATACACACTCACTAGGGCATTAACGAAATGCTTCATTACACAAGTCGGCTCCGACCAGAGAAAGTCTAAAGTCGTAGTTAAAAAAAAAAAAAAAAAACTATTGTGAAAATAGCACACAACGCATTGCGAGGCGATGCCATGCTTGCCATGCTTCTAAACATTGCCAAAGCATGGATTTTCACCATACTTTAGTTACAGTACTGTTTCTATACATTTGTATTATTTAGATCTGTGCCTGAGCACATCCCATTGTCCATCCATCCATCCATCCATCCATCCATCTTCAACCGCTTGTCCGGAATCGGGTCGCGGGGGTAACCAACTGAGACTTCCAGATTTCCTTATCCTGAGCAACTTCCTCCACTCCCTTAGGGAGTAAACTGAGGCGTTCCCAAGCCAGTTTGGAGATATAATCCTTCCATCTGGTCTTTGGTCTGCCACGGGATCTCCTCCCAGTGGGACGTGCATCGAGGACCTTCCTAGGAAGGCGCTCATCCGTACTAGATGCACGAACCACCTAAGCTGACTCCTTTCCAAGTGTAGGAGGTTCTACTCCAAGTAGATCTTCTCACCCTATCTCTAAGGGAGATACCAGCCACCCGTCTGAGGAAACCCATTTCGTCCGCTTGCACCCGCGACCTTATACTTTCGGTCATGACCCACACTTCATGACCATAGGTGAGAGTAGGAACGAAGATTGCTCGGTAGACAGAGAGCTTTGCCTTCCGGCTCAACTCTTTTTTCTTCACCACAGTGCGATTTAGCGACTGCAAAACCGCTCCTGCTGCTCCGATTCTCCGGCTGATCTCCTTCTCTGTCTTCCCCTTTCTCTCATTTGTGAACAAGACCCTGAGTGCATTTAGCTAATAGTTCTACCACATGTTCAAGGAACCTCCAAATAGTTTTGGATGGATTTATTGAATATGTGGTGTTGTTTCTGTTTACCTTGAAGGCCATCTGATGGATCTTTAGGGATTTCTTTTTAGTTTACTCACTATGTGAACTATTACAATTCTAAATTGTACTTTATATATTTTGTTCTTTGTACAACAGGCCAGTGTTTGTATCAACCGACATGGTCCAGCTAGCAGAGGACACAGAAACGGGTACCCTGGTCCACCATGTGATGGCGCTAGACGGAGATCTGGAAGAGAACAGCCAGCTCTCCATCCTGTCATGCTGGATGAGGGGACAGGCAGCTTCCATATTGTTTAACTCATTCGTAGTTTACGGCCGAGGAGCCCGAAGATTTTTCAATGTCTTTCACTGCTGGCTTCTCCTACCTGTTAACGCGGGCGCTCATCCAGTTCCCATCGTGCGTGATCGGACACTGCTATGCATCGTGTGTTTGCGTATTTCCATCAACTTCTCAAATCCTTTTACATTTTTCCAATTGATCAATAAATTCTCCGTCTGTAAGCCGCGGAGTTTACACAGAAAGCTAACGGGCCAAAATAGACGACGGACCATCCGCTTCCGGTTCACGGCCTCAATGTTAACTGGTCCGCTCAATAATGTGTCTGTGTAGAAACCGATCACGGAGCATTAGTTCCGGCCTATTTTGGTTCCGCTTCGATAAATTATTTCTTTTTAATTAAAGCTTATTAAATCTTCGGGTTCCTCGGGCATGGCAGGGAAGGGGTACAAAGGGGTATTTTTTTGGCAGAGGTTGAGTTTTAATAAGAAACATTTTTCAGCATAATTCTGCTGAGCGTACCATATTGTGACATACGTGAGCAGGGGCGTTAGTGGGACTGAGTTACTGAGTAACTAGGGCCCAAGGTGGAGGGGCCTTAATTATGTTATAGCTATTGAAAAATAGCAGATATACAAGCTCACTGCGAGCTTGTAGATCTGCTATTTTTGAATAGTCGTGAAAATGTGTGCAAAGCTTTGAATATATGTATGTTTTAAGCGAACATTTGTCAAAGTTTGCTTCTGGGGGGGTCCCTGTAACTAAATATTTTGAGATGGGGGTCCGTGGCCAAATACATATGATTTTGGCGGTCATTCACATGAAAAGTTTTGATAACCAGAACCACTGACATAGAAACATTCAAAGGACACTTATGGATTCAAAAGACACTTATGGAATCGGGTCAAAATTGGGTCAAAATTCCAATGTTCACAATTTTTCAAAAATAGCAGATCTACAAGCTCACAGCGCGGCACTCTGTGCCGCACTGTGAGCTTGTGTATCTGCTATTTTTCAATAGTTAAAGCATTAAATAATAATACACAATACTGTTCTGAATAGGTTAATAAGAAACATTTTTCTGCATGCTGAGCGTACCATATTGTGACATCCGTGAGCCTTCAGTAAGCACGTTATTTTTTTACATCTGAACTTAAACTGCTCCTTACCAGGTTGAACCTTGTTCATGACAGTCATGAGAAACGATCGTCACGTTTCAGGGCTATTAAACAGTAGAAAATACAGAATACATGTTATACATGCAGAACATCCCCTTTTATGTATAACATGTATACAAATCTTTAGTAAATAGCAGATCTACAAGCTCCCAATAACACATATTGTTAGCTCCATACATATACGGTAATAGGCCTAGCTGAGTCTGCTAATAAAGATTGGATTGAATTGAATTGACAGTCAGTATCACCTATGACCCCTAGATGGCAGCACTAGCATGTTAGTCATATGCAGGGGTCTTCAGTTTTTCAGGACCCCCTTAGCTGAGAGAGAGACAAAGCAGGGACCCCCAGGACTCTACATACTAATGTTCATAGATGGCTTCATAGATAGCTCTGTAATCATCAGTGTTGTGTAAATTCATGTTTTTGTTTGGTTTGTGTCTTTACACGTCATCTGAAAATAATGTTTTCGAAAATATTTAATAAAAAAGATTAAGCTTCATATATTTGTTTCTATTCAAAAATGACCACAAAAAGCATAAAATAATGATAAAATAATCATTTTGGCCATTGTCAGACTGACTTTGTTTATATCCCTCTTCTATTCTTTTATGGATTGATAAGAGATATAAACAACGTCAGTCTGACAATGGCCAAAAATGATTATTGTATCATTATTTTACGCTTTTTGTGGGCATTTTTAAATAGAAACACATATATGCTTAATCTTTTTTATAGCATATTTTCGAAACATTATTTTAGCATCCGTTTTTCAAGAAAAGGTTGACTATAGCTCCTTTAATATGTTAGATTCATGTTAATGTGTATATTCAGACATTTAACATGCATACCAGTGAGACGCCCTTCGATACCGACTTTGACCTTTGGCACTGTACTTGGTCTGCTCTTTTCCCCCTCTACACAAAAGCTCTGCCCAAAAAAGCTCTTCAAGCTCGTGTTAACTTGTAGATGTGCTATTTTTAGCTAAGAAATTGCAAGTGTGGGAAATTGCAAGTGTGGTTGCCCTTGCATTAATTCTTATTTTTGTCACTTTCATGCCCATATATGGATATCTCTGTATCTGTAAGTCCCTGTCCCTATTTGAACATTGCTAACCATTCCATCCTTGTCCCTTTTATTTTTATTTTATATGGATATCCCTGATGTCATCAATATTAATTAAGCCCTTATCTTGGAATGCCCATATATGGACATACTGTGTCAGAATCATGTGGTCGTCTATGAAGTCAGACATCTATGATATCAGTCATCAATGATATCAGATCTCCATATTTGGGAAAAGTAATGGAGAAAATATCTTAGCAAAATGCAAGCAGACGAGTCCCGGCGAAGCCGAACGATTTGACATGGCCCAAGTGCCTGTGGGAGGAGTAGCATGAAATAAAGTTTACCCGAAAAGAAAGAAAGAAAAAATGTCAGACAAGTGCAACTACACATTAAATAGCTCACTGCGTGTCGCATAGAAACGCGTTGTGAGCTTGTAGAGACTTATTTAAGTTATTTTTGCTACGTTTGTGCGACACTCTTGGACGAAAAAGTAGTGTACCCAGGGGGCAAACCAGCCTTTTTTTAGGAAACCTGCATTTGCCCCGACATAAAAGGTTGTCCACCAGAAATATTATCTATGACCCAGTAGGATCACAACCTATATGGACAACCCGGTCAATTTGTACGGCAAAGTTCCAATATGGCCGCCTCAATATTAGCCCCTATTAGTTTTAATGGGGGGTGAATAGGGAAGAATTTTAAACTGAGGGATATTTCCACGAAACTTCACAGGTTGATCAATGGTATACATATGAACATTTTTTGTATTGCAAGTTTCCATGAAATCCAATATGGCCGCCACAATATGGCCGCCATAATGTAAGGACCCAGAAAATAGGTTTTGCCTCTAACTTCTGAACCAGATGAGCTAGAAACGCAAACTTGGTGTCTATTTCATGGTGTCTGACCATGGGAGACTCAATGGAATAGCTCATTTTATTATTGGGTGTGTCTGGACCTTTATTGTGCATATTTGCAAGATGGTGGATTCCCAAAATAGAGCTTTAACATAATTTCTACCATGATTGTTGACTGCTTTTGCAAATACAAGCAATATGAATCCATTTGCTAAGATTTATGGCACAGAAGGGACTTATACCTGTATTATTCTTGAGTTTGCATGTTGTCAAAATGGCTGTAAACGAGATATTATATTTCCTGTCTGATTCTACTGTGTGTAGTTGTAGCAATGACTTCAGATAAAATCAGAGACCAAAACAATGTATCTTAGAAATATTTTTTTAATTTAAAAAATTAATAAAACAAGAGAGAGATTATCTCAATGAAATGAATGCAACTGCCTTTTTGGGTCTTTCACACATAGACATGCACATGCTTTCCAACAACTTCAGCTTCAGGGAAATTATAATGAACACATGATTAAAACAGGCTGCATTATAATGCAAATAATTGCTAGTCACTATCACTGTCATGTGTACCTATCCTGCTGCATCTTGTCTCCAGTCCTTGGCAACGACACCCCAAGTAGCATGCAATTCCCTTCTTCGCACATGAAGTTCAATCACCCGAGAGAGACTTGGAGTAGAACCGCTGCTCCTTCACTTGGAAAGGAGTCAGCTTAGGTGGCTCGGGCATCTAGTACAGATGCCCCCGAGCGCCTTCCTAGGAAGGTCCTCGATGCACGTCCCACTGGGAGGAGACCCCGTGGCAGACCTAAGACCAGATGGAAGGATTATATCTCCTAGACTGGCCTGGGAACGCCTCGGTATACTCCCAGAGGGAGTGGAGGAAGTTACGCAGGATAAGGAAATCTGGAAGTCTCAGTTGGAACCGTTACCCCCGCGACCCGATTCCGGATAAGCGGTTGAAGATGGATGGATGGATGGATGGCACATGAACAGTTTTTCTGGCAGCCTTTGATACAGCTACATGATATTGCCTTGTCCATTGATATAGGCCAGGCTGGCTCTGTAGATGGACAGGGGACTGCCTTCCCATCACTGAGAGACCATCCATATTCAGTGAAGCAAGGGATGTCTGGCTTCGCGATGTGTGCAGTTTTATCTATTATGGCTGCAAGAGCAGCTCTTTTCAGGTGCAGGCCAAAGGCATTTTCTGTAGGGGGCAGCAGCTTCAACAGGGTTGATCGGTTATTTAGGAACTTGTACACTCTCAGCTTTGCCAGGTCAAAGTCCTCCGAATGGTCAGCTTTTGATGCATATACAGCTATTGTGAGGTCTCTAGCCTGATTCTTGACATCCTTTGAGAGGGAATAAGAGGAATTTTCACCAAACTCCTGAAGTGCAGGGAGATCTAGACACATGCTGGTCTTGAACCATGCCTTCTTTCCAGTGAAAAAGGGATAGCTGGTGGTATCTCTGCCACTCAGCCTGTGAATAAAGGGCAGGGCACAACACTGTGCGAGTCCAAGGGCTGAGACCATGTGATGGATAGGAAGATATGCATCCTGCTCTGTTCTCACCCACAGCTCTGGAAGGTCTAGGAGGTGGGTGGCAGCATGATATAGATGCCTATATCATGCTGCCGCCATGGGAAGGCAGTCCCCTGTCCATCTACAGAGCCAGCCTGGCCTATATCAATGGACAAGGCAATATCATGTAGCTGTATCAAAGGCTGCCAGAAAAACTGTTCATGTGCGAAGAAGGGAATTGCATGCTACTTGGGGTGTCGTTGCCAAGGACTGGAGACAAGATGCAGCAGGATAGGTACACATGACAGTGATAGTGACTAGCAATTATTTGCATTATAATGCAGCCTGTTTTAATCATGTGTTCATTATAATTTCCCTGAAGCTGAAGTTGTTGGAAAGCATGTGCATGTCTATGTGTGAAAGACCCAAAAAGGCAGTTGCATTCATTTCATTGAGATAATCTCTCTCTTTTTTTATTAATTTTTTTAATAAAAAAATAATTTCTAAGATACATTGTTTTGGTCTCTGATTTTATCTGAAGTCATTGCTACAACTACATACAGTAGAATCGGACAGGAAATATAATATCTCGTTTACAGCCATTTTCACAACATGCAAACTCAAGAATAATACAGGTATAAGTCCCTTCTGTGCCATAAATCTTAACAAATGGATTCATATTGCTTGTATTTGCAAAAGCAGTCAACAATCATGGTAGAAAATATGTTAAAGCTCTATTTTGGGAGTCCACCATCTTGCAAATATGCACAATAAAGGTCCAGACACACCCAATAATAAAATTAGCTATTCCATTGAGTCTCCCATGGTCAGACACCAAACTTGGTGAAATAGACACCAAGTTTGCGTTTCTAGCTCATCTGGTTCAGAAGTTAGAGGCAAAACCTATTTTCTGGGTCCTTACATTATGGCGGCCATATTGTGGCGGCCATATTGGATTTCATGGAAACTTGCAATACAAAAAATGTTCATATGTATACCATTGATCAACCTGTGAAGTTTCGTGGAAATATCCCTCAGTTTAAAATTCTTCCCTATTCACCCCCCATTAAAACTAATAGGGGCTAATATTGAGGCGGCCATATTGGAACTTTGCCGTACAAATTGACCGGGTTGTCCATATAGGTTGTGATCCTACTGGGTCATAGATAATATTTCTGTTTGGACAACCTTTTATGTCGGGGCAAATGCAGCACACCTTCCTTTGCCCCCTGGGTAGTGACTAATTGACGTAGAAGTCGGTACATTTTCAGTTCATGACCAACAACACTATCTATAATATAATTTAATGGGCCGTAATAGAAAGAAAGAAAGGAAAGTGGGAGACGTGTTCTGTCTTCTTTCCTCCGTGTGTGAAGCCTTGGCCCCAGGCTCCCATGCTTCCATGCTTCCAGCTGATCACTATTCATTTGTTCTGATGTGTGACAGAATGCCTCTGTAGCAGCAGTGGCCCACAGGGGCCCCCAGGGGGCCCCGTAGGACCCTGCTTTATGCTCTTTAAGTGGCGGAATGAATCAATGTTCACTTCTGTTTCGTCCCATTCCATTAGCCGCCTGATTGGAACTGACCACTGGCAGGCCTGGGAGAGGCACTCGCATTTATTTTTAGATTTGAAGGTAAGGCAAGCGACTTTCCTTTGTTAACCCATTTAGACCTTGTGGCTACTGGAGTCTACAAATCGTCTCTTTGGAAACCTCATGGTTCCAAAACTGTTACTTGACCATAACTTACACACAGTTCATCGCAGTTGTATTTTTATTTTCTCCGCATGAAAGAAAAGAGGTTTGTCTACTCCAAGGGTCTTCAACATGGACCCCTAGGGGGTCCTCAGAGTTACTACAGGGTTTGGAGGAGGACCTCCAAATCTTTGTCTAATAGAAACTATCTGAGAACCTTAGCCCCAAAAATAGCAGATCTACAAGCTCACAATGCCTCGCAGCTCGAGGCAGCTCGAGAGTTTGTAGATTGTCTATTTTAGGCAATGGGGTTTGGTGTAGAGGGGAAAACGAGCAGACTGAGTGAGTACAGAATGAAAGGTCAAGTTTACTAAGTATTGACGGTTCAAGTGGTTAAATATCTGAAAACACAAATTGACACGAATCCAAAATACACTGATGATTGTGCTGTCAAACGATCAAACTATATGGTATCTATGAACAGGTGGGGTGGGGGGTCCCCCTCTTCATCTCTCTCTCTCAACTAAGGGGTCCTTGGCCTGAAAACATTGATTACCCCATGTCTACTCCTTTATTGGGTTAATTTAAGTACAGTAGGCCTCCAGGGCTAGGCTATCAGCTGCCTTTTCCTGATCCGTCTTGTAGCGTTTGTTATCCTTTCATATGCAGGCTTAACCCAACACCACACCGGCCCTCCACGCCGGGCCTCCTCCCCTCCGCGTTCACAAATCTCGCGTCGGCCATGTTTGTTTTAACACGTTGTGCGCGGGGGGCCCCGGACCCTTCAAGTCCCATTTCTCTCTCCTTAGGGTTGTTGACCGTACGAAAGCCCTGAAAGCTGGGTTCCCACAGCGGTTCTGCTCTCCAGTCCCCCCAAAAACAGAAATGAGTATGTGGACCCACACGTACAAAACATGAATTGTCAGCCCTTATTAGCCCTGTTTCTATAATAGTGAAAATAACAGATCTACAAGCTCACAGTGAGCTTGTAGATCGGCTAATTTATTATTAGTATTATTATCTGAATAGCCTGAAGTGGTCAATGTATGGTTATCTACAAAGTAACTAGTAACTAACGTTTTCAAATAAATATAGTGGAGTAAAAGCACAATATTTGGATCCACAGACCACGATATAGTGGAGTAGAAGTAGATTGTACTGGAAATATGAAATACTCAAGTAGAGCACAAATTAGGGATGCACCGAAACAGGTTTTTTCAATTTCGATCCGATCCGATGTATACATTTGGATATTTCCCGATACTTTACAGATACCCGATACAGTAGGCTACATAGCAAGTATAAAAGAAATGCATCACCTTTCAATTAAAGCCATTTATTAATTGTAGTATAGGCTTCAGTTCAAATAACAGAGTGCAGTCAGTGTAACTGAGTGAAAAATGGCAACACGTGTCTCGTCTCAAGAGTGGAGGAGCGACGAAAACGTTTTTGCTTTTGGATAAGATTGTGGTTTATTGTTTATTTAATAAGTACTGTATATGCTAAAACAATTGTTCATGGGGCTTACAATTGTATATATTGCATATTTATAAGCCAAAGACTTTTTTATTATATTTTTTTATCTGTGACTTGGATCGGTGACGTCGTGTCCGATATCCGATATCCCAATATGACTTAATTAAGTCATATAGGGACCCGATACCGAGACCGATAAGATATTGGTGCATCGAGCACAAATGCCTCAAAATCGTACAGTACAGTAGCCTACTTAACTTAAGTAAATGTACTTAGTTACTTTGCAACACTGCTTCTCTGGCACCCGAAGGTGAAGGGCATGTTATCGGGGTCGCTCGGTC
>NC_137812.1:68645867-68655867 GCF_963921795.1 Nannobrachium achirus
TTAGTTCCAGGACCCCCCCCAGAATCAAAATTTTGAGTTACAAAGTTTGCATAAAAAATACATGTATTCAAAGATTTGCACACATTTTCACGACAAATAGCAGATCTACAAGCTCGCAGAGCTTGTATATCTGCTATTTTTGCCCAAGCAACCATTTTTACACTGACATTATTTGAAATACCGTCGGTTACGTGATATTATACATGGTATTGATACTTTTTTTTACTTAAAGCAGCAGTAGATGTAACTTGTTTTTATTAATAAAATATAATTGTGTCAAAAGCTGTCACAAAAAAGGAGAATATACATAAACTGTCCAAGAGACATTCAACGCTCATAAGTGTCACGTCACACACAAATAGCAATACTCAAAGCACAACTTAACAATGCAGTGCCAATCAAGCACCCACACCCTAGGTGGGGTTGGCGAAAGGGCCTGCAAGTTTGCATGTTCTCCCGTGTCTCCTAGGGTAGATGCCCCTCACAAAAACATGCAGTAGTCCTGGTTTCTATACTACCTCCCCCTAGCCAGCCAGGTGCTCCCCAATTCCCCTGGCCGCGGCAGGGGGAGAGAGCGGAAACCAGGACTACAGGTTAGGTAGTTGGCACTGGGTGAGAAAATGGGTTTGCAAAAAATATTTAAAAAAAACAATGCAGTGCCAAACAAAAGTGATCATAACAGTCAATGCTAGTCAGTGCAACACTAGCCTCGGAAACCAGACTTTTATTTTGGCGATAGGTATCTCACCGCCATGCCACAGTGTCAAAGGTCACGTCTCACCTCGACATGAAAGGTCAAGGTTCATTCAATCCCCTGAGCAAGCAGGCTATATAGGCTCTATTACAGGGGTCTTCAACAGGGGGCCCGGGACCCCTAGGGGGTCCTGGTCCTCAGAGTTACTACAGGGGGGCCGCCAAGACTCCTGTGTGATAGGATAATTATTTTAAATGAACAACTTGAACCCTCACATCCCTACAGTATAATCTTGAGGAGAACTTTATCCAAAAATAGCAGATTCTACAAGCTTGTAGATCAGCTATTTTTGGCTAACAGGTTTGGTGTAGAGGTCAAAAAGAGCAGACAAAGTACAGAGTGAAAGGTCAAGTATATTAAGTATCGACGATTTAAGATTTTAAGTGGTAAGTGTCAAACAAGTCTATGAATCTTTCTATGAAATCGATGAGAATCTCATCACATTTATACAATATGTTGAGGGGGTCCCTGCTTCATCTCTCTCTCTCTCTCTCTCTGCTAAGGGGTCCTTGGCCTGAAAACGTTGAGGGGACCCCTGCTCTATTAGCTCAATGGTAAAGATGTCAGCACTTAAGCTGACCTGGAAACCGCGGTTCAATCCGGGTGAGGAGAGAAAACGTACATAGTGCGGCTTTAAGTAAAATAAAACTGTACGCGGCCCCCTCTCTTCTTACTTCATTAGCATCAGCAGCGCTCCCTCGCCGCCGGTGAAAAGATGACCCATTGTTCTGTCCCAGTGTCTCCACCTGGAGTCCAGTGACGGGTGTAATATCTCCGCATCTAAAGAACATTATTTTTTTCTCTGGGTTGGATGTGGAATGTGCCTGCAGGGCTTCTTGGCGCGGAGAGAGCTGTGCATAAAAGTTTATAAGTTTAATGTGGTTTATAGTTTGGTATGAAGATGTCTGGAACGGTCTGCTCCTAGGGTGCTCGCCGGGTTCGTGATTTGCATTTGCGTGTGCGCCCGCAGTCACGCGCCTGCATGTGTTTTGTGTTCCTGGCCTATAAGCCATATTTGAGGACATAATGGTCCCCAAATATGCATGGTATACTGTATATCAGGAAAGTTGTCTGATAGGGGACAACATTGAGGTACCCAGGTATGTAATTTTTACTGGATTTCATGGCATCGGTGATTAGGGGAAGGAGTGGAAGTCAATACAATGTGAATTCCCTAGACGTCTATGTGCGTGCGTGCGTGTTAGGACACAGCGAGATATAAAACATTGGGTTAAAAACCTGGGACATGCAGAGAATGTTAGAGGGTCAGGGGCTGACATTTCTTAAAGGGCCTTTTGGTGGAAATATCGAAAATAGCAGACCTAGGCTAGCAGGTAGGTTGTTTTAGGTGCTTGATACCACACTGAACTAAGCATAATTTAGTAAATACTGGACATGTGGTGTAATGGCATGGATTTCTACACAGAGAGGGCAATTCTCTCAACATAAGATGAGGCATTCAAGTTCAAGAGAGTATGGACAAGGCAATTCTCTTGAATGCTGCCTTCAGGTATGGTATGGAAAGAGGGCATGCATTTCTTTCACCATAGTAAAAACTGCATTTATGGTCTGGAAAGGGCACTTTAAACAGACAGATAAAAGGGCAGGGGCTCAAGCCCCCTTTGTGTGCATGTGCCTCCTCATCTCCATATTCAAACACCCTGCTTGATCACTCTACACTACAGCGTCATACAAGAGCGTCAAAAGCAGCAGATCTACAAGCTCGACACACTGCGCGAAGCAACGCGTTTCAAGCAGTGTTGCACTGGTCATTCAATCAATCAATCAATCAATCAATCAATCAATCAATCAATCAATCAATCAATCAATCTTTATTAGCGGACTCAGGTCCATAAAACAGGTACAAGACATAAAACAGTGTACAAGACATAAAAGAAACACGCCAGGCAATACAAATCAATAAGAAAATGTAAAATAAATAGTACATAACTTAGCCCACAGGAAAAACACACAGGCATTTTAGCCATTGTACCCTTAATGTTTGGGTGGATGCTCGATTTAGTGACGTCACGCGCATGTCGCTTAACACAGACACCCTGTTGTGACACTATAAAGCGGTGGTAAACGTTGTCGAGGTTGTTTGGCATCAATGCGTGTCTGGGCGTGACACTTCTTTTGCACTGACTTTGGACACTTTTTTGGCGCTGCACTTTTTAAGTATTTAGGCTTATTAAGTATTATTGTCTTAGTACAGAGACTTATGTTTATAATTTGTGTATATTTTTTGGCACTGTGTTGATTAGTAGTTCCTAATGTTTGAATGATTGGAACATTGTGAGTGATTTTAGTTTGCAATATGCTTAGAAAAGTGCTATAAATTGCAATCCATCCATTATAGAAACTTCAAGTATGTTTTGTTGTGTTGTGACTTTTTCAACTGTTCTTGACACTATAAACCAACTTGGTTTCAAACTCGCAGATCTGCTACTTTTATCCTCGGAAACCCAGACTTGTTTTGGCGATAGGAAGAAAAAGAAGCCTGGGCGATCGCGTTATGATCACTGTTGTAGGAAGTGTAGCATTTCCCTAACCAATCAGAGTGCAGAGAACGTCGCACCAAATGTGTTGACGTCATGACGCAGCAGCGTTCTCTGCGCTGAGCAGAGGAGCAGAGGGGGGTGGGGGGAGGAGAACACATGCTATCGGCTGGAGACTTGCGGAGAGACTCACCGTGCCCGCCCATCTGCATACACTAAACTGTCCACGTTAGGTTAGAGTGCTACTTTTGATGCTTTTGAATTTAAATCCTGAAAAAGTGACAGACATAATGAGGTTTCCACCCGACAGAGAAAGGATAATATCTCTAAACATGATCTCCAGGTTGTCGGGTAGATTCTACTACTATCCACTCTGATCCACTCTAGCTTCCCTCAGAAGCTACAGTTGCTTCAGTCTGATGACCTCTGCTTCTCTCCTCTTATCCTGTAGTCTCATCTCATCCTCTCTGTCTGCGTTCAGAACACTGCACTCCTGTTCAGTGTCTGCACGGAGCAGCAGGCACTACGCACCCCCACTCCCACCCCCACCCCCACCGGGGGGGAAGTGGGGGGTCTGAAGGGAGAGGGAGGGGTTTGGGCTTTTTGTGCGCCCACCCCCCAACCCCCCGACCCTGCGACAATTACCGCGGAGGTCCTGTGAACATTCTCCTGATGTAAAACACATGCACACACACACTGTAACAGCTGCAGGTTGATTGTGTGTGTGTGTGTGTGTGTGTGTGTGTGTGTGTGTGTGTGTGTGTGTGTGTGTGTGTGTGTGTGTGCGTGCGTGCGTGCATGCATGCGTGTGTGCGTGCGTGCGTGCGTGCATGCGTGTGTGGGTGTGTGTGTGTCAGTGGGATATGGATGTAGGGAGGTTGTGTTATGACAAGGGCAGAGAGAGTGCATGAGCCAGACCTGCATCTCCCCCCACACTCACACACACACACACGTACGCACGCACGCACTCCCCTTCACCTCCACCTCCACTCGAATCCTATACTTCTGGGATACACGTGCACGCACGCAGACAGGCCGGCCACGCGCACATATACGGAGCGCAGGCCATGCGCACGCGCACAGGCGTGTCACGTGCACGCAAATGGCAGCCGGAAACGGCATTCAACGGCCTTGAATCAGGCTTCTATTCCTCCTAACTCTCCGCTTTGCGTTGCGTTTCGAGCTTGTAGATCTGCTACTTTTAATGGGTTCGTGTGACACTGACTGTAGTATGATCAGGTAGGGTTTTCATTTATGAAAAGACTGAAGTTAAAACATGGAGATAAGAGGCTTCTGCCCGACAATAACAATGTACTGCTGTTTTGCGTGACACTAAGTAAGTGACATGGTAACACCACCAGCCCCCATAAGTCACATCCACCCATGAAATATTATAAGTACATCTTGGGAATGGGATTATTGTGTCTAAAGATGCATATTATGTAGCCACTTGTACGCATGTCCCCACCCACTGAAATCAAGAACTCTAAAACAATAGAAAGCACTAAATGATTTTAAACCTCATTTTTTCTTTCTTTTTTCCAGATAAACTTTATTTTGCCACGCTACTCCTCCCACAGTTTTAGTGACACGCACTTGGAACATTTTAACCCTCATCTTTTCTTTTCTCTAATTACAATCAAAAATATGAACCCTTGTAAAAAAAACTAGGGCTGGGATGCGATTAACATTTTTTATCTAATTAATTACAGGCTCTGTGATTAATTAATCGCAATTAATCGCATTTTAATCACACTTCTCTGGACATATTTGACCAGAGAAGCATTTTTTTTCAAGTAAAACACATTTTGGTGTACAAGTGAATCAACAAGTGAGTTTTTTTAATCAAAATTTCGCATCCACTGGGCCAAGCAAAGTGCTCTGATCGGCTATTTCTCCCTTTGCGTTTGTTGTCTCTTCTTGGTTGGTGCATCGCTATGATCGATATGCCCGAAACTGAAGGTTCTGTGGTGCAAAAACTAAGTGCGATTAAAATGTGTTAAGTTTTTTAATCGCGTTAATTTTCTGTAATTAATTAATCGCAATTAATCAGTTAAAGTCCCAGCCTTAAAAAAAACAAAGTTGTCCTTTAAATGCAGAGATACAGGTTTTCTACCCCCGTCAGCTACTAAACAGACTTCACCAGGGCTCGGTGAAACAAACACAGCCACGGGGCTCAAGGAAAGGTTAGCCAAAAAGCGTTTTATTTCTGCTCCCGTCCATTATTTTTCCTTTTTTTTTTCTTTCCCAGGGTGACAGATTGTATCTGTGATGATTTATTGGCGGGGTCCTGTTCTCAATCTAGACATCAGATAAGCGGGGTCTCTCTCTTGAAAAACGGACGGGGGCCGTAAACATAGACTGATCTAATGAGGTGCTAAACGGTGGACCTGGGAGAGGAATTTTTATTAATGTGTTTTAAAGCCCAGATTAAAAGGAGCGACGTCAAATTAATTTAGCGTCATCGTTTATTATTCGCCCCGGCCGAAGAGCGAGAACAGTGGAGAGAGTTCCACTTTGGCTTTGATGGAAACTGGCGCATGTTTTCTTTATTTGGGGAGGAGGTGCTGGGGGGGGGGGGGGGGGGGGGGGGGGTGTCGAGACGAAGCAGGGACCCCGACTACCTTTTCATAGATTCCATATTGTTGTTTGACAGCATAATCATCAGTGTATTTTGGATTCATGTCAATTTGTGTTTTCAGATACATATTTAACCACTTGAATCATCAATACATAACTTGACATTTCACTCTGTACTTAGTCTTTGCCGAAAATAGCCGATCTACAAGCTTCACAAGGCGTTGTGAGCTTGTAGATCTGCTATTTTTGGCTAAAGTTCTCAGAATATGGACGCTATAGGATTCAAGTGGTTAATATAAAAAAAGGAGAAAAAAAGTTTCTATCACACAAAGTTACCCTGTAGTAACTCTGAGGACCCCCTAGGGGTCCCGGACCCCCTGTTGAAGACCCCTGCTCTAGTACTTTATTCAAGAACAATTTTGAGGTTTATACTTTGTCTGTTCGGAAACAGCAGTATCTACCAGCTCACGGCACTTTGCATTCGTAATGCAAAAATTTGCAGTTTATATTTTGATTCCAATGCATTCGTACTTTTACGCACTGATGTAAAGTAAATAAGTACATTTTCTTAATTACAGTTTACAGTTTACAGTTTAGGCATTTAGCAGACGCTTTTAATCCAAAGCGACTTACAATAAGCAGATAATACATTACTATAATAAAGATAATATGTCAGAACATCAACAACAATATAACAAATGCATATGGATATCAATCTAAAACAATAAAAAAGGTTGACTAACTTCATGTATGGTCATTGAGTGTTTCAGTAGTGCTATGGGTCAAAGTGGAGTCTGAAAAGGTGAGTCTTCAGTCCACGGCGAAAGCTAGTGAGTGAGTCCGTTGTCCTAAGTGCGACAGGAAGTTTATTCCACAGCTTGGGGGCCAGGAGGGCAAACTGTCTCGGACGAGTGGATTTTTGTCTTGGGGCCTTCAGCGAGGGTTCAGTCAGCATCCCTGTGTTGGCTGATCTAAGTGAACGGGTGGGGGTGAAGGGGTTGATCAGGTTTTGGAGGTATAGAGGTGCCATACCTTTGTGGCTGCTTTGAAGGTCAGCATCAGTGTTTTGTATTCAGTGCGGGCCGCAACCGGGAGCCAGTGGAGGCTGCGGAAAAGGGGGGAGACTGTGGTTTAAGTAAAATTTTGAGGTATTTGTACTTTACTTGAGTATTTCCAATTTCCAATACTTTTACTTCTACTACATCTCGGATCCAAATATTGCACTTTTACTCCACTAAATTTATTTGAAAACTTTAGTTACTAGTTACTTTGCAGATATAAATGATTATATTATAAACCATACATTAATCCACTTTAGACCTATTTTTTACCTTGAAAATAGCCGATATATATATATATATATATATATATTTATTTATTTATTTATATGTATTGTGGTATTGAGTATTTTTTTCCACCACTGCTTTTACGTCAACTTTTTAAATAAAATATCTGACTTAGGGATGGGACGATACGCAATATTATCGTTTATCGTGTTAAAAAACACTTGCGATAATCGTATCGCGGAGATTTAATTTATCGTGATATCGTCCTCCATCATGCACTGGGATTAAGTCACCTTTTATTTGCCGAGCTGTACCACTTAAACCCTCTAAAATTGGTAAAAGGTACTAATAATATATGTACTTGATACAGTCTTTGTGAGCTTGTAGATTGTCTATTTTTTGGAAAATGTTGCACCTCAGGATAATGGATTTTGATTATCATGGTAATATCGTAAATGGTGATTTCTTTTGTCACAATAATCGTGATATTAAATTTTCATATCGTCCCATCATAATCCCATAATCTGAATACAGGACTTGTACTTGTAAGGGAGTATTTCTACAGTACGTGGTGGCAGTGAGTCTTCCGGTAGTGTGCTGCGGTTCTCATGCCTCAGTCATGTAGAAGGCTTGTTAATATGAAATGGATTGTTTTTATGTGCATACCTGCCATTTATTGAACAATATCCTATTCAGTGGCGGCGGCGAGGGAAGCGGGCGGATCTGTGCTATGATTTCATAAAAGGAAACAAGTCTGAAGTATTATAATGTGGTTTTTCTTTCTCATTCCCCTCTCGTATTTCATAATGTTTCCTTATGTTCTTCAAAGTTGTGTTTTTAACGAGAGCCTTTTTAAGATTTTTCTTTTTTTTTATTCTTACTTATACCAGTGGTGGAAAGTAAGTAGATTTAACTCAAGTATGTTGTGGTAGTTTTACTTTACCAGAGTATTGTATCTTCTATACTTTTACTTTATTACACAACATTTGGCAGCTTTAGCTACAAGTTACTTTGTGGATTTTTTTTTTATTTTTTTTATTCAAAACATTATATATATGCAACGGTGTAACGCACATGAGGTCCTGGACCTGGTGAGAGCAGGAGTGGACCTGGTGAGACGTAGGAGGGGCCCGGACAGGAGTAAATCCACAGAGCCTGGTCCTTCCAAGCGCCAGACTTCCTTTCCTAGTCTTGGCAGAGTAGTTCTGGAGTGGTGGAGTGAATGGTACTGTCTTTCCCTAATGGGACTGATCGTGGGTAGCTATTGGGACTTAAGTCGGGACTTGATCAACTCCGGTTGGGTCACCCAGGTGAGGGGTATGATGTTGTGAGAACCGAAACCCCCGATGAGCTTGCACTGAGGATAGGTCCCAGGTGCATCCATGCAATGTTTTTTCGTTATACAAACCACTGAAGCCCTTTTTAAACTTTGGCTGTTTGAAAATAGACGATCTACTGTACATGCTCACAAACAACATGTTGCTATATCACGTTGTGAGCTTGTATATCTGGTGTTTTTGAGAATGCTTCCCATATTATTTGGAAGACATTGGAGAGCTTTCACTTTGGTATAATTTCCCACAAATACTTTTGTGCTTTTAATCAAGTATTTTTATATTATTATGGTTTACTTTTGACTTTTTCTTTGTCTTTCTCACTCTCCACTCGTACTACCGTATATTTCATAATGTTTAGGATTCTATGATTCGATTCAGATCTGAGTATTTCGGAGGAAGAGTTTTGGTGTAGGTCTTTAAGACCGTTTTAATACCAAATTGGCCAAACTGTCCAATATTAAGAAAGAGGCAAACATTGTGAAAATAGTGGAGGTACTCAGTTCAAATAGAATTCTTCTTGGGGTCGTGGCCTGAAATGTCTGGGAAGAGCATAAATAAGAGCTGAACTAATATAGAGCTGAACCCGGTTAACTGAGAACATAGGATTGAAGTGGATAAGTGAAATAGACTTTAACAGGTTTACGGTGCACAGACACAGACAGTGCAGATTCCATTCACATTTTGTAATGCCATTTCTGATATTTACTAAAAATGTTCTATATTTTACTGGACTTTAGATTTATGTTTACTGGCTATTCTGGCTATAATTTCTTTTACGGTTCCCTTTTTATTACTACTATTTGACCTTTCCATTCTATTTCATTTTGTCCTTATTTTGTTGTTATCCGTGCAGTTGGAACAGCTCAGAGAACAAGAATAGCACGGCCTGTATAAGGCGAGGCAAGTTAGTTAGTTTGTATAGCACATTTCAGCAGGAAAATGTAAAGACATTTTAAGCGCTCTACACCTAAAAATATTAAACATCAACACCTTACTGTAAGAGAAGTACGACATCATAATAGGACATTTGAATACTATTACAAATAATACAGAAGAAATTATTAAAATAAAATAGTAAAAGGCAGCAGCAAACAGTGTAGTACAGCAGGTATACGGTATGTGGCGCATGCAGACCCACAGATGCCTACAAGTGGGACTGAGTTACTAGGGCCCAAGGTGGAGGGGCCTTAATTGTTTTATACTGTAGATAATGAAGAATAGCAGATATACAAGCTCACAGCGCGGCACCGAGTGTTCACTGAAAAGTCGTGAAAATGGCAAAAAAAAGGCATAGCTCAGGGGTAGAAAACACATCATTAGAGCACAAAGGGTTTCCGTTCCCAGTTCGAATCCGGGCTCCCCCTGAGTTAATGTCGAAGTGTCCTTGAGCAAGACTCTGAACCCCTAGTTGCTCCCGGTGAGCAGGTTGGTGCCTTGCATGGTTACCTCTGCCATCACTGTATTAATGTGTGTGTGAATGGGTGAATGTAATGCACAATCTATGTAAAGCGCTTTGGATGAAAGCGCTATCGTAAATGCATCATT
>NC_137812.1:68658367-68721016 GCF_963921795.1 Nannobrachium achirus
CACTGGGCCACAGAGCAACGTAAAGACTAATGATACGGACATGTTCCACTGGGCCACAGAGCAACGTAAAGACTAATGATACGGACATGTTCCACTGGGCCACAGAGCAACGTAAAGACTAATGATACGGACATGTTCCACTGGGCCACAGAGCAACGTAAAGACTAATGATACGGACATGTTCCACTGGGCCACAGAGCAACGTAAAGACTAATGATACGGACATGTTCCACTGGGCCGCAGAGCAACGTAAAGACTAATGATACGGACATGTTCCACTGGGCCGCAGAGCAACGTAAAGACTAATGATACGGACATGTTCCACTGGGCCACAGAGCAACGTAAAGACTAATGATACGGACATGTTCCACTGGGCCACAGAGCAACGTAAAGACTAATGATACGGACATGTTCCACTGGGCCACAGAGCAACGTAAAGACTAATGATACGGACATGTTCCACTGGGCCGCACCGGAGCTGGGACTCAGGCCACGTTTACTCCATAACGCTCTCTAGAGAGAAAACTGCAAAATGCTGTTGCGTTCTCACTTGTTGTTGGGGAATTTAAGGAGCCCGTTTCTACTACCGCGACGTGAGGCGGGACTACGGCTGCTATGACGTAATCGCCGTTACGGTCCAAATCGTTAAGCAACCAGCCGTCGGCGACGGGGTTTCATTGATTGAAGACTTTATTAGAAGTTTGCATTGAAAAAGGTACAGTTTCATGACGGTACAGTTCACTGGTACACGGTCAACTAAAAGGAGATCCTAGAAAAGACTAAGTTATTTCCATAGGAAACCATTGAAGTATCTCATATACAGTAACATTGAATGACAGACGGATAGAACACAGTACTATGCAGTAGATATAGTTAAAAAAAGTAAATACAAATTAAAGAAAGCAAAAAATATATACAGTAGGTAAATACAAAGGAGGGTCAGGGGAGGCTGGGCTTGGTTTGTTATTGCCAACCCCTTTCACTGAACTCTTTGGTTCCCATGGCGACGCGTCTACTCAGCAGACGTAGCCACACCGTGGGAAAGGGAGCGTCTGCCGTAGTAGAGACGGCCGCGACGGCGGTAGGTTTATCTATTGAGCGCTGATCATTTCCGGTTGCCGTAGTCATCTGCCGTAGCAGTCCAAAGCTTAAATAGCCTATTGTGCGTCTACATGGAAACGCACCAGCATTGAAAATGATGTAATGTGCATGCCATGTCGCTATAGGTGGCGGTGACGCACAGAGAGCCATTCTACTTCCTTGTTTACATTCACTGTGGTAACGTTGCTGTACGGAGTCTGCACGTGAGCCATGACATCACATCACATGTTTTGTCTTTTCCTCCGTTTTCCCTGTTCACATGGAGACGCAAGGAGGAGCGTCTTCAAAGATTTCCATCCTGGAAGCAGGTTTCACTTTGTTGCATTTTCATCTAGGGTTGTTCGATTAATCGATTTTTAATCGTAACCCGGTTTTTTTCCTTTGGAAGATTTAAAAAAATGGAAATCGTAAAATCGATTTTCACTTTAATTAGGGAAATTCTTACTCATTGGAGCCTTGCACGCGCAAAAAGTACACAGCCCCGTCCTCCTAAAGCAGGACGACAAGGTCCGACACCAAATTAATACTACTTTCTATCTGATGTGTAATTTCTTTGATGCGCGTTTAGCGCACGTCAGACTGAGCAGAGTTCACCACCGCTCACTCGCGATGGTTCAAGCAGCAAACAGAACAAAACGCTGCTGAGCTGGTAAACTTACTTACTTGTTGTAGTTTGAAAGAAGCTTATTAATTCTGTGTTACCCACCTACTGACTGTAGTCTACTCCTAGTCCTACTGTCCCTGTCACTGTGTTAATTTTGCGTCGGGAAGCGAAGCGCTTCGCCTCCGTTTACAATCAGTCAACATCTCCGTGCATGAGTGGTGCAGGGCAGGGGCGTAGCCAGGAATTACATTTTGGTAGGCGAAATGCCTACCAAAATGCCTCACCAGCCTCCAAGAGCTGGCTTGTTTTGGCTGTTTTGTCACTCACTATTGATAATGAAACACTAAGGACGCTAAGTTGTATGTGATTGTTGCACAACTAAAGTTATTATTATTAATACCCTTATTGTTTTATTGCATTTTGCTATTTGGCTATATAAAAAAAATCAAAAAATGAAACAATAATGAAAAAAAAAATCATTTCCTTGCATTTTTTAAATGAAAACAAAATAGTTGAAACAATGTATTATTCTTTTAACAAAAAATCGAAATCGAAATCGAAAATCGGGATTTCAGAGAAAATAATCGAGATTTTATTTTTTGGCCATATCGAACAACCCTATTTTCATCCCGCGAAAACGTTGTTGTCGTCCAAACGGACGGCAGATCTGACTCCTTTTTTTTTATTTAGACAAAAGTCACAAGATTTCCAATTTGACACAATAACAAAGACAAATGACAAGAACAACAAGTACAATAAAACAAATAACCGACGCCCACCCATACACACCCCAGGTACAGCATAGGTTCCCTCCCTTACATTTGCATGGTTAACAGCATAATACAATATCCCATTCGGTTACAAGGGTGCAATGATGGTAACAAAGATATATTTGACAGTTTCTCTAATCTAGAAAACAGCGTCGCGTGAACAGCACCTTAGAGTACTCCGATGCAGT
This sequence comes from Nannobrachium achirus, assembly GCF_963921795.1. NCBI lineage: Eukaryota > Metazoa > Chordata > Actinopteri > Myctophiformes > Myctophidae > Nannobrachium > Nannobrachium achirus. The sequence goes on from NC_137812.1 coordinate 68,661,031, forward strand.
GGTGTAAAGTACATTTACTCAAGTACAGTATTAACCCTAGAACGCGCCGCGCTGCAGCGCGTTGTGAGCTTGTAGATCGGTTATTTTCAGCCTAGTCTAACATCAGCCATTACGATGACGCCAAAATACATTTTAGTCCACTAAATCAACTGTAGATTTAGTCAAAATCGTATATATTTAGTCAACTAAAACTTGACTAACATTAGAATATTTCTGACGACTAAAATATGACTGAAACTAAACAGAAATGTATTCAAAAGACTATGACTAAAACTAAAATCAAAATTTGGCGTCAGAATGAAAAATCAACAAAACAGGCCTAACAGACTTCTATAGCACATTGCAGTAAAGAGGGTATGCTCGTGACTTCATCATCATACCGGGAAGTAATGCAGGAACGCCTACTGAGTGGCAAAGAACTACTCCTACCACTTTTTGTGGTCACATGTTCAGATACTGGATTCTGATTGGCTTAAAACAGTGGTAAATCAGTCAACAACCTTGAGTTGGCTCATGGACCCCGCCCACTGTTGTGTTGCGGTTGTATACTGTAACTAAATAACCTTGCAAGTTACAACTGTGTTTTCTTTCATTTATATGGTAGAAGTGGTATAAAAGCAATTTACCATTCGAGGGTTGTGGGTTGTTGGCTGATTTACCACTGTTTCAGGGTTGTTTGGCACTCGGCTTCGCCTCGTGCCACAACCCTGAAACAGTGGTAAACAACCCACTCCCTCTCATGGTAAATGGCTTACTTTCAGGCCTTGACAGCCCGTACATCCAAACAGAAAAGTGCTATCTGATTGCATTAAACAACGTTAAACAGCGTTAAACTCACTTTGCCATTCACTTTATGCATGCGCATACTATTACTACTGATACTTCTACTCAAATAAAAACTGTGAGTACTTCTTCCACGACTGTCGACAGCAACGGTATAACGGTAGGGTTCAGATCCAGCGGGCCGTGAACCAAAGCTTTATTTCTTACCTCTGTTTCCATTTCCACTGCTCGTAACCCAATAAGACCTGCAATTATTTTATACCAGGGGGTCCGGGACCCCTAGGGGGTCCTCAGAGTTATTACAGGGGGTCCTCCAAATCTTTGTGTGATAGAAACCTTTTCTCTCCTTTTCTTCTTATATTAACCACTTGAACCCTATTGTCCATATTCTGAAAACTTTAGCCAAAAATAGCAGCCAATCTACAAGCTCACAACGCCTCGCAGGCGGTTTGGTGTACAGGGGAAAAAAGAGTAGACTAAGTACAGAGGGAAAGGTCAAGTTTATTGAGTATTGACGGTTCAAGTGGTTAAATATCTGAAAACACGAATTGACATGAATCCAAAATACACTGATTATGGTGCTGTCAAACGATGAAACTATATGGAATCTGGGGGTTCCCTGCTTCATTTCTCTCTCAGCTAAGGGGTCCTTGTCCTGAAAACGTTGAAGACCTCTGTTTTATATTTAGCTATAAAAATAACAGAGATACAAGCTCACAGAGTGCCGCACTGCGAGCTTGTTGATCTGCTATTTTTGAAAAATCTTTTTTTTTTTTTACAAATCTTGGAATATATGTGAACATTTGTGTCCTCAAATATTTGCTTCTGGAGGGTCCCTCGTCCCTGATACACATAATATTTCGAGATGGGTGTCGGCAGCCAGATACATATCGTCATTGTTGGACAGAAACCTTGGATCTCCAAATTACATATTTGTGCGTTTCTTTCGCAAAGTAAAGCCTTCATCATTCAAGGCCGTCGCACAAAAGTAGTGAAAACAGCAGATCTACAAGCACACAACGCCTCGCACCGCGAGACGTTGTGTGCTTGCAGATCGGCTGTTTTCATTTTTGACCCGATTCTATAGACTTGAATATAGCAGATCTACAAGTTCACTCTGAGCTTGTAGATCTGCTAGATCTCTTGCATAGCCAAAGTATTAAAAAGAATGTTTAAAGCAATAACGCGTAATAATGCATTCCCGATCTCAATGGGTTAATGTCTATCCGTTTTATTGTTTTTATTAATATCTCCCCTTTTGAATTATGCTCCTTTAAAAAGAATCCAGTCTGTTATTTCCTTTTGCTGCAGGACAGGAAGTTGTCTGAGAAGCAGCTTGTTTTTCTGCTGAGTAAGTTAGGACTGGACAGTATTTTAAAAGACGTTTTTATGGCGTTATGCGATTTTCCTTTTTCCTGTTTGAATAAAAGAAAAAACCCAAAACGGGATCGACAGGCTCAGTCTGGGGTTTGTACTGTTTTTTTGATGTTTTAAAACCCACTTTAAACTACACCATTTAACTTACGTTAGTGAATAAAATGTTATTTCGTCCACTCTGTATGGTAGAGTAGAGATGGGATTTATGGCTCTTTGAAGTGAGCCAGAGCCATGGATCTGGCTGGCTCACTTAAAAGAGCCGCTCAAAAGACTGGCTCGTTTGGCCCATTGTATATTTATATATTTTTAAGAAGAATCCGTTGAAACATGAATCCACAAGGTGGCAACACATTCCTCTGTTGACAGTTGAGATCACAATTTTGTATTTACTCTTCATAAAACATGTGTGTGTATATTAAGCTACCTTGACTTGTTCTGTTATTCATGCAACACCTCAAAAAACCAAGCAGGCAACAATGAACTCGCTTCCCCTCCCCTTATTCTCTCTCTCTCACTCACTCACTGTACTCAGTCAGTGCTTAGTGGAGTAGCAAGGAGGAGATTTTGTGTTGAAATGAACGGCTCCCTACTGCGCGAACCGGATCCCATCGTTCACTTCAAAGAGCCGTTCAAAAGATTTGATTTGTTTGTGTAATACAATACAACTAACACAGCTCTGGTTGTGGTTGTACCGGTACATGTATTTGGTCTGTGTGTTTCAGTATCCGACCTGAAAATGTACTTTCGGTCTACTAAACTAAAGCATTAGTTCTCAAAGTGGGGTCTGGGGTCCCCAGCGGTCCTTGAGGGAGTTCCAGGGGGTCCTAAGCTAAATGATAGTTATAAGAACCAAATATTAAATTAACATTAAAATGGTTGAGAAACACTGCTAGAGCCCTAGACATCTTCTCTATTGGGGGTCCCTGGAATATCTTTTCAAATTAGGTCCGTGGGTCCATTTGAGTTCAGGAAAGTTGGAAATCGATCAGATTGGCCCGGAACATGGCAGGAGGGATATAGAGAGAGAAAACACATTTTTAGGAACACATATCCATCCAATCAATAGAGCAAATCCCACAGAAATAATGTATTGGCTCGAAAAAACACTGATATAATGACATCATAATATCATCCCCTCCCCTTTCACCATTCACCCAACACTGTGGGTGTGGCTAACTTCAGCTGGGTCACCACCCACCTGACAACCAGGCATACTTAATGAACTGGTGGGTGTGGCCACATAAAAACATAGTTTTAACACTTTCTGTACACTTTATTGGAAAAGAATCTTCCTCCTAGTATAATCATGATGCCTGATCATCATGTTTTAGGGGGGCTGCTGATTTAACTGGAAAGACGGAGAAGGAGATCAACCGGAGAATCGGAGCAGCAGGAGCGGTTTTGCAGTCGCTAAATTGCACTGTTGTAAAGAAAAAATAGTTGAGCCAGAAGGCAAAGCTCTCTGTCTACCGAGCAATCTTCGTTCCTACTCTCACCTATGGTCATGAAGTGTGAGTCATGAGTCATGACCGAAAGTATAAGGTCGCGGGTGTAAGCAGCCGAAATGGGTTTCCTCAGACGGATGGCGGTGAGAAGTTCAGTCACTCGAGAGAGACTTGGAGTAGAACCGCTGCTCCTATACTTGGAAAGGAGTCAGCTTAGGTGGTTCGGGCATCTAGTATGGATGCCTCGCGAGCGCCTTCCTAGGAAGGTCCTCGATGCACGTCCCACTGGGAGGAGGCCCCGTGACAGACCAAAGACCAGGTGGAAGGATTATATCTCCAAACTGGCTTGGGAATACCTCTGTATACTCCTAGAGGGAGTGGAGGAAGTTGCTCGGGATAAGGAAATATGGAAGTCTCAGTTGGAACTGTTAACCCTGCCACCCGATTCCGGATAAGCGGTTGAAGATGGATGGATGGATGGATGGATGGATGGATGGATCCTGTTCCCTCTCCTGGATGGATGAAAATCAGTATCCTGACCTGAAAATGTATTTTCTGTTTAAAGAGCTAGAGAGAGAGAGAGAGAGAGAGAGAGACCCCTGGCACTGAACAAACACTGTAGAAACCATTCTTCTGCTTCAGACCCCCCGTGGGGGGTCTCGGGCCATAGCTCGCTGTAATAAGATTATGCCCTCGATACTCATGGCAACATGGGGATCGTGGGACAGCGAGAAATGGCCCGAGGCAGAATCCATGCCAATCTAATACTCTTACTTAGGTAGGTCATAATAACTATAGATATTAGGCTGCTTTATAGTAATGCTCGCTATAGTAATGCTCACGGTAGGTTCATGCCAATCTAATGCTTTTACTTAGGCTATAGATATTACGCTGTCTTCATAGTAGTTTAATGTAGGCTTGCCAATCTAATGCTCTTACGTAGGCTATAGATATTATGCTGTCTTTATAGTAGTGTTCACTGTATGCCATGCTGTATGATGCTTGCTTGCTGCCTCCATTCTTGTCTAATAAAGTATACCTAAACCCAGTGATCGTCTCCTGAACCTTTATTAGGCACATGATTATTACAATGTTGATAACTAGTCAATACACAGTAGCTTCAGACGTCCATCTAAAAGTTTAAATGTGACTGATTAACCTGAAATAACCTGGCTGAATGTGACCTTTTCTTAGATAGTTGTCCCCTCAGCTGTCATTGTATGAGATGTCATAATACTTTCTGCTCTTTGTCCCACTGTCCTTGTCATTGTGTAAGACAGGTGGGGTCTTCAACGTTTTCAGGCGAGGACCCCTTAGCTGAGAGAGAGATGCATGGGACCCTCACAACCTTTTCATAGATTCCATATAGTTTCATCGTTTGACAGCAAAATTATCGGTGTCTTTTGGATTCATGTCAATTTGTGTTTTCAGATATTTTGCTATACCATCAACATGTGGAACGCCCTTCCACAAGCCCTAAAGGAGAGCAAATCCCTAGCCTCCTTCAAAATTGGTATGAAAAGTCACCTTCAGACAGCAGCTACCCGTGACTTGTAAATAGACTAAGCCCCCATGCTCCCCCCCCTTTTTCTTTGTATTCTGCCTTTTGTATTTGATGTTATGCTTTTGAAACTGATATTATCCTAGATAAAGTACTATGTTCTATCCGTCTGTCTTTCAATGTTATATGAGATACTTAAAGTGTGGTTCCTGTGGAAATAAGCCTCGGCTTTCTAGGATCTCCTTTTAGTTGACCTTGTACCAGTGATTTGTACTGTCATGAAACTGTACTTTTTTCTATTGCAAACTTCTAATAAATTCTTCAATCAATCAATCAACCACTTGAACCGTCAGTACTTAATAAACTTGACCTTTCACTCTGTACTTAGTCTTCTCTTTTTCCCCTCTACTCTAAACTTCTTAGCCTAAAATAGCCGATCTACAAGCTCACAACGCCTCGCGCTGCGAGGTGTTGTGAGCTTGTAGATCTGCTATTTTTGCCTAAAGTTCTCAGAATATGGACACTAGGGTTCAAGTGGTTAATATAAAAAAAGGAGTAAAAAAGTCACAAAGATTTGGAGGACCCCCTGTAGTAACTCTGAGGACCCGGACCCCCTGTTGAAGACCCGTGGTGTAAGATGTGCTAAGCATACTAGTGGAAGAAATATGTAACAAAAATAGGCTAATGTGTTCACTTCCGGCAGAAAGCGTGAAAATTTGCACCTAGGGGTATTTTTGTGCGCCGAATTCAAAAATTTACGGTCCCAAGCACTTTTCCCATGGGATCTGGTGGCTCTAATTCACTTACCATACTAGGGAAAAAAGACCCCCCAAAAAATCTTCTTTAAATAGCATGTGAGGGGTCTATCTAGGGGGTTTTCATGATTCTGAATCCATTGCAAGCATTTGTTTTGCACGAAAAACATTCCTTGTCAAGAAATGGACCCTACACAACTGTGAAAAGTGATGACTCATCACTAAACCATAGTTTTGTGGGGTCCATTTCTTGCCCAAGGAATGTTTTTGTGCAAAACAAATGCTTGGAATGGATTCAGAATCATGAAAACCCCCTAGATAGACCCCTCACATTTTCCTAACCCTAACCCTATGGTAAGTGAATTAGAGAAAAGTGAATTTGAGAAAAGTGCTTGGGACCGTCAATTTTTGAATTCAGCGCACAAAAATACCCCTAGGTGCAAATTTTCACGCTTTCTGCCGGAAGTGAACACCTTTTTCACATATTTCTCCCACTATGTGTCCCTCTTTGTCCCACTGCATGTCCTTGTCATTGTGTGAGACGTCCTACAGCGCCACCCTCAGGGTGGAGGTGGTGGATGTGAACGACCCCCCTCCACCCTCCAAGCCTGTGCTCATAGCAGAGAGTATGACCTCCACAGGCACGTGCACACATAGACATCAAAGGGGGCTCGAGCCCATGCCCTTTTACCCATGCCCTTTTACCCTGCTACATTCATGGTCCTCTCCAGACCATGAATGCATGCTTTTACCATGGAGAAAGAAATGCAAATGCCCCCTTTTTTCTCCTTTTTTATGTTAACCACTTGAACCATAGTGTCCATATTCTGAGAACTTTAGCCAAAAATAGCAGATACATGCTCACAACGCCTCGCACTGTGAGGCGGTGTGAGCTTGTAGATCGGCTATTTTCGGCGAAGAGGTTTGGTGTAGAGGGGAAAAAGAGAACACTAAGTACAGAGTGAAAGGTCAAGTTTATTAAGTATTGACGGTTCAAGTGGTTAAATATCTGAAAACACAAATTGACACGAATCCAAAATACACTGATGATTGTGCTGTCAAACAATTAAACTATATGGAATCTATGAACAGGTTGGGGGGGTCCCTGCTTCATCTCTGTCTCTACTAAGGGGTCCTTGGCCTGAAAACGTTGAAGACCCCTGTCCTACAGCATTCAGGAGACTTCTCTTTCCTGAACTCTCCTGAACTCGAATGCAACATTTCATGTTGAAAGGATGTGTCCTCCGTTTAGAAATCCACGTCATAGGCCGCACACGGAAAATAGCTGATCTAACAAGCTTGTAGATCTGCTATTTTTGCATTCTTTGCCAAAAGAGCCCCTTTTAGGTCATTTCAGCCCCTGCCCCTCAAACATCCTCTGCATGTCCCTGCAGCCTCCATATGCACCACTCTGCGTTATTACAATAATAACACATCTGTTTAGAATTACCCTCGCTGTCGCAGCAGAAAAACCTCTTATCTCCACAGCAGCCTAACTTTTTTGTGTTTTTTTGTTCTTAAAATAACGCCTACAGCAGGGGTTTTCAACCTTTTTTTTTTACTCATGCAGGTCACCCCTGTAAACAACTTTTTCATCCATGTCACCCCTGAATTACACTTGTTTTTTAGAATCTTAATGTACAGTATATCATATTATATTACGCTACATAAATATGAAAATCTCTCTCCCTAAGATACTTCACTTTGATACGTCACTTTGAAATATCTTTTTCCATCAGAACTGACTGAAAATAACTTTTAACCACTTGAACCCCAGCATCCCTATTCTGGGGGGAAGGTTCACCAAAAATAGCCGATCTACAAGCTCACAACGCGTCACATAGTGTCACGTTGTGAGCTTGTAGATCGGCTATTTTTGGTGAAGACAGCTGGGGTAGATGGAAAAATAACTCCTCAAGTAGCAGTGCAAATCAGGTCTGTTTTACTAAGCATATTAGTGAAGTGATATTGATGAATTCCAAATGTTATCAGATTATTCTGAGGCACCACTTGATTGATTGATTGATTGATTGATTGATTGATTGATTGAAGACTTTAATAGAAGTTTGCATAGGAAAAGGTAGTTTCATGACGGTACAGTTCACTGGTACAAGGTCTACTAAAAGGAGATCCTAGAAAAGACTACGCTTATTTCCACAGGAAACCATTAAAGTATCTCCAGCTACTATATACGTCAGCGGCTCTGTCATGCACCAGGAATAATGCATCACAAAAGAGGGAGTCCACACAAGTCAAAAACATTTAAATTATTATTTATTACTTAAATTAAATTAAATAAAGCAATGGTCAAACATAAAGGCAAGTGAGGTGTGAGCAAGTCAGTAGTCAGTGGTGTCTGCAGTGTATGCATGCGTGTAGTGTGCCATGTGCGTGTTGTAGTAAAGTGTGTAAAAGGAGAACTAAACAAAAGGCTTAAACAAACCGGCCATGTGGCTCCCTGAGCATGACCTGCTCCTGGGAAGAGAGAGAGAGAGAGTGTGAGCTGGTCAGGAGGCCTTCTTTTTATACTCCCCAGACCACGCCCCCTCCAAGGTGTGCGCAAATGAGCTGACGGCCTGCTCCTCCCTGCCATGACACCGAGGCAGGCGCCTAGCCTACATAGTCAGAGCGTGTCAGGCAAAAATCGTGCACTTTATGAAAGAAGCATGAATTTTAGCACACAGTTAGAACATGCCATAAGGAAAAGTTTTGACTATAGGGGCATCGCAGATTTGTCTTGGGAAACTTGTGGGAGCCAATCAAAGTTGCTCTCATAGACTTTACAGAAAAATAATACAAAAAATAAATATGCTTTAAGTAGCATGTGAGGGGTCAAACTAGGTGTTTTTCGGGATTCTGAATCCAATGCAAGCATTTGTTTTGCACGAAAAACATTCCTTTCCGAGAACCGGCCGCCACAAAACGTGATGACTCATCACTAAACCATAGTTATATGGGGTCCGTTTTTAGCCCAAGGAATGTTTTTCCTGCAAAACAAATGTTTGCATTGGATACAGAATCCTGAAAAAACCCTAGTTTGACCCCTCACATGCTACTTAAAGCATATTTATTTTTTGTATTATTTTACTCTATAGTAAAGTCTATGAGAGTCCAACTTTAATTGGCTCCCACAAGTTTCCCAAGACAAATCTGCGATGGCCCTATAGCCAAAAATGTTCCATATGGCATGTTCTAACTGTGTGCCAAATTTCATGCTTCTTTCATAAAGTGCACGATTCCATCAAAATACTGCCTGAAACGTATGGACTAACAGTGAGGCAGAGAGGGACAGGGCCGTCACAGCTCTCCCTCCCAGAGCTACTGAAACTGAAAAAGTATTTAAAGTCCTTAAATTTTCACTTGCAGATACCATGTACCGTTGTTTCCTGTTGAGATTGGCACATTTCACCCAGTTTTTTTTTGAGAGTGAAAACATAAGAAGACGTGTGATCTGGGCAACTTGCCCCAGGAAATGTGTTAAGCTCAATACAATAGGGAACAACGGTATAGTATACACTTATACTGTATGTTGGTCTGTTTGCTGTTGAGTGAGAAAACAATGTTAAAATTCAGCTAAACATCTGGGGACCCCCCAAAATAATTTGGGGACCCCCAGGTCCCGACCCACAGGTTGAGAACCACTGCTTTGGAGTATCCACCTCCGTCCGCGGGAATTTACTGGAGAATGTTTTGCACCACACTTCCGGTTAGCAGCAGACATACAAGCTCACGTCGCGTCGCAGATGCAACCGTTGTGAGCTCGTAGATCACACTCGGCTGCAGCGCCATGCACGATGCGCAATGCACGATGAGATGTTGGAAAGTTGTGGATAGATTTATGCTCAGAAGATTTAGATTAGAGTCTCACAATGCATCACGATCGATGTGACACATAGTGAGCATGTGCGCACACACACACACACACACACACACACACACACACACACACACACACACACACACACACACACACACACACACACACACACACACACACACACACACACAAACACACACACACACACACACACACACGTGGGGGGTCTCGGTTGTTGGCAGACGTAAGAAGGGGGGGGGGGGGGCTCCAAGGAACAGAAAGCTTTGCACTACATCATGCCTTGTCGTCAGGTCATAAATGTGTGTTTGTGGTATTGCGCTGGCTGGTAAACATTTGTAGTATACATTACTGTATGTTGTAATGCAAGTTGGTTCTCAAAGGGGAGACTCATGGGGACCCCCAGGGGGTCCTTGAGGTGCTTCCAGGGGGGTGCCGAGCCTCCACTGGCTTCCCGTCTCTTCCCAGACTGAATACAAAATATCACTGTTAACTCATCAGCAGTGGTGGAAAAAGTACTTAAATGTGACCCATATGTGAGCTTGTAGATCGGCTATTCTCAGATAGCCACAGTATAAAATAGGGCTAAGGTAGTTTATGTATGTTTTATAATATTAAAATGTATATCTGCAAAGTAACTAGTAAGTAAGTTTTCAAATAATTGTAGTGGAGTAAAAGTACAATATTGGGATCCAAGATGTAGTGGAGTAGAAGTAAAAGTATTGGAAATTGGAAATACTCTACTATTTGTAATACCTCCAAATTGTACTTGAGTACAGTACTTAAAGGAGCTATAGTCAACTTTTTCTTGAAAAACGGATGCTAAAATAAAAATAAAGTGTCGAAAATATTTTATAAAAAAAATAAGCTTCATATATGTGTTTCTATTCAAAAATTACCACAAAAGCGTAAAATAATGATAAAACAATCATTTTGGCCATTGTCAGACCGACACTTTGTTTACATTCTAGTCTATAGACTAGGATGTAAACAAAGTGTCGCCCTACCATGAAAAAGTTGACTATTAGCTCCTTTAAGTAAATGTACTTAGTAACTTTCCTGCTCATCAGTGCATACATGTCAACGCTCCCTCCCACAGCCCTCGACCCGCAAACCTCCGCTCTTCAAACCTCCTCAAAACCCCCAAGACCAACCTACGCACCCTGGCATTTGATGCATTTCATGTCGACGCCCACAGATGGTTCAGACCCAGGGTTTCTGGGAAAGTTCCAGAGGGGAATGCCTTGCCTACCACTCGGCCTGTGTCTGGAACAAGGTCATGTTTATCTATGGAGCCAAGCTGACGGGACTCAATAAGGAGATGTACAAGTTGGACACCAGCACGATGGTCTGGTCTCAGGGACGTGCTGGCCATTGGGAAAAGCAGGCCAACTCCCGAACGGCCGGTTCATTCCCGGCCGGTCCAGGCCGGCCATTAGGAAAAAATTGAAAATACAATGTCGGCCTTCGTTCCATTTTGGGGGCTGGGCGGCCAACAAAGTAAATTGTCACTGCGGGCAGAAACCTCGAATCTCCAAGTTTCAAATGTGTAAATTTTTTCGCAAAGCAAAGCCCTGCTTCATCATACAAGGCCGTCGCACAAAAGTAGTGAAAACAGCAGTTCTACAAGCACACAACGCCTCGCGGTGCGAGGCGTTGTGTGCTTGTAGATCGGCTGTTTTCACTAGTTTAAATAATTTTGTAAATGATAAATACAAAACAAACGGTTTTGGACCTACATGGTTTCCACTGGACAACGTCACTTGTCATGATCTGAAATGGCAAATGAGTTTGAGTAGCAGCAGCTCTATAGAGAGAGATCTCTCTCTGTAGTGCACAATGAGGGCCTCTCCAACTCTTTTTCCCGGGCTGAATCAGGGGCCCAGCACGTCCCTGTCTGGTCTTCAATTAACACTAGAGGAACTCCTCCGCCTGCTTCAAGTGGTCAATCCGCCACCCTCATCGGGACAATGTAGACGTTTGTATTTGGAGGTTTCTCCTACAACATACATGGGCAACTGGCGGCCCGGGGCAAAAGTGTGACGTGTGACTGACTGACTGACTGACAGACTGACTGACAGCCGGTGGAGGTTTTGATAGTAACTGCGAGCTGACGGTCGCAACAAAATAGTATGCCACTTAAGTACAGTATACTTGATTAAATGCACTTAATCCACCTCTCTGATTGTGAGTGACAGAGAGTGTGCTGCACACTGCAGTGCTTTCCAGGGTTCAGGCCTGCTGTGACCGTCTGGCAGCCTCCTCCTCATATCCAGCCTGTTTATTCCCTCTATTAAAATCACATTTCTCTGGCTGCAGCTCCTCTTGTTTTTTATGGCCTGTGTCAATAAAGCGTTTGGTTTATTCCAAGAGAACACAAGAGGACTTTGCCCAGTTCTCTCTAAACAGCTCTGCATGCAGCAGCGTCAAGGTTATGCTGCTCGGCGCTCCGCTCTGCCAAAAGGACGGCCGGGTGGGTTTTCAACTATCGCTAAACGTGCAAATGAGCAGGAGAAGCAGAGCCGACAGAGAGATGGAGTGGTGGAGACATGGTGTTGAGAGCTCATGGATGCACGGTGTAATAGGTCCATGCGTCCGTCAGTGCTGCAGAGTAACAGGATATATACCGATATAAGCCAGGGGTCTTCAACAGGGGGTCCTCAGAGTTACTACAGGGGGTCCTCCAAATCTTCCAATCCTTTTTTATATTAACAACTTGAACCCTAGTGTCCATATTCTGAGAACTGTAGCCAAAAATAGTCGATCTACAAGCTCACAACGCCTCGCAGTGTGAGCTTGTGGATCGGCTATTTTTGGCAAAGAGGTTTGGTGTAGAGGGGAAAAAGAGCAGACAAAGTATAGAGTAAAAGGTCAAGTTTATTATTAGGTAATGATGGCTCAAGTGGTTAAATATCTGAAAACACAAATTGACATGAATCCAAAATACACTGATGATTGTGCTGTCAAACGATGAAACTATATGGAATCTATGAAAAGGTTGTGGGGGTCCCTGCTTCATCTCTCTCTCAACTAAGGGGTCCTTGGCCTGAAAACGTTGAAGACCCCTGATATAAGCTATAGTCCAATCGCTCTGTTGATTAGAAACCGATCATCACAAAACAGTCTTGCACTTTAATAATGCACTTACGTTGACACAGCCTAACAGCTCTTAAAGTCAAGCTTTATTAGCACGTTTAGAACGGACGCAAGAAAAAAGCTGATTTTGACAATATTATCGTTTCTGTCGGCAGAAACCTCTTATCCCCATATTTCAATACTACAGCGTCACACAAAGTTATCTCAAGTAGCAGATCTGCAAGCTCGAAGCTCGAAGATTTATTTTGGGGTATTTTTATGTCTTTAATATTGATTTGGACAGGAGGCTGACAGCAAATGGGGAGAGAGAGATGGGAAGTGACACGCAGCAAAAGCGTTCGGGATCGGGACTCGAACCTATAAGCTACATTAGAGCCTATAGGTGCCAGGACCGCTACGCCCCTAGTCCGGGCCTAGATCTGCTACTTTTGTTCCTTTTGAATTTGAATCCTGAAAAGTAACAGTGATTATACTATCAGTACATTATTTAACTCGAAAACTAAAATATAGCAAACAAATAACAAGGCATTGTGAGCATGATGTAGATCGGCTATTTTCACAATGTCTGCCTCTAATATTTGACAATTTGACCAATGCTTGACCAGAGGTACTAAAAAAGTCCTTAAATTGTCACTTTAGAAATGTGCAGATACCCTCTTATACATGTACATACTGTAGCCTATGTTGGTCTGTTTACTGTTCAGAGAGTGGGCGGGTCTATGGGCTGGAGCCAGGCAAAGACAATAATGTTAACATTTAGGGACCCCGCCAAAATAATTTGGGGACCCCTCTGAGGGGCCCGACCCACAGGTTGAGAACCATTGCAGTAAGTGAGAAGACTTCCAAGCGAATAAGAGCTGAGACAGAGCAGCCTCCTGCAGCGCTGGCCAACAGATGCGTCGCGGTCACTTATATTAATGGGAAGTGAAACCTGGACTCGTGTCAGTAGTGGAATAGAGTTCTCAGGGCCTTGACTTTATCACGAAGAAACTCAACACTTCCCTCTGGTGTGTGGGTTCACTCTTAAAACCAGCACGTCACCCATTCTCAACCATATCTTCGTATAATTGGTCATTACAAGATGGCACCGGTTCCATATCTACTCGCTGTGGGTCTCATTTGGTGGGCCAGTGGACGCTTCCCAAACCTGCCTGTACCGATGACAAAATGATAAAATCCATTGTAGTTGCGTTAAAAGCCCCCAGGTTCGAACTGGGAACCTTCAGCCGCTCTACCTCCTCAGCCCCTGCCGCCCCCGCTAATGCCTCATGTGAGACATTATTACTGAGATCTCGCTGGCCTGTAATGGAGTATAGCCTTAAATCACGTAGAGAAGCGGACGACCTGGTCTGTTATCTGACAGGTTATCATAAGGCACTGAAACACCAATGTCAATGTTCAACATTAATGTTTAGACTCACAGTGAGTTGTGTTTTCTTTGCTTGCTATTTATTATGTCCATGAATTAAATACAGAGGGCTTTCAATGTAAAAAAAAGGCCGTAAAAGGTCTTATTTGAGATGTTCCTTTTATGCAGGGTGTTTAACTGTACTTGTACTGTACTACATTTCAATTGTATTTACTATACTTGTACTGTTCTCCATTTTCTCTCTCGGTCGTCCTCAGACGAGCTTCCATCGGAGTCTCCAATCTTTCCGGTTCTCCATACACCCGGCCAACTCCGAAGAGCTTTCAGCTCCCGCATCCTTCTTCAGGACGTCCACGTACTTTAACGCGGAACGTCCTCGCGATCGATACCCGCGTGTTGGTTCCCACAGGACCAGCCTGCTGGCCGGGTGCTCCCGATGTCTGTGGCAGTGGCCGGCCAGCTTCATCCTCCTAGCTGCTACCTTATTGCTGAGCCTCGGCAGTTGCCTGTACAGGTCCTTGTTGGTAATGTGGATGTTCTGGTCCACATTCAGAACAGCTCGTAGCATTCTGGCGTATTTTGGTCTTGATAAAATAATCAATCAATCAATCAATTGTGGTAAGGCACATTAGTACTACAGAATGTCGGGGATAGATTCATGGACAGTCATCAATGACGACAGGTTATCGTTGTGGTAAAACATACGGTAAAATGTTAATGTTTAACTTCATGTCAAAAGAGAGAGAACAAGAGAAGTAGGATATGCGTATCCCCACAGCTTTATACACGGTGCTGGATCCAAAAACGATCATGTGAATAAAAAAAAGAAATGTCCTTAACGCAATAAGGATGCTCTCCCGTCTTTTATTTTATTTTTCAACCAAACAACGTTTCGCCCCTACAGGGCTTCATCAAGTTCTTGATAAAGTAGCCTACTTGATAAAGCCCTGCCAGCACAATTCCTATTTTAACTTAATGTCCAACCCAGACTGAGTTGAGTTACGGTGAAAACATTGCAGATGTTCGGGATAGTAATTATACATCACCACAGCTGATGTCACAGAGATATGCACGTGTGTCATCATGTTTGATAGCATGAGAAGGGACATTTTAAGCTATATATCGTTGCTGTCAGGCAGAAACCTTTTGTCTTTTTTTTTTTCATAAATTCACATCCTATTTTATCATACTACAGCATCACACAAAAGCATCAAAAGTAGCAGATCTACAAGCTCTGAAAGTGGCTAGAAATGCAATGCAAAGCAATCGCGTTTTGAGCTTTTAGATCTGCTCCTTTCTTTATTGGAAATCCTGAAAAGTAAGAGTTTGGGATATATGGGCCTCTCTACCTGACAGAGAATATAGAAACATGAGTTTTTCAGAAAACTTGCAGCCTATACAGTACATGGATGCTTAAACACATAGCTTGTACCGGTATTTGCTCCCAAAGACATACTGAACTTTTTTGTAATTTTGTATTTATTATTTTGTATGTATTACATGGATTCTGTATTATTTCTGTATTGAAATGCAGTAAAAACATAGGACACATCGGCCGAGAACAGCTGTCTCCATACCAGGCATTTGCGTGGGACCGCCCCCCATGCGAATGCCTTCTGGCAGGGACTTGCTGGGCCCCTGATTCAGCCCAGGAAAAAGAGTTGGAGAGGCCCTCATTGCGCGCTATAGAGAGAGATCTCTCTCTATAGCGCTGCTGCATGCTACTCAAAGATTTGCCATTTCAGATCATGACAAGTGGCAAGCCAGTGTGAGTTATATTTCGTCGTTGTCGGGTGGAAACCTTGTATGTCCAAAACCGTTTGTTTTGTATTTATCATTTTAAAAATGATTTAAACTAGCGCTGTTTTCACTACTTTTGTGCGACAGCCTTGTATGAGGAAGCAGGGCTTTGCTTTGCGAAAAAATGTATACATTTGATACTAGGTTTCTGCCCGACAGTGACGATTTACTTTGTTGGCCGCCCAGCCCCCAAAATGGCAGGAAGGCCGACATTTTATTTTTATTTTTGTCCTAAAGGCCGGCCTGGACAAGCCGGGAATGAACCGGGCCGTTCGGGAGTTGTCCCGCTTTTCCCAATGGCCAGCACGTCCCTGCCTTCTGGACAGCGCGCTTCCCGGAGCAGGGGAGCACCCTTCCCTTCTACTACCCCCAATGTACCCACTCTCAGACTGGACTGTGGGCCCCTCACAGCAAGCCTGCTGCTGGAGACAGACATCCATGTTTAAAAAAAAAATCTGTGATCACATGAAAAGTAATTTTACACTAAGCTGATGTACGGCACTGTATGCTATGATATGTTGTTGTTGTTGTTGGGGGGGAGGAGGGAGGGAAGGGGGCGGAGGGGTGAGGAGCATTTCCCAACAGTAATTAGGGTGAGGCCTGGTAATTACAGACAGACAGGGGACTTTATTTATCCCTGGGGGTAAGAAAGGCATATTGAGCTCACTCAAATATAATGAGCTGAATAATCCTCTCTGTGTTCGCTCAATTTAAAATATATAAAATATTTGTGGTCCTGGCCATGATTTCAGAGTCCAAATACTATCAATATTCTTTATCTGTCTCTCTGTGAGTGATGAACTCACAGAGTTTTTATTATTATTTGTGGAGTTTCATTGCGCAACGAAATCCAGATCTTTCGACACATACAAAGACATGCAAAGCCGATCCTGTAAATATACCGTATGCATGTATAAAACAAAAACTAATAGACTGAAAGCCATGCTAGTGGACCCTGGAGGTCACGGTCAAGTGATGAAGAAATGTGGATGTTTTATTTAAAATATTTTGAACTTGTACAATAAGGCCCAGATACAGGTTTGTATATAACACAGGGTTATTACAAAGACGTTTAAGTTGAACTTTAAGTTCACTTTAAGGAAATTGCAGCCCTGCCACGTCTTGTTTAATTTCCTAGATTAATTGGTAAAAAAAAGTGGGGCCAATTTTCTAAAATGGCTACATATATATATATATATATATATATATATATATAAGAAATTGACTACGGCTAATCAGCAATAACTGGGGTTTTACGAGATTTGCCTCCACATTCTATAAACGATATAATATAAAGTAGTCATGGCTAAAATGAAACAAAGCTGTCATGTGAAGAGAATGTTTGTATAATGACTTGCTCTGAGCTTCATTTCCTAACAGTAATCTGTAATAAAAACTAATACATGTGGAACAGTCTGACCTCAGAGCATGCATCACTATCTCACAGCCCGGAGCTTTGAACGGGAGCAGATGTTTGAATAATGATTAAAAAGAGAAAGACTGAATGCTCTGTGCAGCCAACATGTTTGCGTTGGGCACAAAATGAAACACTTGGTTACTGCAGCGGAGAGGGTTGCATAATTGTTTTAATGGGAGAGAGATCCAGACTCGGTTCAACGTCGGTAACGAACGGCCAGCCCTCATGGCTCATAGCGCAGTGGTTGCCCTCATTACCTACAAGCTGGCTGGCCGACGTCCCGCTAGAATACCTGCAGTACCACCCCTCGTCACAGATGGAGGTATGACTGGAGGTCATATAGGCACTTAGCTCTGGCCCAGAGCGTCACACTGATGCTGTGACAGACTGCTGACTAAAAGACTAGACCATGATTTCTGTACCTCTACGAGGGCTCAACTTCAGTCAAAATAAACAAAACTACTTCGCTATTCACCTAACTAAAGGTAGTTTTGCGTTGTTGAAAGTCTATTCTCTGCAGTGGGAAACCTCTCAGCACCCTACCCACTCTGTAAAATACATTATTTTTGTCATGAAATAAAATGCACCCACCTCGAACCACCGCATGCACAACGCGGAAATAAGCGGTGGTCTAGTTGGATGTGGCGGCGGTCGAGTTGGATGCGTTTTATTTCATGACAAAAATAATGAATTTTACAGAGTGGGTAGGGTGCTGAGAGGTTTCCCACCGCGGAGAATAGACTTTCAACAACGCAATACCTTTGGTTTGGTTAGTAGCAAAGTAGTTTTGTTTATTTTGACTGAAGTTGAGCCCTCGTAAGGGTACAGAAATCCTGGTCTTTTAGCCAGCCGCCTACTGTAACAGAGCCAACTCTGTAACAATTTCAAAATAGGCTATATCATGTACTACAACTTTACAGTTGTAATCAAGGATGCAATGAAGTTCTGTATGTTTTTCTTTTTCCCCTCGTGTTCAATATTTCACAAAATGCTATGTACTGGTAGTACATAGCTTACTGGTGGAGTTAAATACATTACAAAATAATCTATTGACATATCTTCACTTGGTATGATTATTAAAAATGTACCGTAAAATCAAATCAAGTGCCTGTAATAACGGAGTCATATTTTTGCACAGTAGTTAGAACGTTATAAAATGAGACAAGGCTAACAACATTAATGTGAGCTGCGTTATAATGTAGCTCAGCCTCCCTTCAAGTCTTTACTGTGTCTCCTGTGGAGAAGGTGGAAAACCCCACTCCTTAAAAACAAATTGTCTTCCTATACTAAACTATATGATAGAAGGTAATTTTGGTTCCATCCAGCATTCTTTTAGCCCCAAACAACCCATTTTCCACATGGCCACCCTGGCTGTTTGCTCAGCCAGTCTGCTGTCAAACAATGGATTGAACCATTTTTTTTTATAATATATTCCAGATTATTTAAAACATCCTTCCCTGTCTAATAGCATTAGGGAACACACAAACAAAAAGACTTGTGGTTTCCAAAGAGCTAACATGTTGATTCCAAAGTTTGGTTAACAGTCATAATAATACAATCACACTGTAAGTGCACTGTAAACATTTGCCTCTACATAAAATAAATTAGGAAAACCAATTGCCTCAAAGAAAAAAAGGTAGGTCTATGGTAAAAATCATCAACTAATTCACTATTAAATGCCAATTCAGACAACTCAAATGACTGGATTTTGCTAAGTAAGCCGTACCCGTGGCATCATGGTAGTAAACCTAAGTAGACTCCAAATCATTAACCATGTTGACTAACCATGTTGACTAGAGAGTCAAATCAGCTCAGGTCCAGTTTGTTCGATACTGCAAATAACACTTGGACCAGAGCTTCACTTAGTGAATGTACAACCGTTTCAGGCCGCGACCCCCTCAAAATAATCACATTGTAATTGGGGACCTCACCACCCTGACAAGCACATGGAATTGTAGAAGTTGAGGCATTCCATTTAGTTTGCCTCTTTCTTACATTATTTGACAAATTTGGCCAATGTTTTCGTTGTATAGTTAGTATAGTGTTGATTACTTTTGATGCAGTAGTGGTCTTTTACTTTTCTTTAGACTTTAGACTTTTAAAAAGCTCTTAAAAGTCCTCAAATTGCCACATGCATGATGCCGCATTGTGTCCTGGGGACCCGTCCCGCAGGTTGAGAGCCACTGCTCTTAAATTACAAATGGGTGTGTGTGTGTGTGTGTGTGTGTGTGTGTGTGTGTGTGTGTGTGCGTGTTTGTGTAACGCCCCCGGGATTCAAACTCGGGTGTCCCGTGTAGTGAAAGTCCAATATCTTAACCACAAGACCTTTGGATCAGGGGAGATACTACAGCCTTTTGAGACCGTCAGGCACTGAGTCAGTGAGTCACTCACTGAGTTACACTCAGCCCCCTTTGGACCTCCTCCCACGGGGAAAACCCCGATCTGTGTCACGGCACCACACCGCCCGCGATTCAAACTTAGGAACATCTCAACCACTGGACCAAAGTGATATATCCCTTTGGACTGGGGGAGATACTAGCCTTGTGAGGCCGTCAGGCTGAGGCATTGAGTCACTCCTGCTCCATTTGCACGGGTTCCAGATGGTTCTAGGGGGTAGCGGTGCGTTGGTATACTGTGTCGGCACAGGTTTCAGGGGATCAAACGCTCTCCTTGAGTTTAACAGCGCTGGCATGGCCCTGAGAACAGCTCTGTAACACTGATGAGGTGCTGTCTCATATTTAATGGAAACAATGCATCTCTCTGTGCTGGAACAGAACAGTCAACGGTGCATCCAGAGGCCTGGCTGGGTCTGGTTTGAACCTGGTTTTATGATCACACTGCATCTCATTCACTGGCCCTCCAGGCTGCATGGCCCTCAGCACTGCTGGAAAGTATAACTAAGTGCATCTACTCAATTACTTAAGTCAATCTTTGCTTTGGTCTTTCCTTAATGCTACTCCACTACATCTCAGGAGCAAATATTGTATTTTGTAAAAATGCTATTTTTGCCACTGACATCCAAAATTCGAACACAAACACATAAGAGCTAGTCCCTAAATGACCATTACAGGTCTGTAACTCTGAGAGTGTACAAATGGAACCTGATGGACCCGTAAGTGTCCATTTGGCCAGTGATGTATATCGGACCAGTTACCCATATATGGAGACCCCTGGTACCCATATATGGAGATCCATGGAGATGTGCTGTGAGAGCCCAAACATGCTTTTCAGTTATTCGTAATGTGAAAGTCCAATGACATCTATGACATCCGACATTATACATAAATCCCTTTTATGCCCATACATGGAGATCCCTGACTGTAGAACCGGCCACACAGATATGGGCTGTCTTGGCCATCTGTCTTGGCCATATATGGATTCTGTTAGTGTGGTATGTGGCCAATGTGGCCTCCATATATGGGCATTCCCATATGAAGTCCTGTTGGATATGGGCCTAATATTGATGACCTCATCGAACTCCATATACGGGATTAAAAGGGATTCTGTCAGTGTGGTTCCCCTGGCATCACAGTGATGTCAGAGCGTGATGTCAGAAAAAAAAATTAAAAGTAGCAGATCTACAAGCTCAAAACTACTACTTTTGCTATAATTCTTTAATCCGTAAAAGTAACATTTTTGGACATACATGTATGAGGTTCCCACCTGACAGAGACATACCGTATATTGCTACTTTTACTTATTAAGTTGAATATAATCTGAGCACCACTGGACAAATATAACTCTGGCCGGGTTCCCTTCATGATGGATGATAGCTGTATTATGATGTATTATTCAGTGTCAGTGTATGTTCTCCTCTCCTTAAAGAGCTGATGTTTTACTGGATGGGGGGGTTTGTCCTCACTCGGAGGTGATGTTGAACTTGGCTCGGTGACTTGGCCTAGATTTTAATAAGCTCTTAATTTGTCCTGTCAAATGGACCTTGTCATTCATCTGCTTCCAAACGTCCAACAGAAACATGGTGAGCATAGCTGGAACATACTGGTGGTGGAGGTGGTGATGATGCTGGAACGTACTGTTACTGTTTGGAGGTACCGATGCACGTTCATGTGACATTACTTACTTACGCTGGTGGCATCATGTGACTGTATACTGTATATCTAGTCAATGGCACCATAGAAGACAGGGAGGCACCATAGGAAGCACCAAAGAACAGTGGTTCTTTGGTGCTTCACAGGCTACCACCTGTGTCACCTGTGAACTCAAGAACTCATCCGTTCTTGAATTGTTTTGTTCACAGACAAACAGACAGACAGACAGTCAGTGTGGTGATTATACAATAGCCTGCCATCCCATGCGTTGCGTTGCTGCGGGCAGCGTAAACAAAACAATGCAGAAAATCACGAGACAGTAAAAGCAACAAACAATGGCGGTCAGAGAGAGAGAGAACAAGAAAGGAAACGGGGGAGGAGGCCATTTTAAAACGCTGTGAGGCTGCAGGATGTTTGGAGAGAGAGGGGAGAGAGATGTGCAGAGGAGAGGAAGAGGGTGCTTTTATATCGTCCGGAACAGGGTTTGTTTGTGAAATACAGACAAACCACAGAACAACAACAGAGGAGTGTTTATGTTTTTAACTACTATAGGCCTACTGTATGTCCTCCCTGTCGGGGGGAAACCTCATATGTCCAAAAACTGTTTCAGGATTCAATTTCAAAAGTAGCAGATCTACAAGCTCGAAGCGCGCCGCAAACTACTTTTAATGTTTTTGTGTGACGCTGTGGTGTGATCAAGCAGGAAGGTTGATTTACTGAAAAAACGCAAGAAGTTGAAGAGGTTTATAGTCCTTCATATGACAAATTGTGAAAACAGACGATCTAGAAGCTCACAACACGTCGAATCACAACACGATGTAGATTAGTTTGTAGAGCGGTAGCCTATATGATTGATTGAAACCCAATTTAAACCCAAGAAAGCACTGCAGTATGGCTTGTTTACATTGGGGTCCTTTTGAATTAATTCCATTTAATGACAGACAAATATACAACAATAATACTATGGAAAATATCATATACCAGTCAGAAATACAGTAAACAGGTCGGAGGTAGGCTTTAGCCCCATTTCCACTGTAGGGCCGACCCAGAACTAGAACCAGAACTTTCCAGAATCAAGACCTTTCAAGAACCCATGAAGTTCCGGGATCAAGTTCTGCTTACGTTTCCATATAACCAGAACTAACCGGGAAGGTCCCGAAAAAGAGCAGCTTGCATTGGAAAGGGGGCTTTTGCCTTTGACTTTTTACAGTGGCCGCAGTTTAGAGTTGCAGCCACCTGTAAGTGTTCTTTCAGAGAGGTTTTAAAGGAGAGTAGGGGAGCATCGAGATGCTTATCTCAAGTTCACTATTCATATACTGCAGTAGGATACGTTCAACACCACAGGCTGTTAAAAAAAAGAAGCTAAATAATGAAGAACATAGAAACATCTATAAGAGCTTGTGGACGAACATGGCTCCACTTAGTCTGCTATTCCAACCCCGACGACTCTATCTTCAGCAACATGTGCCAGAAGCTTATCTTATCAACGCCGGAATAATAAACCTACTTCAGCGTCTCCCCAAAAAGCCAGAGTGGTCAAAAAACGGACTTTCTCTCTCTCTCTCTCCCTCTCTCTCTCTCCATACACATCAGATGGCGGTGCTGTATTTATTGACTCAGCGCGGGGGTCCTCTCAGTACCCGCTGGGTGGCGGGGTGGGTTTTGACAAGCTTCTGCTTCTCTGGCTGCTCTAGGAGGGTTTGTGATTTCAAGGAAGGAAGGTCCTTCACGGTGCTCAGCAGCAGCAGCAGCGCTGCTGTGATGAGAGAGATCTCTGCTTCGCCTCGTCGCGTGAGTGATCGGGTCAAACAAGCATCGGTGTGTGTGCGCGCGCGTGTGTGTGTGTGTGTGTGTGTGTGTGTGTGTGTGTGTGTGTGTGTGTGTGTGTGTGTGTGTGTGTGTGTGTGTGTGTGTGTGTGTGTGTAGGCCTACTTGTATTACTATACTTGAGAGGGCCAAGTGTTCCCATAAGTATATTGTCAGTGTCGGGCAGAAACCTCATATCTCCAAGTTTCACATTTGTATGTTTTCTCTTCGTAAAGCAAAGCCCTTCTCCATCATACAATACTATCGCACAATACTAGTGAAAATAGCAGATCTACAAGCACACAACGCCTCATGGTTCACTCTTTTAAATCATTTTTAAAATGATAAAATCCAATACGAACAGTTTTGGATACAAGGTTTCCACCCGACAACAACAATATTTAGGATTTGATAACTCCTCTCTTGTCGGTTGGTAACCTCACATTTCCAAAACTGTTGCACCTACTATTTAGGATTCAAATTCAAAAACAGCAAAAGTAAGTAAACTGTGTTTGTTCGAGCTTGTGGTTCTGCTACTTTTGATGCTGTTGCGTGACGCTGGCTGTAGTACGATCAAGTAGGGCTCCTCCAGAGTTAATGTGGAAGAGTCCTTGAGCAAGACTCTGAACCCCTAGTTGCTCCTGGTGAGCAGGTTGGTGCCTTGCATGGTTTCCTCTGCCATCGGTGTATGAATGTGTGTGTGAATGGTTGAATGTAATGCACAATCTGTGTAAAGAGCCTTGGATAAAGGCGCTATTTGCCATGACAGCCCTGTCATTCAGTACTATGAGAGGGGCCTTCCATCCATTTACAATTCTACTTAATTATAATCATTTATTTTAGTTTTTCTCTCCCTGGGAAGTATAGGCTAATTGCAAGATAATCACATACTGACTAGTCTCGCGTGGCCAGACTTTTGCCTCCGCGATTTGGTCAAATGCTCCTGGCATACAGTCTGGCAAACCGAAATAGAAATGATGAGTGCGAGATAAAGCGGAAGTGAAGCCTCCTCGTCACTTCCGTTTCCGTCTCACATCGCACACATTTATCATTATATAAATAAAAATCATATAAGCATGTTTAGCTTGCTGCTTAGCAGAAATGACATTTTAAAATATATTTTCTTGAACGGTAATGCCCGTTTCCATTACTCGCCGTTAGGGAGCTGCTGTTCCAGACTCTATATAGCATTCAGAGATTGTGGAATAGTTGTCTGGCTACTCGAGACTACATACTGACAGTCCTGTTTAACGTGAAATGTGATATTTGGAATATCAATGAGATGTTTTCTAAATGATATAAGAAACACAATACCCAATAAAAATAAAGCTTACATTTGTATTGGCTGTGTGGGGTGACGGTAAGGAAAAAGGAAAAATATTGAGAAACACTGATCTATAGCAATGATTACTATCATCAGAATATAGAGCTTTAACCTTTTAACGGCAAACCTTTAGTGTTTATTTAACCAGAACATATCACTTTACACGAACGTTTAATGCACATTATTTTAACTTTACAGAAGAACAATCAGTCTTGTGAAAATAATTAACCGCGGCCTTACGGTGCGAGACATGTGTTTACACAAACTGTCTTCTCTTCTCCAACGCAGACGGAGGAGGAGAGAAACAGATCAGATTTAGAGCGACGACGAGGTCAGGCCAAAGCCCCGTCGCAATCAAACGATCACAAATGATTAGCCGTGTTATTAATGTGATCAGCATGCTGTCATGTTCCTGGCCAACGAGCTGAGATCACTGTGTCCCCTGTGTGAGTATCATTCACTGCCAGGGGTGTTGCACCAGATTCTGGGCCCTGGCTGGGTACAAGGATTCACTGTGTTGTTTTGTGCTTTAACTATTGAAAAATAGCAGATCTACAAGCTCACAGCGCGGCGCTGCGAGCTTGTAGATCTGCTATGTTTTAAAAGTCGTGAAAATGTGTGCAAATATTTTTTAAGCGAACATTTGTAACTCATATTTTCCTTCTGGGGGGGGGGGGGGTCCCTGGAAGTAGGTGGAACTAAATATTTTGAGATGGTGGTCTGTGGCCAAATATTGCGCTGTGAGCTTGTAGATCTGCTTTTTTTTTTAAGCGTAAAAATGTGTGCAAGTATTTGAAGGTTTTTTTTAAAAACCTATGCTGTTTCTGTGTCAGTGGTGCTCAAAGTTTTTCATGTCAAGGACCCCATTTATTCAAAGATTTACAGTTTTGCACACATTTTCATGACTTTTCAAAAATAGCTGATCTACAAGCTCGCAGCGCAGCACTCGTTGCCACGCTGTGAGCTTGTAGATCTGCTGTTTTTCAATAGCTAAAGTATAAAATAATTAAGGCCCCTCCAGCTTGGGCCCTAGTAACTCAGTCCCACGTTTCCCCCCCTTGTGACACCCCTGTATTCACTACTGCTGGAAGCAGAGGGGACGTGGATCACTGCCAGTGTGGTGTCAAGTAACATTTACTCACGTAAATACATCGTCCACGTTGATGAATTGAATACATAGGACCACTATAGATGTATTTTGCAAATTTTTGAATATATCTTTTTTAAAGTGAACATTTGTAACTCAAATAGTTGCTTCGGGGGGGGGGTCTCCGATACATAATATTTCGAGATGGAGGTCGGTGGCCAAATACATATCATTCTAGGGGTCCTTGACATGAAAAAGTTTGAGAACCACTGACATAGAAGCATCCGTTTTTCAAAAACCTTAGAAGATTTAGAAGACATTTATAGAATAGGGCAAAATATTCGAAGACTTGCACAGATTTTCAAGATTATTTAAAAAAAAATAGTAGTGAAAATTGTAAATTGGCCAAGCACTTAAAGCGGCACTATGTAATCTTTTTTTATGAATAAAATGTAATTGTGTCCAATCTGAGTATATTAAACAATATAACTTAAACAATTGAGGTGGTCGTATTTTGTCTCCCTGCTCTTCTATTGAGACATCGGGCTCTATTTTGAAGTACCAGCTCTTATGCCTTAACTTAAAGGCCTGTCCATACTGTCTCCGACCACCAAACCTTTTGTGGGAAAGGTCGGACGGAGACAGTATGAATCTTTAACTGTTCTGCTGCTGTTGACGGCGCTCACCGTCATTGAAAGGGTTAATACCATGGCGCCGTTGACGGTGAGGACTGTCAATCTTACTGTATATACAGTAAAGGTATTATTACTTACTGTACGTCGCTCCGGTCCCGCCCGCATCGGTAATGTCCGCGATTTGTTTACAACGCACGTCGGGCGTGCACGCGAAGTGAACGCCCTCCATAGTAAATCCATTGAGAGGCCCATAAAGAAACTTCATTTTCTCCAAAAGAGTCATTCTTATACAAAGGATGGTCTCCACTCTTCCATACTGTACACAAAAGATGGGCGCAGCCATGTTCTCTTCTGGACCCACACTGTCATGTGACTAGATGACGTAATCGTTGCCGTCAAGTGATAATCCAAAAAAACAAAAACAACCCCCTTCCAGCCCTTCAAAATAATAGCGGCGGCCTATGGAGGAAACGGCGTGGCACCGAGGCACCAAGCAACCTTCAGATTAAGAGGCACTATTAGTGTTAAGGCCTTTAAGTTGAGGCATAAGAGCTGGTACTTAAGACAGATTTTCAAGATTTTTTCAAAAAAATAGTAGATCTACAAGTTCGCAATGTGGCTTGTAGGTTATATCTGCTATTCTTTAATAGCTAAAGCATAAAATAATGGTTAAAGCAGTTCTGGTAGATCGTCTATTTTCAAAAAAAGTCAAACACATTTTTACCCTGACTGTAACTTTCACATTTTGTGACCCAAAGCACAACATTTTGATGCCTCAAGGAAACATTTTGAATACACAACTTTTACTCTGAGTATTCCTTCCAGCACTAATCATCATCTCCCATCATCATACAGTCCGACCACTGAGGATGTTCTAGTATAATAATCACTTAAAATGCAACACAGCTGT
Source organism: Nannobrachium achirus (assembly GCF_963921795.1). Taxonomy (NCBI): domain Eukaryota; kingdom Metazoa; phylum Chordata; class Actinopteri; order Myctophiformes; family Myctophidae; genus Nannobrachium; species Nannobrachium achirus. The sequence continues at coordinate 68,688,220 of NC_137812.1, forward strand.
TACTCCTCAGTATCCTGGCTTTAATTTCATATTCATGTTTCTTATAAAAGCCTGTGTCCTGAGGGCCCTGAACAGAGCTGTGAGAGGTACTCTGATTTGAAGTCAAAGTAGGCCTACTGTAGCAATGCCACAATGTAGTAATTATTATCAAAATATACTTCAAAATAATCGTCCCCACTCCTTGGTGTGTTTTTGTCACTGTATATATACTATAACGACTAGGTGCAGTGAGCAGCTATTCTACGGCGCTCAGGGATACGGTGAGTATATAAGCTGAGTATATAGCAACTCACCTTTAGGTGAGTTGCTATATACTAAAGCAATAAGCCACAAGAGGCGAGTGGTTACCGGGTGAGTATACACCGGCTGAGAGGCGTTGGGAAACACAAGGCGTCAGCCGAGTGTTTCCGACCCTCTCAGCCGGTGTATACTACCCCGGTAACCACAAGCCTCGCGTGGCTTATTGCTTTTCTAAAACGGTCACAATATTGCAACATGAAAATCATAGCATTGCATTATTTAAAGAAAAAAGTACACTTCTCCGCCACCAGGAAGAGACATGTCCTTGCGTTTACCAGCCACAAACGGGACTTACGGAAGCCAGTGTGTGTTTACAAAGTCACGTCATTCTTTTTGCCAAAAAAATAGGGAAACAACACTTGTGTTAGATCAGTCTCACGTTAAGAAGTTAAGAAGCATATTCGATCCATACACATGTTTATTTTCATCCAGATTTAGCTGCTGGGTGAACATCACATCAAAAACGCTAGCATAGCAACCTAAGCTAAACAGCCGAGTGGTGCCTGGAGAATAGAGGGTGCTTGTTGCCTTTACAAGCCCCGCCCGGAGCCATTCAGTCACTGTCCTATGCATGCGGGCGGTGCTTAGAAGCACCCGCACGGCAGGATTTGAGAGGAAATCAAACGCTCGCTTCTCTAGTTCAGCCTCACGGCACAGTGGAAAGAAATAACGCACCTGGCTTTGATATAAACTGATTCAAGGTGTGGGTTATTGTCTCAGGTATACCATGGCAACCAGCCAATCAGAATCAAGGAATGGAACTAGCCGTTTTAGAATCACCATTTGAGGTGATAACAAGTGCAGGCCATCACACTTCACAGAGTCAAGGTGACTTCCTTATCACTGTGTCTTCCATGTCTCATCTCCTCTCTGCTCCATAAACTGCCTGTGGAAGCGAGGGGACCAGCCAGGCGGCCGGCCTCCCACCTTCTAGACCAATCAGTGATAGCCCCAGTGAACGGGGTGATGTCAGTCAGTGAAAACAGAGAGAGGTATCATGGGTGAGAGGTGAGTTGCTACTCACCGCAGTGAGTGTTGTAATGTTGTAGTTTTCTGACTTGCTCAGGGACACACACTTTTCCTTGGCCTGGAATGGAATCTGAGACAAGCAGGGCCTCTGGCTGCCCAGGTTGGGCCATAGAACATAGGTCTTAACTCAGCCGCCCTTCCATTTTTTGGGGGTCAACATTTGACAAAAAATATGCAATCTATAACTTACAATGCGTCGCAGCATCATTGCTATTTTTGTAGTAGTATGATCAAGCAGGGCATTCTTCTTCTTCTTTCATGTGTCATCATCACCTCCGAGGGTGGTTTATACAGAGGACAGGCGTTGATTATGTGGTCAGCGGTCTGCTCCGGCTCGCCACACTCACATGCTGCTCCGTCCACCAAGCCCCACTTTCGCATGGACGCTTTGAAGGGCAATTTACGGGGAAAAAAATTAATATGGAGATAAGCAGTTTCTGCCCGACGGCAACGATAATTATATAAAGTACATAAATTCCTCTCCAGCACATGAAGTTACTTGAGTAAACATACTTTAGTTGCTTTTCCACCACTAGGCTGTTAGTAGCCTGGCTTTGATTTCATATTCATGTGTTTCTTAACCCTGTGTTGGGATGCTTCCCTGGCCTCTAAACAAGCCCTGGCATTGCATTGTGGTCGCTGGCTTGTGTCTCAGCACTGTTCCAGGCCCTGCCTTTCACACTGTGGAAGAATTTAGATTGTGTTAAGCCACTTAGAGCAGGAACGCATCTGTGTCAGGTTAGATCTGAACCGCTTTAAACCGTTATTTTATACTTTGGCTATTCAAAAATAGCAGATATACAAGTTCACTGTGAGCTTGTATATCTGCTATTTCTGAGAAATTATGAACATTTGTGCAACTCTTTGAATATATATTTTATAAAGCAAACATTTTGTCCCTGGAACAACATATTTTGAGACGGGGGTCCGTGGCCAAATACATCTAAATTTGGGGATCCTTGACATGAATAAGTTTGAGAACCACGTACTGATCATATAAACATACGTTTTTCAAAAACCTTAGATCTACAAGGTCGTTGCCGTGCTGTGAGCTTGTATATCAGCATTTATTTTAATAGTTAAAGCATAAAATAAAGGTTAAAGGGGTGAAAATCTAACGTAACAGAGATGCGTTCCCGGGCTTAATGTGTTAAACTTGGCAGGCCAACACTCAGAGGGAGAGAGAGAGAGGGCTTCGCTCTAGTCTGGTGGGTGTGAGGTTATTTTGCAATGATTTTGGGGTCTTAATGGCTTTCATATCCAGTGAAAAACAACAACAACTGGATGCTTAATGCTTAATAAAAAAATAAAGACATCAAGGCTCGGCTCGTTGCTGTCAGGCTGAACGCTAGTATGTCGATTTTATTTTGTAAATGAATGCTAATGAATGCTATACATCATCATATAAGAACGCCAAGTGAAAGTAGTGAAAACTGTGGATTGGCCAAGTACAAGTATGGAATAATGCATATAATTCGATCAGCTAGAATTGGTCTAAAGAAAGACCAAAAATAGACCGGTGAAATTAGGTCTTGAAATGGAATAGACGTCTAAATCAGGTTTTGTGCTCAGTGGGTTTGTTCAATCTGAGTATATTAATACAATATAACTTATACAATTGGGGTGGTCGTATTTTGTCTCCTTGCTCTTCTATTGAGACATCGGGCTCTATTTTGATTGTCTTAAGCCTTTATCATAGTCCAAGGTGAGGAGCTATCTCCTCACCGCAGTGTAGTTTTCTAGCTATCACCTAAAAATGCCTAGGTGATAGCTAGAAAACTAACTACACCGCGGTGAGGTGATAGCTCTTCACCTTGGACAATGATAGAGGCTTAAAGTACCAGCTCTTATGGCTTAACTTAAAGGCCTGTCCACACTGTCTCCGACCACCGAATCTTTCGTCGGAAAGGTCCGGTTCAACTACAAAATGACGTCACTCACATGTTCTGAAAAGCAGGACCCCCAATTAGAGTTCAGAAAGCTGCACGTGGGAAAGTCGGAACTCTCTTACGAAAGGTTTGGTGGTCGTAGACAGTATGAATCTTTAAGGCCTTTAAGTTAAGGCATACAAGCTACTTAAGACAATCAAAATACAGCCCATCGTGTGTCAAAGGTCATGTCTCACCCAGACATCAGGTTCAAATCAGGGATAATAGAGGAAAGTTCAGCTTTAACCCCGCAAGGCCCAGCATTGCTTTTTGGCAACATTTTTTAAATCATTTTTTTTTTTTAATGTTATAATTAGTTTTCCTGTTCTTTTTTCACATTAACATCACCATTCAATCCTATTGTTTAGTATTACAATGCCATTGGCCACGATATTTGCATATAAATACTCCCCACAGAGGCTGACATTCACACCTCCCAGAGAAGTTGAAATTCCAGCGTCTGGACGAACAACATCTCACTTTTTAACTGAAGCTATTCCTCACAAAAACAGAAGTAAAATGCCTGTAATATTTTTTTTCGTGATCATTACAATGTCTAGAACATGTACATGTGTTATTATTGTGAAAAATATCCCCAAAATGCAAATTAGAGCATGATTTATGGATTTTTTTTTATGATTTATGGCTATAAAACCTTACAAAAACATTAGTAATTTTTTAACATTACATTTTCCTGTGATTAGGACTCCTACAACACCATCTGATGTTTGTTTATTTTTATTTTTTTTTGGCCAGTAGAAATTAATTCGGGTCTTGCAGGGTTAAGGATGTCTGTGGGTTTTGTATAAATAGTGAAGTCAAGCCAAAGTATTAACAAGAACCTGTGACTAAATAATTGTGACCGCAGTTACTACCAAAACCTGCTCTCCCTCCGTCAGTCAATCCGTCAGTCCGTCAGTCTGTCCGTCACGTCACACTTTTGCCCCTACTCTCATCTCCGCCACCGTTGCCCTGATCCACGCCAAACTTTGCACACGCACTCCTTGGCTGGCAAACCGCAACCTCTGCCTCATTTCTCACATGGCCCTCATCTAGTGCCACCATCCATCAGGCTGATTTTTGCAAAACACATTTTTGGACACTGCTCCTACAGATGTTGGCCTAAAATCACACAAAGCGGTACACAGTATCTCTAAAGTCATGTCAACAACATGGATCTGTCCCATTTCCCATATTCCCTCCTCGTTGGCTATGATTAATTGCCTTCTAAAGTTTGTGTTTATCTTCCAATTAGGGAGTCTTACTGGTAACTACACAGGATCCAACAGAACACAGATTCGTATCCCCCTTAATTTCCTGAAAAGTAAACCATTTTGGACATACAGTATGGTTACATAATGTGTATTATTTCATCGCCTGACAGCGATGAAATATGCATTCTGTTTACAATGAGAGCAACAGCACAAATGCGATTCATTTGTCACTGTTAGACGGAAGACATTTAAAACCAAACAGGTGTTCTGACTTGTCTGACATCACGTAGATGCGTGACTGCGCACGATCTGCACGGAAACACTGAGAATGCTGCTTACTATTGGTGTTTACACTGTAAAGTAACTAAGTACATTTAGAGGATTTTTTTTTTTTTTTTTTTTTTACTTTACTGAAGTATTTCCACTTTTCAAAACTTTTACTTCTACTCCACAACACATCAGAGGCAAATGTTGTACTTTACTACAATTATTTTAACACTTAATATGCTTTGTAGATTTGGATTATTATAACAAAACATCCATTGATCACTTCAACAAGCATACTGTATATACAGTATACTGTACTTTTGAAAATAGCCACGACGCATTGTGAGTTTGTAATTCTGCTATTTTCAAAATTCAAATGTATTTATTTTTTTGTACATTTTGTACATTTGAAAACGTGTGGAATGGGACATTCTGTATAATGAGTATACTTTCTAAATGTTTCCTTTTACTTGCAATAGAGTGCATTGCCTTGCAGTATTGATATTGATACTTTTACCAAAGTAAGAAATGTAAACTACTTTTTTCCACCACTGCTGGTAACTTTGCAACAGTAATGGTTGTGGGCTGGTTTTACCCCGTATGCCTCCGTGAATGATGATGACACACACTGTGTTTAGCTGAAGGAGGCAGTTTTTCATACAATAGAGGAACATTGAATCTGATTAAACCTAATTGCATCAGTCTGACCGCGGTTTGTCATGGTTTTTGATGTTTGGATGGAACAATGGCATTTACTTATGCTAACAAGACAGCAATTATACCTCCATGCATTATGTACAGTTAATGTACAGTACACAACAGCACTGTAGGAATGGAATATATAGCATGATACAGAGGTTCTCAACCTGTGGGTCGGGGGCCCACTGGTGGGCCGTGAGGATATATTGCAAGTGGGCCCCCAAATAATTAGCAAAACACTACGATTTAGTCTGGGCATTTCGGGCAGTATTGATGAAATTGTGCACTTTATGACAGAAGAATGACATTTGGCACACAGTTAGAGAACATGCCATATGGAACATGTTTGGCTATAGGGCCATCGCAGATTTGTCTTAGGAAACTTGTCGGAGCCAATCAAAGTTGGGTTCTCATAAACTTTACTATACAGTAAGATAATACAAAAAATAAATATGCTTTAAGTAGCATATGCTGGGTCAAACTAAGGGTTTTTCATGATTCTGAATCGAATGCAAGCATTTGTTTTGCATGAAAAACATTCCTTTGGCTAAAAACGGACCCCATAAAACTATGGTTTAATGATGAGTCGTCACTTTTCACAGTTTTGTGGGGGCCGTGTTTCGGAAAGGAATGTTTTTCGTGCAAAGCAAATGCTTACATTGGATTCAGAATCCCGAAAAACACCTAGTTTAATTGCCCAACTTTGATTGTCTCCCACAAGACAAGACAAATCTGCGATGGCCCTATAGCCAAAAATGTTCCATATGGCATGTTCTAACTGTATGCCAAATTTCATGCTTCTATCATAAAGTGCACGATTTGTGCATGAAACGCTCGGACTAATTGTAGTAGTTGTTTCGTTGTTCCGTTGAAACGCAGTCACTGATTGGCCCGGTCGTTTTCTGATTTCTCATACTCGCTCCCTATAGGGCCGAAGTCCAGACTGATACCGTGGAGGAACGTGTGAGTGAATCCACGTTATCAGTCTGGCTAATGCCAGGCTAACTGGCGTTAGCGACGTTATATGGGAAAGGTAGCGAGTTACGTTATTAGTTACTGAGAAAAGTAGTTGCGTTACATACGCTGTTAACTTGTAACGGGTTAGTCCCAGCACTGCTCTCTGCACACCACACTGGAGAATAGATATATATTTAATAGTATAGATAGATATATAATTTAATATTATACTGTAGTTCAGACATCGCTGCAATTACCTCTCTCTGACAGGAGAGGGGACATAAAACGGACACAAAGGATTATAATATAGCTTTAACCATACGACTTTCATTAAACGTGAAAGGCAGATTTGCAGATGTACGTACCGTAGGTGGCCAGTAATATATGTTACACCGTCAGACCTGCTTAATAAATCACCTTCATTATAATGTGGAAACTATTGGCAGGCCCAGGAATATGTTTCTTTTTAAAAGGCCTGTGGCATGCCGGTTGCCAGTTAACTGGTGAAAAGCGCGTGCTGGCAATTCAGTTTAACATCAAAGTGAAAAGCATTTTGTGCGGCTATAATCGCTCCGCAAAACAAATGTTCCACTTGTGTGCGTATTGTTTTGTCTGCGTCTCGACATGTGATGGTGCTTTCATCAAAGGGCCGATGGAGATCAATATCTGTGCCTGTCATAGCAGCGTTCCCGCCATAACGAATGACCACAATGATTCACAGCAGCGTTCTGGCCATAACGAATGACCACATTGCTTCACAGCTGGAAGACACCACACCACTGACGTCCAGTGGTAGAAGAAAAAGTACTCTGTTTTTTTAGTCTTTACTAAAATGACGAAGTGTAGAAATATTCTGTTATTGTAAGTAAAAAGGTCTGAATTCACAATTTTACTTGGGCACAAGCACTAAAGTATTGGCATGCAAATATATGTATAATACTGTATGTATTCAAGTTTACATGTCGTTGCTGACTGTCGGATGTTCAAAAGTATAATGAGGTTTCCATCTGACAGAGACGATATGTTTTTCGAAAGCTCTCGAAAATAGCAGATCTACAAGCTACTGAAGCTAGCGACTATTTTCAAATAAGCCTAGAGTTGACAAAATGTAAAATATAACGCTAGTAAGTGGTTAATGCATGTTTTGAAATAATCAAAAACGGCAAAGTAACTAAAGTATTAAAGGAGTAACCTCGCATCACCAGGCTTTCCGCTGGGGGAAAGCCGTTTGATCCGGTCGGGAGCGGAAGGGCTCCTACGTTTTTCTGTAGTCCAAAACGGACTACACTTTGGCCGGAAACAAGGACCGGAAACAGTTTCAACCCAGTTAGCGCATGCGCAAGTAGTTAGCGCATGCGCAAGTACGGGTTAAATCTGTTTCCGGTCGTTGTTTCCGGCCAAAGTGTAGTCCGTTTTGGACTACAGAAAAACGTAGGAGCCCTTCCGCTCCCGACCGGATCAAAAGCCCGAAATTGGAAGCCAGCCCAGGCTATTAAAGGAGTAGTTCACCCCCAAAATGACTTTTTTTCTATTGATTACTCATGCCATGGAGAGTAGAGTTCAATAATATTTTTTGGTTTTTGTCACATTCCTAAGACAAAAATTTGATTTGAGTAAATTTACCCCCATTGATTCAGGATGGTGACCCGTTTCGAAACGGGTCACCATCCGGAACGAATGGGGGTACATTTATTGTTATCAATTTTTTGTCTTGGGAATGCGACAAAAAACAAAAAATATTATTGAACTCTAGTCTCCGTGGCGTGACTAATCAATAGAAAAAAAGTAATTTTGGGGGTGAACTACTCCTATAAGTTTTCCAATAATTGTATTGTACAGAGAAAGAAACAGTACAATATTTGCCTCTGAGATGCAGTAGAGTATAGTATTATAGTCTTAAAGCGTTGAGAAATGGAAAATACTCAAGAAAAGTACTAGTAAGACGCCTAAGGGGGACAAGCGACATCGCCCTAAAGGGTGAGGTCGCGCCATGTCTTGGCCATCTGGCCAGTGATCGGACCAGTTACCCATATATGGAGACCCCTGGTGCCCATATATGGAGATCCATACTGTATATGGTAGATATGCTGTGAAGCACCTAAACATGCTTACTCAGTTATTCATTATGTGAAAGTCCTATGACGTCTATGACATCTGACATCATATACATACAATCTCTTTTATGCCCATTTGTGGAGATCCCTCTCTGTGGGGCTGTTAAGTCTGACATAATTTTGTAGGCAGAGGAGAACTTTTCCCCCCCAAAAAAGCGAATCTTTTTACTATTTTTACTATTTACAAATTTTTCTTCTCTTTGTTGTTGAAAGGAAAGTGGTAGAATTATACTTTATGTGAGATACATGATTAAATTGGGAATGGAGATACAGTACATGATTATATTTGTTGCATTTAAAAAGGCATACCCCCCATATTTCATATTTGATTGTATTTCATTTCATTTGAACACACTTTTAGTTTGTTTGTTTTCCCATCTGAACAATTTATCTCATCTTGGATGCTGAACTGCTAGTGACTTCCTCACCAAACAGGGTGGCTACGGAAGAGAAGGGAGGAGTTGGAAGGCGGGTCTTGTTTGAACCAATGACAAAGCTGGTGCCAATGAGCACAGAGGAAGCATGGTGGAATTCAACATATTTGTATGCAGAGAACCAGCATACGCCATTGCCAGTAAATGACAATATGGATTTGGAGAGGTAACGGCGTGGGCCAAAACATTTACGCTACTAAAAGGAGAGAACAGGGCGTGATTCAAAACTCCCACAAAACGTTCTGTGTACTGAAGTGAAACCTACAACTGTACACTTCCACTGAGCGGACTGAAGTGGGTACACTCAGCTGTCTGACCATAACTGTATTTACATTCCTAATTTTGCCATGTTCCGAAGCGTGCCAGGGGGGCATTCTTAGTAGCTTGGTTGGAGGTGTGCGAGTATGCGTTGTGGTGGTGTGTTGTTTATTGTGTTGTGCATGTGTGTGTTAGCGTCCACACTCTCCCCTGTAACCCAAACCTTGACTAGGGGCCATTGACTTATTCGGCCACTCTCCGGTAGAAGTAGAGGTATCCCAGGTCTTTGGGGGGCTTCTCTGAGGCACACACTTTCTGATCATTGAAGATGACCCACTGTTGGTCCTTCTTGATGTGGCAGACGTAGTGTCCACACATTGTACTTGTCCCCATGTGACTGATGAAGGCAAACAGCTCATACTTTCCTGGTCCATCTCTGACGCGGGGCCCAGGAGGGGGCTCCCTGCTGCCCTCACTTTCTCCAGCGGAGCGGCCTCCTTCAGACACATCCATGGACTCCAGGTCGTCCAAGTGGGAGAAGATCCAGTCTACTGCCCGCTCCAGTACATTGCTCGTGGCTTTAAGTGCTTTGGAGGCCTGGTCTCTGCTGAAGCCCATGGAGACGATGGTTGCCAGGTGCTCCTCAGACAGGCTCTCTGTGGGCGTGGTCCCTGGAGCAGAGCTACAGCCAGGCAACACCAGGGGGGAGGAGACATCTGGGTCATCCATATGGCCCATGACCCAGTTCATGGCAGCATCGATTCCAGTGTTGCCCGTGTAGTAGACTGCATTCCTGCAGGCCTCCAGAGGGAATCCCATCTCACACAACTGGGACACAGTGGAGTCATCCAGGACTGGGGCTTTGACCTCCACGTCAGGGGTCATGAGTGGGGGTGGGGCCACCTCCGGCAGGAGCTCCTCCCCTGGCTGCTGGCCCATCCCACGGAGCGCGCTCAGATCCAGTGTATCAGGAACGTCGATGCTCACGTCCAGTTTCTTGGGGACCCAGTCAAGGCCAAAAGTGAACTTCTTGATTTGGATGACAAGGTGGTCAGGGAAAGAGGCAAAGCGGGTTGTTTTGGTAGCAGTAGTCTTGGCCTGTACGGCTGAACTCCAGAAGTCTGTGAGAACTTCTGGTTCACTGAGAGCAGCCATGCAGGCTGTGAATGGAATCTGGGCACGCACTGTCGCTGCAGGACCTGCCGAGGGGTCAGCCTCTTCACGCCGACGCTCCGCCTCCTGCAGATCCTTCGTGTTAGTGGCCTGGTCCATGGGAACAGGCAGCTGGAGGATGTAGTCCACCCTCTGTGTGTACTTGGCTTTCTGTGACTGCTGACACACCATCCTCTCCTCCACCAGGAACCTGAAGGCTTCAGACGGGTTTTGCCCCGAACGACAGTTCCTCTCCACCATATTTATGAAGTGCAATAAGAACTCTTGAGCATCCTGCTGCCGATTGGTAGAGAACTCCGGGTGGCCCCGTCCTACAAGTGCTTTGAACATGCGTGGTGCAATGCCCACTTGGTCTCCCCTGGGTTCAGGCGTGCCAGCTTCATCTCCAGGGTCTGGTGATGGTTTGGAATATTCTCCTGACAGTAGACCGTAGCCGAGCTTGGCTACTTGGGTTTTGAAGTCCTGTGTAGGATCACTGGGTGCTTCATCGAAGATCTTGTCAATGATGGACACATACTCGCTCTGGAAGTCAGGCACGGTGAAGAGCACTTGCATGACGGAGTTGAGGTAGCAGCTGTTGCCCAGGTTCTTCATGCCGGTGAGGCCAGAGCCATGCAGGGGCCGCAGAGTGGTGCCCGACTCCTGAATGACCTCCCACTCCCCAACCCGCTGGTTCGCTGCAATCTCCAGCTCTGTCATCGTTCGCTCTGTCTTCTCCATGGTCATCATGTCGATGCCAAAGTGAGCCAAGTGCTCTGGCAGCTTTGGATCCAGCACCATGTCATCCTCATCATAGGAGTAGACATCTGCTCCATCAGGGGTGATGGTGCCCAGTTTGACAGCCAGCGGATGTCCCGTCTGTTGGAAGTAGAGCAGGGCATGGTCGTTCCCGCCAGTGCCGTCAAAATAGCGACGGCCACACAGCACTTTACCGTCTGTCAGGTTCATCCACAGGTTCTCCTGCAGGTCACACACCTCACACCGCCAGCCGCTGGGTAGAATTTTGACCCCGTTGTCTAGCTGTTTGAGGTCGTTGGCGTGCCGAGACTCCTGTCTCACCTCTCCGTCCCACTGCTGGACCTGCAGGGCGTGCAACACCGAGTCTGCTGCCCTAAGACCATCCATGGACAGAGACACCCGCTCTCGTACAACATCGGGCATTGTTGCGAGGTCATCTGATGTCACTTCCTGTCTGTCCGGGAAGAGGACAACTTTTACATCTTCCTCATACTGCTCCTGCTCCACATCGAATCCTCCTTCGATTCCTATTGCCAGTCGGGTGGGCTTTTTCTTAGGTGGGTCAGAGTTATTGTCATCTTCTTTCTGAGTCTTACGGGTCCGAGTGATGTGCAGATACGCCCGCTGTCCAGTTCTGGCATGGTGCCTGTCAACGTACTGGCTGCCAAAGCCCAGGAAACTGTTCATGCACACATACAGTCCTCCCTCGCTCTCCGGCGTGGAAAATGACAAGGCGCATTCGTCTTTGTGGACACGGTCCCCGGGCCCCGGTATCCGAATTGTGTTCAAAACTGACAACAAAACGTCGCTGACCTCCGCCATGACAAGCTAGCAAGTCCTGCCTTTGAGTTTGGACCCCAAAGCCTTTGATTGAAACGGCTCGGAATAGTGGCTACAGTTTGGATCTCCTTCTCCTCCCGTGGAGCTGCTGAATGAATCACTGTGTGGATGTAGTGTGTGTGACTGTGTGTGTGATGATGATGTGATGCTCCGGCGGAGGGAAGGCCACACGCTCTCACATTTAGTGTTTTTTTTTTTGTCTCGGATCTGTCGTAATAGCGAGAGACAGATATTGCCAATAAATCTGTTTGGAGGTCTGACTACAAAATGATGTCACGGCTTAAAAGCCCCGTAGAACCAGCCACACAGATATGGGGTGTCTTCGTCCATATATGGGCATTCCCATATGAAGTCCTGTTAGATATGGCTTAATATTGATGACATCAGGGATCTCCATATATGGGCATAAAAGGTCACAATAAGTACCTCAAAATTGCAGTCCTTGGCTTGAGTAAATGTACTTTATTCACTATCAATACTGCAATATAGAAATACTCTGTTACAAGTTACAAGGCAAAGAATTCAAAATGTTCCAAACTAAAAGCAGGCCACATTACATTTGAAAATGCAAAGTAACTAGTAAGTAAGTTTTCAAATAATTGTAGTGGAGTAAAAGTACAGGGGGCGGCATAGCTCAGGGGTAGAGAAACCGTTATTAGAGCACGAAGGGTTCCTGAAGGGTTCCCAGTTCGAATCCGGGCTCCCCCTGAGTTAATGTCGAAGGGTCCTTGGGCAAGACTCTAAACCCCACATTGCTCCCGATGAGCTGGTTGGTGCCTTGCATGGTTTCCTCTGCCACCGGTGTATGAATGTGTGTGTGAATGGGTGAATGTAATGCACAATCTCTGTAAAGTGCTTTGGTTAAAAGTGCTGTAAAAAGTAAGCAATTTACCATGAGAGGGAGTGGATTGTTGTCTGATTTACCCACTGTTTCAGGGTTGTGGCACGAGGCGCAGCCGAGTGCCAAACAACAAAATAGTTCCGCAACAAAATAGTTCCATAAACACAACTTTTCTAGTCACCACCAGATGGCGCCAACTCCATGCTGAGACTGATGTCTAGCTTACAGCTAAGCTAACGTCAGTTAGAAGCACCGTTTCGGCCGTAAATAGAGGCTGTTCGCTTCCAGAAAGGCATAGGTTCAGAGAAAAGGGGCTTTAAAGTTGGCGGATTGCATTGGATCCAAATAAATCGGCGACGATGGTACGTTCGCTAGTAAAAATAGGACGCCCGCGACCAGTCATTGTTGGTTGAGGAAAGGTGTTCCGACTCCTTTCTGAAGTCCCCGGATGCGTTTGTATGGCGTATTGATCTCGGAAATGTGCCTCATTTACATGTGCATCCGGGATATCGTGCCTCATTACCATGTACATCCGGGCATTTCACACAGATGAGTATTGTTGGCTGATTTACTACTGTTTTAAGCCAATCACAATCCAGTATTTGAACATGTGACTAGAAAAAGTGGTAGAATGCACCATTTACCATTTACAATATTTGGATCCGATATGTAGTGGAGTAGAAGTAAAAGTATTGGAAATTGGAAACACTCAAGTACAATACAAATTCCTCAAAGTGTACTTAAGTACAGTAAGTAAATGCACTTAGTTACTTTACACCACTATAACTTTCCACTCCAGCCGCGGGCCTCCCAGCAACACGTGTGTTGTGACACTTGTGACAACAACAATAAGTGGATGGACAGATGGTGGACCGCTCTGATTATTGAACACAGCCTTGTTGCACAGCCACACTCTCCCAGACTCTGGGAAATGTGTATGTTTTTTTTAGCGAAGTAAAGCCCTGCTTCATCATACATGGCCGTCGCACAGAAGTAGTGAAAACAGCCGATCTACAAGGACACAACGCCCCGCATCCCCTATTTTCACTAGTTTAGATCATTTTTAAAACGATAAATACAAAACGAGCGGTTTTGGACATACAAGGTTTTACACCCGACAACGACGGTACATAGATCCAGGGTGGAGTTTCGTATCATCACATGAAGCCGTCAACGCCGCGTTGGAGGGAAGTTTTGGCTCAGTCTCGCAGGCACAACTTGTAATTTGCGTCCATCAGTGCTGTTGTAGTCAATTATGGGTTGTTCCTTCATAAATCAGCCTGGCTGCGGAGCTTCAGCTCCAGTCCAGCAGGCATATGGGGCCGTCTCAACATGTCTGCCCTGATTCCTGCTGGTTAGCTTATACGTTAGAGCCGCTAGCACGCTGCTAACCCTATACAAATGTTGTCTCGACAGCACGCCGGGGTGTGTGTGTGTGTGTGTGTGTGTGTGTGTGTGCGTGTGTGTGTGTGTGTGTGTGTGTGTGTGTGTGTGTGTGTGTGTGTGTGTGGATGCACCACCAGCCCTATCTGTTTAATACAGTAGAAGAAAATCACAACTTGTCGCATCGCGATGCGTTGGGAGCTTGTAGGTCTGCTATTTTCAAATATTTTTTATACATTAGAAAACTTGTGAAATGGGACATTCTGCATAACGAATAGGCTTACTTTCTACTTTTGTACTCTAAGTACATTTTGAAACCAATACTTTTGTACTTTTACTCAAGTACATTTTGAACACAGGACTTCTACTTGTAACATGCAGAGCATTTCCACATTGCAGTATTGATTGTTTACTTTACTAAGCATTTGAGTACTTTTTCCACCACTGAAAATCAGGTATACGTAGGCCTACCGACCCTCAGTTTGAGAACCACTGCTTTAGATCATATAATGTACGTCTTCTCGCAGAACTCACGTGGAACTTTATTTCTCCTTCTACGAGCTCCTCTCTCTCGCTCGTGAATCATGACCACGTTGCATTTACATAGACGATTCATCCCATGCAGCCAAACGCAGGAACAGATGAGGAGAGGAGGAATCTTAAATGAGCAGAGCTGGACTATGCAGTAGCAGTGTGGTTCTCAAACCGTTTGTTGTCTTCCGGACAGTACGTGTAGTAGATTAGCGATTATCATGATTGATTATGTGTGACGTTATAGAGTAGATCATGTGTTCATTGATTATATTAATATTTTCTCTTCTTATGATACATCATTGATACTGTACAGCTTGTAGTAGTCTAGATGTGGCACTAGGACTGAGTAGCTATTGTTTTGGTAAAGCCTATCTTGTTATGGTACAGCTCGTCCCAGAGGCCTTGAAGCCACACAGTATAACTTACAGAACTACTTTACCACTGTCCAGAGTGTTAACTGTACTTCTGTCCATGATGTCATTTTACATAAACTTGACCACCACCACCACCTAGTAATACATTGTCGCGTGATTATGGATCCAACTGGGAAAGATGGATGGAAACGCCATAGAGCGCTCGTTTTCAGTTATTGTCCACGACATTGCAAGCGGCGCGAAGGCCAGCGGACCTTGGTCCTGCTCTTCGCCCCCGAGCGCCGCAGGCGCGAGTGGCCGCGAAGAGCGGGCCAGGGCCGCGCGGCCGGCAGAGCGCCGCGCGAGTTACGAAGCCGTGGTGAATGCAATCGTTATATTTATGCACAGGCCTGGGCAAGCGCACGATAAACGCCATGATAATTGGGTTTTGGTGCACCTCGCGCGGCCCAAGTGACTACAACGGAGCGCTCCCTACGTCCGGTTCAGCCAATCACAAGCTTCAAAAATGAGTCCGGGGCGTGGTTATCCATCTTTCCCAGTTGGATCCATAATCACGCTACATTGTCTTGTCTCCTCATTTTCTCATTGATTATTTATTGATCTCAATTCCACCACAGTAGTCAGTAGTACCCCTTTTCCTGATTTCTGGATCAAAGTACTGTATCCCTTTTACCCGACTACAACATGTTACTCAGAAAACTGCATCTATAACTAGCATATTATAGCAAAAATACCGGATCTACAAGTACAAAACGTGTTGCGTTTTGAGCTTGTACTGTATAGTATATCTGCAATTTTTGACACTTTTGAATTTGAATCCTGAAGACAAGAGTAGTCGTTTTGGGTAGGCTAGTATTATCCACACGATGCTATGAATGAACGATAACCCAGCTTTTGAAGAACATATTGAAGAATATGGCATTACAAATAAGAAAAGGAGTGAACTGCTGTAGAACTGCACTCTGTCGAGGTGCCACTTTTCCACTTTCTCTCAGGTATACCCCGCATAGTACCTCTGCCTGCGTACGTACCCATAGGGGCATGCGACGCGCCCCCATTCGAGGACCACATAGTACCTCTGCGGGTACGCGACGCGCCCCATTCAAGGACCACAGCATGGTGATCAGAACCATGGATTGTGCTGTGAGACCACAGCTTATACCTCTCTCTCTCTCTCTCTCTCTCTCTCTCTCTCTCTCCCTCCCTCTCTCCCTCTCCCAGGGGCGTCACACCAAATTCGGGGCCCTGGGTACAAGGATTCACTGCGGGCCCCCCATGAATGTTAACTATTGAAAAATAGCAGATATACAAGCTCACAGCGCGGCACCGAGTGCCGCGCTGCGAGCTTGTATATCTGCTATTTTTTGAAAAATCGTGAAAATGTGTGCAAGAAACCTATGTCAAGGACCCCCAAGATGATATGTATTTGGCCACGGACTAAAATATTTAGTTCCAGGGACCCCCCCCCCCCCCCCCCCCCCCCAGAAGCAAAATTTGAGTTAGAAATGTTCGCTTAAAAAATTAACATATTCAAAGATTTTCACACATTTTCACAACTTTTCAAAAATAGCAGATCTACAAGCTCGCATGCAGCGCGGCACTCGGTGCCGCGCTGTGAGCTTGTATATCTGCTGTTTTTCAATAGATAAAGTTATTAGGGCCCCTCCACCTCGGGCCCCAGTAACTCAGTCCCACTTTCCTACCCCTTGTGACGCCCCTGCCCTCTCCCTCTCTCCCTCAGTTTATCAGAACCATGTGGGAGCGGTGTACGTTCATCCCCCTCCCCTCTATGCCTTTCAGATGTGGGGACCCCAACGTGTGTGCAGATGCATGCCAGAGCTCCCCTGATGGAAATTAATATAGACGCGATGCGGAGCGGAGGGAGAACTATAGAACCAACAGTCCCAACGGTTCCTGCTATGGAGCTGAGAAAGACAAGTTGGGTTTTTTTTAACAGAAAGTCGGGTGACAATCTCATGCAGGGGGGGAAGACAGACAGAAACTGAACGTGTTGGCTTTCATTAAGAGCACTTTACGATAGCGAAAAATAGCAGATCTACAAGTTCACAATGCATTTGTGAGCTGGATTGTCAGGGGCAGGGACAAGCAGAGAGTGTTACAGAGTCTAAAAGGACAGTCTAAAAGGGCTTTTTATCGAGCCCACTACCAGGGACGTGCTGGCCATTGGGAAAAGCGGGACAACTCCCGAACGGCCCGGTTCATTCCCGGCCGGTCCAGGCCGGCCATTGGGAAAAAATAAATAAATAAAATGTCGGCCTTTGTTCCGTTTTGAGGGCTGGGCGGCCAACAAAGTAAATCGTCACTGTCGGGCAGAAACCTCGTATCTCCAAGTTTCAAATTTCATCATACAAGGCTGTCGCACAAAAGTAGTGAAAACAGCCGATCTACAAGCACACAACGCCTCGCGTTGCGAGGCGTTGTGTGTTTGTAGATCAGCTGTTTTCACTAATTTAAATCATTTTTAAAATGATAAATACAAAAAAAAAACGGTTTCGGACATACAAGGTTTCCACCCGACAACGACGAAATATAACTCATGTAATTGGCCCACTGGCTTGTCACTTGTCATGATCTGAAATGGCAAATCTTTGAGTAGCAGCAGCGCTATAGAGAGAGATCTCTCTCTATAACGCGCGATGAGGGCCTCTACAACTCTTTTTCCCGGGCTGAATCAGGGGCCCAGCATGTCCCTGCCCACTATTGAGCGTTGTTTCTAATATGTTGTAGAAAGACAAAGACAATAAATTCTGAACAGAGCTGGTATGTTTTTTATTGGCCAGTTGTTGTGACTGTGAGTTTGTTGCTGACCACCACCTATGAAGATGACAACTGACAAAAGTAACAAATATCATTAAATATAATTAAACCAATCATTCATTAGTGTGCAATAAGTGTTAAATGGCTTTATATTATAGTAGCCTACTGTAATAATTTCTTGATCGCCTCTTGTCTTGAGTGTTTAAACATGACATCATGGGCTGCTATGCTCGATAACAAGCTTGATAAGCCCAAAGCTTATTGATACCGGGTACTCATGAATCTGTTATCGGGTTATCGAGCTACCCTTGTTTATGGCTCCATCCCTGCTTGGAGGTCGTCTATTTTCGGTGCGTGATACCACACTGAACTAAGCATGATCAAGTCAATACTGGAGATGTGGTGTAACGGCATGCATTTCTACACAGAGAGAGCAATTCTTTCAACATAAGATGCTGCATTCAAGTTCAGGAGAGTTTGGACAAGGCAATTCTCTTGAATGCTGCCTTCAGGTATGGCTTGGAAAGAGGGGGCATTTGCATTTCTTTCACCATAATGAAAAAGCCCCTTTGGTGTCTATGTGTGCACGTGCCTCATCAGGTGCCTTGAACACATAATATAGAAACGCAATGCAATTTTTTGTTATCCATTATTGTATAACTTAGTGCCCGGTATAACCGCCGAATTTATTTCGGTTCGGGGAGTCCCAAAATCACCGAACAGCCGAATTAATGATGTGCTACTATGAAGCAACACAACACAGGGCTTACAGTAAGTGGTTCAGTGCGTCTCGGTGTAGCCTATACTATAGGCTGCTGACTTACTCAAGGTCACACCTCTGCACACCTGTTGCTCAACGAGCGGCGCAGGGCCCAGATCTGGGCTCTGATGATAAGATAGAGACGTTACGGTAGAGTAGAGGGCCTTCCATCGCCCTGGAGGACCCCCCCACCCCTCCTCCAACTGAAGGGGTCGCCAAGGACCCCCCAAATCACACACACTCATCCTACACACCCCTGGAGAGAGAGAGAGATGGAGTGAGAGAGATGGAGTGAGAAGAGAGAGAAGAGAGAGAAAGAGAGATGGAGGGGGAGAGAGAGAGATGGAGTGAGAGAGAGAGAGATGGAGTGAGAAGAGAGAGAAGAGAGAGAAAGAGAGATGGAGGGAGAGAGAGAAGGATATAGGGATTTGAGAGAGGGATGGGGAGAGGGAGGGAAAGAGGGAGAGAGGGAGGGAGAATGACAGAGACAGAGAAAGAGAGAGAGCAGGGGGGAGAGAGAGGGTCAACCAGTACTTCAGATGCACACACACACACACACACACACACACACACACACACACACACACACACACACACACACACACACACACACACACACACACACACACACACAGAGGGAGCCGCCAGCGTCAACATCAGGGTCCAATCAGAGTGCAGTGATGTTTTCTGGCCTCAGTATATAAAACAGATGGGCCGACAATTGGAGAGAGAGTTAGAGAGGGGGGGGGGGGGGGGCGGGGGGAGAGGGGGGGAGCCCCTAAAAGCTCTCTAGCCCATTACAACCCAGAATTATCTTATGCTGCCTTTAAACTATTGAAAGAATAGCAGATCTACAAGCTCACTGCGAGCTTGTAGATCTGCTATTTTTTGGGAAAATCATGAAAATGTGTTCAAATCTTTGAATATATGTATTTTGTGAAGTGAACATTTTATAACTCAAATATTTTCTTCTGGGCTGGTGGGGGTCCCCGTCCTTCTGGGCTGGTGGGGGTCCCCGTCCTTCTGGGCTGGTGGGGGGTCCCCGTCCTTCTGGGCCGGTGGGGGTCCCCGTCCTTCTGGGCTGGTGGGGGGTCCCCGTCCTTCTGGGCTGGTGGGGGGTCCCCATCCTTCTGGGCTGGTGGGGGGTCCCCGTCCTTCTGGGCTGGTGGGGGGTCCCCGTCCGATACATAATATTTCGAGACGGGCGGGTCGTCGGCGGCCATGAAAAAGGGGGTCGGCCTTGACATGAAAAAGTTTGAGAACCATCGACGTAGAAACATGCATGCGTTTTTCAAAAAAACCTTCTGAAGGATTCAGAAGACTCGTGTCAAAAATATTTTAAAGACTTGCACACATTTTCACGATTTCTTTCAAAAATAGCAGATCTACAAGCTCGCTGTGAGCTTGTATATCTTGTATATATTATATTTTTCAATAGTTAAAGCATAAAATAATGCGTTCTCCAGGTCTAAACAGGCTAGAGTTGGAGTGAACCAGTCCCCAGATCTATGTGTTGTAGCAGAGAGCTCCACTTTAGAGCAGCTTTTCTTTCCGTTCTTTCTCCCTAAGCACTGGGTTCTCGTCCTCCTGTGTTTTATAAACGTTGTCGTCGTCAGCCAAGAAACCTGGTATCTCCATATTTAAACTTTTTTGGTAAAATAATGTCCTATTATATACTTCTTTTCTTAAATGTTTTATCCCGCGATTTTTGAAACCCATTTTTTCACCCGGTGTCAATTGGTGCTACACTCTCTCTAATAATTGGGACAGAAGGACCTTGTAGCTTGTAATAATAATAATAGTTACCTACTCTTCACGTGCAGTGTTGATTTTGACGATTAAAACTATGACGAAAAATGTTTGTCGACTGCGTTCTTTTCACTGACGAAAACTAAATGAAAACAAAATAAAAACTAAGCTGTGATGACTAAAACTAAAACTAATTGACAATTTCGTCAACAAAATAAAAACTAGACTAAAACTTTAGGAAGGGACTAGTGGAGAAGAGAGTCATTTTATGTTTGGTTGCTCTCAGGTGTTGCGTGCTGAAAATAGCCAATCTACAAGCTCACAACGCGTCGCAGCTATTTTCTGCACACAACCAAGTGTAAAATCAGTCATTACGATGCCATCAGGGCCTGCCAAAATACATTTCAGTTGACTAAATCAACTGTAGATTTAGTCGGCTAAAATCTTATGATATTTAGTCGATTAAAATTTGACTAAGACTAAAACTTTTCAGGTGACTAAATTATGACTAAAACTAAATGACATTTTATTTAAAAAACTGACTAAAACTAAATCTAAATTTGTTGTCAAAAACAACACTGCTCACGCGATGGAAATTCAGTATTTTCAGTCCAACCCAGCTGATTCACTGCCCACAAGGAGCGCTCAGGGACACAATCATTTAGAAATGATTTGAAGATTTGTTATGTGGGTTTTTATTGTGACTAAATACTACTGGATCCATTACAACACAGCAGGTCTCCTTTTTTTCTCTCCCTTTTTTTTTTTTTTTTTTTGGACATACAAGGTTTCCACACGACAGCGACAATATGGTAGCAAGATGGCATGGCAAAATAATCAACAAACTCATTAATCTCTTTCTATTTAAAGTGACAGTGCACCATTTGGAGATAATCACTGTAAAAGCATGTAATCCGTTTTTTCCCCCCTTTTTACTCCGAAAGTGGAATATTTTGTGCATTCCTAAAAGACCAGAACATTTGTCGTGGCCCTTTTTGCGCTCGCATTCATAACGTAACTGTCCCCAAAGCACTGTGGCCTGTGGGCACCAGTTGTTGAAGTTAAGTATTTGAGTTTGTTTTGTTGTACTGGAGTTGCAGAACTTTGAAGTATTCTTGTTATGAGTAGGAAAATGGTTAAAGATCGGGTGCCATAGTTTTGTGCTTTTTCTGTTTTGTATGTGTCTATGGAGTTAACATTACTCTAATAGACGCCCGGGGTGTGGTTATAATATGCCAATATTTCGTCCCTGTGTATGTTTGGTTTCTTCCCGATAGCTGGAAGCCTTTGAGTCAAAAGGCCCGATCGGAATACGTCGCGACACACTAGAATCATCCCGTGCCCTTATTATCATACGACAACAGCTGTGGGCGTGGCTAACTCAAGGTGGGCGGTGCTAAGGTGAAAACGTTGTATACTTAATGAACCGGTAGGTGTGGCCACATAAAAACATAGTTTTAACACTTTCTGTACACTTTTTTGGAAAAATAAATCTTCCTCCTATTGTATCTGTTGAATCTACTGTATAAAGTAAACTATGCAAACTATAAAGTATCAAATGTTTCCACATAATTGTAGTGGAGTAAGAAGTACAAAGTCTTGAAAAGTGGACATCTGTGTGTATCGCCATTCTACAAGCTCACAACGCGAAACCTTGTGAGCTTGTAGATCTGCTATTTTCAAAGCGCAACATCCGAGCGTGACCAAACGTAAAATGACTTACGGGATCTCTTCTCTGCTAGTCCCTCCCTCTACTTTTTATGTGTTGACAAAATTCTCAAAATACGGTATCTAGTCTTAGTTTTAGTCATCATAGATTACTTTTTATTTTGTTTTTATTTAGTTTTTTTGTGAGTGAAAAAACAAACAATTTTTTGTGAACGTTTTTGTCGATTAAATAAAATAAACACTAGTTAAGTAGATACAATACTTGAGTACCAGTGGTGTAAAGTAACTAAGTACATTTACTTAAGTAATGTACTTAAGTACAATTTTCAGGCATTTGTACTTTACTTGAGTGTTTCCTTGTAGATCTGCTATTTTCAAACATTTTGTACTTTCACCTTGGGTACTTAAAATAGCCTACATTTTGATGCCAACACTTCCATACTTTTACTCAAGAACATTTTGAATTCCGAACATTTACTTGTAACAGGGTATATAATTTCAGTATTCATAGTAAAATATGTGAGTACTTTTTCCACCACTGTTGAGTATATATACTCAGTTACTTTCCCATGCACCACCGCTGGGCAGTTAGAGCTGACAGATCACCCCGGTCGACTCAGATTGCAGAATGTCAGCTTTAGAAGCGCGAAGAGTCGTCTGACACCTCTCCACTGACCCCTGACCCCGTGGACCCCTGGTTGTCAACCTAACCTGGGGTGTGTGGAGGGGGGGGGGGGCAAAGATCAGGGGGTGGGGGGATGGGAGCGTGATTCCCATGTCTGTTTAAAGCTTAACTGTGTAAGTTGCTAAACTAGTGGTCAGTTACAGCGGTATTGCCTTTTTTGGCCGTTTTTCGCCCGGAGTCGTCGCGGACCACCGCCGCGGACCACCGCCGCGGACCACCGGAGCCGCAAACCACCGCGACCGATACGAATCCGTGGAGGGGTAGAACGTAATTTTCTTGGCCAGGATTTGGGGATTAAGAGGTTAAGAATCCTTCACCATGGTAAACCTTATATATACATTATACTCTATGTGGTAAACACTGTAGCTGAGCGAGGCTACTTCCTGAAGACACGGCAGATAAGCTGTTATAGACAGGTTTCTTGTTTACAAACATTGAGACTAATGCACAGGTGACTGTATCATGTAATCAATTCCTACCAATCCCCAAACCTGTTGTTTTGGGGAGCACTGGTTTCATTGGCTAATTTTGGTACCGACCTTGCGCACGCATCTATTTCTTATCAATGTAACGTGGACCAGAAACCCGTCCATTGGCCGGTAGTGTATGTGTATGATCCGCGATGTGATTGGCCAACGTATACACAACGTATACAGATGATGCAGATGACGTTATTTTTCCGCGAAAACCGGACCCCGGCCAGGATCATAGAAAACTTGAGCGATTTAACAGTTAGGACAATTTTAAGATTTGTTTTAGAAAAAAAGTTACATGCATAACTTTAATAACTTGTTTTCCGTCCATTCACTCATCCCCAACTCGTCATAGTCATTTTTTTTTTTTTTTTTATCTGTCCTGTATGGCTGGGGTAGTGGTCCTGACAGCGGGTCTGATCCACACTATCCTTTGCTCAAATGTTGTCAGATGTAAAGGCACGAAGCAATGCCTTTTGAGCTTGTAGGTCTGCTACTTTTTACACTTTTGTGCGTAAATGGTAAATGACGCATTTATATAGCACTTTATTCCAAAGTGCTTTACATAGATTGTACACACACATTCACGGCAGAGGAAACCAACCTGCTCACCGGGAGCAACTAGGGGTTCAGAGTCTTCTTGCTCAAGGACTATTTGACACTAACTCTGTGGGAGCCCGGGATCGAACAGGGAACGTCGTCTGTTCTACATCCGGGCGCTCTACCGACCACTCTACCCCTGAGCCACTGCCGTGTGTAACGCAGTAGTATGCTCAAGTAGCTCAAATGAGCTTGTCCGGAAGGATTTATGAACTTGTCCCGGACAACAGGACAAGCCTTTATGTCAAGCCCTGCGGAGATAAGAGCTTTCTGCCCGACAACAACGATATGTAAAACCAAATACCTGGTAGTGTAGTGTAGCCTCTGTGATGGATGGGTGGAGGGAGGGAGGGGGGGTAGCTGACCCAACAGGGGAGGAAGGAAGGCACCATCTGGGGAACAGAATGTCTCAAGGCTGCCCCCCCCTCTCCCCCCTCTCTCTGGCCAGGAGATTTATGTCCCCCAACCTCAGGTTCAAATGACCACAGCAGACAAGGTGACAATGACACCCCCCCCCCCCCCCCCCTCCCAAACCCCCCCACCCCCAACACACTCGCTCACACGTTTCTATTAGCTACACTTATGAGGACATCTGTAAACATAATTCTAGTAGTCAACGATTTGCACAATGTTCTAATTTTTTCAAGCAATAGAGGGTATGCGCATGCATAAAGTGAATGGCAAATCGAGTGGCAAAGTGAGTGGCAAAGTGAGTGGCAAAGTGGATTTAACGTTGTTTATTGCAATCAGATAGGACTTTTCTGTTTGGATGTATGGGCTGTCTAACTTCTGGTATGATGATGATGATGATGTCATGTGCATACCCTCTATAGCAGATATACAAGCTCATATGACGTGGTAAGAAATGATCATATATCTGTTGTTTTTTAAACAGCCAAATAAGACATGGTTAAAGTGGTTGAAACGACTGTGTCGCTGGATTAACTAACGGCAGATAAAGGTGACAATGACCTTTGAGCAGATCCACAAGCTTGTCGATCTGCTACTTTTGAATTTGTTTTTAGACATGAGGGGCCCGATTCATCAATCTGGTTGTAAATATAGTGTAAATAAAGAGACTAAATCTGGCTTATATTTCTGTTTTACCTTCAAAATCCGAGACAAAAAAAAAACATTGCTGACTCTGACCCCTAACTTGGGAATTGTCCTAAATGCTGGTAAGATCAAAATATGGATGTAATTTGTCCGTAAAGTGCTTGATGAACCGACAGAGATGATAACTTGTATTTATCCCTGCTCTTCTTTTTTTGTATTTTTCATATACAGTACATACTGTACATACTTTCGCCACCCCCACCTAGGGTGTATGGGCACTGATGACATGGAGGATAGAACACTCTTCTATTATAGCTCAGTGGTAAAAAATAAAAAAGAGAAAAGAAAAGAATGTCGGCCAGGAAAATTGTCATCACTATTTCTATTTCTCAAATTGTACTGTAATCCTGGGGACATTTGGCTCTCACATGTGCAGCAGCGCGAACGTGCGCGCACACAGACACAAACACACACACACACACACACACACACACACACACACACACACACACACACACACACACACACACACACACACACACACACGGTTTCTGACAGCGTCCATTATAGTCCGTAGGGGGGCGGAGCATGTGGTGGGTGGAGGAGGAGGGTCATGTTTTTCCAACCTCTGCGTTGGTGTCATGGAAGCTGAAGCTGGGACATGACAGGCTGTCTGTCAACTTGTATGTCAAGCTGTCTGTCAAATTGGCTGTCAACCTGTATGTCTGATGCTACTTTTGAACAAAAATGGTTGTCAACACTAGGCATCAGGGCCGGACAGGGATACAATTTCGGCCCTGGCAACTTGGCCCAAACTGGCCCACCACAACCGGCGCAAACTGAATATAATGTGATTGGGATACTATAGGCTAGTATTCAGATGATAGACAAGCCAGTGGGCCAATCATGTGATGTCCCTCTGCTCTGTGGGCCGGTGCTACTGAAGGATTGGCCCTCTCTACTCTCTCACTGGGGGGGCGGGGCGATACGGCGGTATGCAAGATGCCCAGTCCTTCCCTGACAGACATCCATGAGACTAATCAGCTAAATATGGTGATCTTGCTTTGAAAGCCTCTCGTCAAGCCCTTACCCGTTCGAAGATATGAGCTCCGAAATGATGTGCAGTGTGTGGGTTATGGGGTGTGCACTGTGCACACAGTATATGAGGATGGAAAGTAACTTTTTAACTGGTGCTTGCATGATAATATGTAGGAGCATAAAAATCTGTTGGAGTACCAAATACTCAAACCCACCTCCTTGTGGCGCTGTAACAGGGCCAGACACTCAGACAGACACCAAAGGTGTGTAACCCCCCCCCCCCCCCCCCCCTGTTATTGTGGTGTGCGGATCCCTGCTTCATCTCTCTCTCTCTCTCTTTCTCTCTCTCTTTCTCTCGCTCTCTCAGCTAAGGGGTTTTTGGCCTAAAAAATAGGAATTAGTCAATAGTTGGATTGAGTCACAGCTATTTAGTTTCTAAAGTTAACAAGGCCAGCAGACCTTTTCACACTTGGCAACACAAACAGAACTCTAAAACGGCTCTGAGTTGATTTGCAGTGTTTATGTGACCATCGGTCGGAAGCCGACAGACAGGGGATATAAACCCTGACACCATTACGCTGGCGAGGTCGGTACGTGTCGCTGGGACGGTTTGTGTAGTTTTACTGAGATATTATTCCATCTCCTCTCCTCCGTCTGTTTGGGTCTGGCCGAACCATCGCTCCGTCAGAAAACAAAATGTCTTTGACGGGGACTGAGTTTGTCAATTGTGTGTTTTATACGATTTGGGCTTTAGTGATAGCACCCCTGAAAGGCATCCTGCATGGATCGGATTAGAGAGAATCCTGTAGTTTGTGTATCAAAGTCTGTCTCTGTCGGGTGGAAAATTCATACTGTATGTCCAAGACTGTTGAGTTCAAGATTATAATCCAAAAAGTGGCAGATAGGCCTACTTTTGCTGTAGGGTGCTCAAGTAGGGCAGGGGTCTTCTACAGGGGGTCCGGGACCGGCATAGGGGTTCCTCAGAGTTACTACGAGGTCCTCCAAAGAGAGAATTCTGAGGGGGAGTGAGGGGAATATGCCTTTATTGAGAGGACAGTAGACTGACAGAGCATTTGTTCTCAAAGTGGGGTCCGGAGAGTCGGAGACCCCCAGGGGTCCTTGAGGGAGTTCCAGGGGCTCCCCAGCTAAATGATAGTGAGGAACCAAATGGACCCTTATGTCAGACAAGTCTATAAAGCTATTTATGAATGGAAAAAGTTTAATCTGCAACACTATTATACAATATGTAGTTTAATAGCTTAGTTTAGTAGCTTAATTTCTCTCTCTGCTAAGGGGTCCTTGAGATCCCTCAAGTAGTATACTGCTTGTGTAATTTGAGAGGCTGTGCGTAACGTAGGCTACGTCAGGCTGTCTGTAGGGAGAAGCCAGGCCGTTGTGTTTTGGTTGGGAAGGCGAGCTCGTTTGTTGTGCCATCAACGCAAATCTAACCGGGTCTGCTCTGTACTGTCTGTCTGTCTGTCGTGGATGGAATTGTAGGAATATTTAATTTAGCGCCCTGCACCCGTTGACCCGATCCATGCCAGATTTTACACACACACTCCTTGCCTGCCAAACTACAACCTCCAAGGACCCCCCCAGCCCCAGGGACCCCCAGGTCCCTGGGGGACCCCCAGATGTAAAAAATGACCAAATGTGCAAAAATGACCAAATGACCACCCCAATGGGGCTGCTCACGGGGAATTCCCGGGGACCACCGACTCCTGGTGCTCCAGAACGGATGCAAAAGTGGTGGCGCCCCCAGTGGAGGACCCCCTGCCACTGCAGCGCACATAAAATGCCGTAACTCGGGCTAGGAGCGTCTGGGAGAGCCGGGGCCGGTACCTATTCGTCCGCCAAGGCAACGCGGAGACCCCACCCCTCATTTCTCACATGGCCCTATTCTAGCGCCACCTTCAGGCCGATTTTTCAAACACATTTTTGGACACTGCTCCTACAGTTTTTGCCCTAAAATCACGAATATCACTACACAGCATGTCTACACTCATGTCATCAACATGGATCAGGAAGATTTGGGAAAAACAAATTTTTGCCCTATTTGTGGAGATAAGCCACCTACGGTCGCTTATCTCCCGATTAGGGAGTCTTACTGGTATATATAGCCTCATGTAGCGATGGTTCTCAAAGTGATCCCATCATGTGGAAGTCGAGGGGGTTACAGGGGTTAATTCAGTAGCTTCTGCCAGGGTTTTTCAGCGGTTTTACCTATTTTTGAGGGCTCATGGATGCAAATGCCTTCTTTCCATGCCATACCTGAAGGCAGCATTCAAGAGAATTGCCTTGTGCAAACTCTCCTGAACTTGGAAGCAGCATCTTATGTTGAAAGAATAAGAATTGCCCTCTCTGTGTAGAAATCCATGCCTAACCCAGGAAGGGACATGGACAGAGAGTCTTGCAAGTGTGCATAGGTGCTCAATAAATAGCAGACACAATTTGATACAATTCAAAACAATTCATCGTCTATATTACTCCAAAGACAGACACAGGATATATCCCGATGTATCTCCCCTTTGCAATAGATGTAAGATGGCACACAGCACACTGGCACATTCTTTATGGTCATGTCAAAAACTCACTAACTTTTGGAAAAGTGTGTTCGAATGCTTTTCTAAAGCTTTTGAGAAGACCTGGGAACCAAGTCCTCTGGTAGCTATTCTCGGAGTAACAAGTATTCTAAACGGAATAAATACGTTCGAATCTCAAGCCATTTCTCTGGGCATGGTTGTAGCCAAGAAAATGATTCTCCTGAACTGGAAGCAAGACATGTACCAACGTATGAGATTTGGATAAGAGAGTTGATGAATGTGGTGCATTTGGAAAAGCTCAGGTTTTCAAGCAATAACAGAATGCATATATTTACTCAAATCTGGAACCCTGTGATAGAGTTTTTCATGAGAAATGAACAAACTGTATAACTGTATAAATGACATTTTCGATATTTTCACCAAAATGCCCTTTTAGAATGCCTCTCTAACATTCTGCACGTCCCTGGAACCAGTGTAGAGAGGACAACAGGTCCAGGTTCTGGAGCACTTCAGTCTATTTCAGAGCAGCTCCCTGTGGAGAGCTGATTACATTAATATACTGTAGTTTCCCTCTGACTTACGGTGTGTGTGTGTGTGTGTGTGTGTGTGTGTGTGTGTGTGTGTGTGTGTGTGTGTGTGTGTGTGTGTGTGTGTGTGTGTGTGTGTGTGCGCGTGTGCGTGGAGGCCAGTGGAACAGGCCCAAGGCGGTGCACATTAAACCTGAAGCGTCGTGCTGGGAGCAGGAAAACTCCCAGGATTACCTGAACCTCGTATAGGGGAGACCCATCACACACACACACACACACATGCACACGCACACACACACACACACACACACACACGCACGCGCACAGACACACACACACACACACAAACTTAAAAACCTGCCGTTACGTATACCTTCAGTAAACCGCGGCCTCCCCATTAACTCCAACCTCAAATACCTGAGCCAGACCACCTCTCTCTCTCTCTCTCTCTCTCTCTCTCTCTCTCTCTCTCTCTCCCTCTCTCTCTCTCTCTCTCTCTCTCCCTCTCTCTCTCTCTCTCTCTCTCTCTCTCTCTCTCTCTCTCCTAGACCCTCTGCTCTAATTGTTTTATACGTCCTGGAGTTTTAGGGATGGAAGTTCCATGGAGAAGTGATTCTCAAAACCGTTTTAATTTCAATTATTCTACTGTATATCTCCTATAGTTGTGGTGGGTTCAGTTCCCTGTGGAAGTGAATGCCCACCACTCAGCTCTCTCTTTCACAACCATTAAAGTGCCCTTGAGCAAGGGACCCCCAATTACTGCTGTGGCTAACAAAGTATTGTCGCTGTCGGTCAGAAACCTTGTATCTCCAACTTTCAAATGTGTATGTTTTTTTTTTCTAAATTAAAGCCCTGCTTCGTCATATAAGAGTGTTGCACAAAAGTAGTGATGGCCGGGTTTTCCCAAAGCGATTTTAGCCCATCGTAGCTCACGCATGGTCGTAGAGACCAAGCCCCGACCGTCATGTTCCCGTGTTTACATTGGTTCGGGGAGAGCGACTTATTTAGCACCCTACAACTACACCATCGTTCAGATTTCACAAACAAAGTGCTTAATAAAGTCTCACACCTGTCTAAATACGGTACGGCATTCTATAATTATACCTGTATCCTCCGTGTTCTTTAATAAGAATCCTTTTTATCCGATCACTTTCTGTTTTCCCATGTATTTCCTGGCGTTCCTCATGCACACCAACCCCATTGAGATAAACAGACAGCGAACGGATAAAAAGGCTTCTTATTAAAGAACACAGAGGATACGGGTAATTATAGAATGCCGTACCGTATTTAGACAGGTGTGAGACTTTTAAGGAACTATAGTTAGGTTTCTTGATAAAAAAGAAAGGTGCGTATTGGTCATTGAAGGAGATGCATTATGTGGTGTTGTACTGGTGAGTGATGTCATAAGCCAGAGTAGGGTCCTGGGCATCTGGTTACCATTTTTGTCAGAGTGTGCGTGTGGACAAATGAGGGTCAGCAACGGCCCGGGTCACCAGAATAACAAGCTTCTCAACGAGATGACATTCCTACGGCGCTGACGCTTCCTTATTACCTTGTACCGTAATGCTTCTAATCACACATTTAGCCATCCATGTTAAATGGCACACAAGATTTCAGTTGAAGAAATGGAACCAATTTAACCATTATTTTATGCTTTAACTATTGACAAATAGCAGATATACAAGCTTACAGCGCTTGCGATCTACAAGCGCTGCGAGCTTGTAGATCTGCAACTTTTGGATGATCGTGAAAATCGTGTCTTTGAATATTTTTGACCTGATTCTATAAATGTCTTCTAAATCCCACTTCTAAATCAGTGGTTCTCAAACTGTTTCACGTTGAGGACCCCCAAAATTACATGTATTTGGCTGCGGACCCCCATCTCATACAAATGTTCACTTCAAAAAAGATGTATTCAAAGACTTGCACAAATCTTCACTGATTATTTTTGAATGATTAGAAAAAATAGCAGTCCTACAAGCTCGCAGGGTGGCACTCGGTTAAATAAAGTAGTTAAATAAAGGCAATATGTTTAACGTTTCGTTTTAACGCAGCACTTGATCCATTTTCAACATCTTCATTCATATAAATGACCCTCACTTGATCACACTACAGCATCAATAGTCAGGGCCGTTTTTAGCTATAGGCGGACTAGGCGGTCGCCTAGAGCGCCAGCCTAGAGGGGGCGCCGAGGGGGCGGCGAAATGGAGGGAGTGGACCCAAACCAGCCCAAAACCGACCCAAAACGACTAAATTCACGGCAAAACCCGCAAAAATCGCGCGCGCGCTCTGCGCGCGCGGGAGTGGGGGGGCGCATTCGAGAGAGCTCGCCTAGAGCGCCAATTAGGCGCGCTACGGCCCTGTCAATAGTATCAGATAAACCACCGGATGTCTGTCTGTCTGATATACACGCATGCTGACATCACTGATAAACAGTGCCCAAATATAGAGATGACTGACATCACAGATACCGCCGCCATGGTAACAGCTGCATGCTGAAACAGTGCCCACATCTGGAGATGAGTCTGGGTTCTCCAACATTACTTCTGAGACTCCTACATTCAATCCCTCATATACCGTTGTTCCCTATTGAGCTTGGCCCATTTCCTAGGGCAAGCTGCCCAGATCACACATGTCACAAGTGTCTTCTTATGTTTTCACTCTCAAAAAGCGCCTGCAATGTAGTGCATTTGAAACTACATTGCAGTGCACATCATGGGGTGATCACTGCTTGCCTCCTGTGAATTGTTTTATTTTTATTTTTGTTTATTTTCTGTTTATTTCGTTGCTGAGTGAGGTCAGCAGACAAAGTGACGTGAGTGAGATGAAAAAACCTGGGTGAAATGTGTCAATCTCAACTGGAAACAACAATACGTGCACACCCCATAACCCAAACTGCACATCATTCGGTGCACATATGTTCGAATGGGCAAGGACTGGTAGTAGCAGCTCTGCAAGCTCGAAACACAGAATCAGAATTTCATCAGAATTTATTGAGAGGATCGCCCCTTGAGATGCAGCATCTCATTTTAGAGGAGGTCCTAAACACATAAGTAACATTACATACAGTACAAAACACATGACTAAACACACAAATGACATTACTTACATACGGTACAAAACACATGACTAAACACACAAATAACATTACTTACATACAGTACAAAACACATGACTAAACACACAAATGACATTACTTACATACAGTACAAAACACATGACTAAACACACAAATGAGATTACTTACATACAGTACAAAACACATGACTAAGACATTACACACAACACGTACAGTACAGTTGGCTTGCTCACCATCTCCCATCCTTACCCCAACCCCAAGTCATTTAAGCAAAAAAAAAAAATGAACGGAGAATGCAATACTTTGGCTTAAGTCGAAAAAATAAATAGATTAAGTACAAATACAATGGTATTAGAAGCATGAACAGGTTGTTTCAAGATGTGAGTACAAGGAAGTCCTGAAGCGGCCAAAAGATGTAACAGATCTGATTGAAAGGGGGAGATTGTTCCAGTCAGATGGAGCTTTGTAGTGGAATGGCTTGCGTCCAGATTCAGTAGTTATTTTAGGGGAGACAGTGAAATAGGGATGTTGTGAGTTCCTGAGTGGATATGGTGATGTGTATGGTTCCAGGGATTGTTTCAAATAAGATGGACAGTTGAAGTGAACACATTTAAAAGGGAAAAGGAACACGGCTCAAAGCAACACTTTTTGAGCTTGTAGATCTGCCACTTTTGCTGTTTTCTTTTTCAAAAAAGTAACAGTTTTGGACATATGAGGTTTCCACCCGACAGACGTCATAAAAACAGTTTGTGCGACAG
>NC_137812.1:68721216-69008716 GCF_963921795.1 Nannobrachium achirus
CCGTGTGTCTCTTTACTCAAAAGGTAATCTCGCCTACCAGGCAGGGTGAAGTAGTCCGTTTCTCCGGAATGCCTGAACGCACAGGAACCAGGGACCCCTCTAAAGATAGCTCTCGGCGTTGTGGAGGCAGACGCGGGGGTGTGAAGGTACGAAAAACGGGCGAAAGACGCGAACGCGACCGCGGTTTGCTATAGGGCTACTGACCACTAGTTGAGCATCTTACACAGTATAGCTTTAAGACCTGCCTCGCGGAAACGCGAGAACTTCTAGGAGTGGCTGAAATCCTTGCCGGGGATAAAGTCAAACCTAGTAAAGTCATGAAGACAATCTTAAAACTTGTACTGAGAAAAGCCTGCATTTGCACAATGCACAGCTATTAATTTGTCACTACAGTGCTCAAAATAAACTGTGCTAAACAAAAAACCTGAAACTTACTTTGTACTGTGCTTAAAAAAGGGAAACTTTGTAAGTTTGCAAACGAGAAAAAGGTACTGACAAAGCTATTAATGTGTCACTACTGTGCTCAAAATAAAAACTCTTACTGATTATCAGTTAAATAGTTATAGTTTGGATATGGCTTTGGGCGTATTACGCTGCATGTATTATTGTAATGGATCGGTAGGTACAGTATTACTTTGCACTAAGAGCACTAACGTTCATATATGCACTTTCATACTTAAGATTATTGAGAGGGGCGTTTCCACGAGGTGGGTCTTAACTCAAGCCTGGTGGGTTTAGGAAACACGCCCTCAGAACAGTGATTCCTCAAACATTATTATTGTTTTTTTTTTTTGTTATCCCCAAATTAATATGGTTTCTGTTGGGCATAAACCTCTCATCACCATTATCTCTGCTGTCGGGCCGAAACCTCCAAAATGTTCATTGTCGGGGAAAATGAGCTCAAGTAGTGGAGTTTTGACCGAAAGGGCTTTTTTCTACTTTTCATTGGTTCAATATTATTTTAACCAACACACAGACGTAAAGGGTGTTCAATAATAGCACATATCTGTGAAAAAAGAGAGGGCCAATCGGGTGGAGTTAGCTGGTTTGGCATAAAGTGTGGAGTTAGGAGGTTTTGTCCCAAGCACTTTTTTACTACTTTCCATTGGTTCAATATTATTTTAACCAACACTCAGATGTAAAGGGTGTTCAATAGCCCTGATTTACTCCAAAAATTGAGTAAGAGGTTTTGGCCAGACAGTGACGATATTCTATTTTTTTATGTTTTTGCTTATATCGTTGCCATGCGGGCAGAAATCTCTTATCAACATCAAACATATAACATAACATATAAGAAAGTATCTCTATAGCCATAAAAAGAAATGGGTATTTCTTACATTGATGCTCCTACATATTATCATGCAAGCACCAGTTAAAGTTACTTTCCATCCCTCATATACTGTGTGCACATTGCACTCCCCATAACCCACACACTGCACATCATTTCGGAGCTCATATCTTTGAACGGGTAAGGGCTAGTATTCTAAGTTTTTGTCAAACATAGTGTGAGCTTGTACAGATTCGCTATGTTGGAACGGTTTCTCACTTTTCTATCATAGTAGGGACCCCCTGGAAACCCCCTCGGGGACCCCCGGGAACCTGAAAACCAGCGTCTTTATCCATTTATACGTTGGCTAACAGCAGATCTACGATTGGAACATTGGAACATTTTGAATCCTTTTGGGGGAGAAGAATCACTACAAAAATCTTAAATAAATAAATCTTCTCTTCTGGGGGTCCCTAGTGGCACAAAACCATTTTCAGATGGGGGTCCGCGGCCAAAATAATGTCAATTCGGTGGTCCCTGGCACAAAAACGCTACAGCTGTTGGGAAGTCATTCACAGCACGTATTTTACAATCTCAGGGTAAAAAAAAATAACGATTAACAATTTTATCATCACCCACCCAATGAGGTGTTATTACCTTCTGAAACGCCCTTAGATAAATTGTCGAGGCGGTTTTGACGTTAAACTGCAGCGTCACACGCAGCTGTCAATACCAGGTCTATAATTCCACCGTGATTAAATGCATGAGTCAGCGAGAGGAATGCCCAATCCGTCATGAAGAGAGAGCGTTTTTTTTTTTTTTTTTTTAAGGATAAACGGGGCATTCTCCCCCTCGCCAGTGAAACAATCTAGCACCTAATTTACGGGAGCAGTAAATTACCTATGAAACACTGTTTATTCATGCCAAGTCCTCCTCGCCGTTTATAAAAGTCCTGTCTTGTTTTACTGTGGAAAGAAACCAGTGGTGGAAAGCAACTAAGTTACATGTCGTCGTTGTCGGGTGGAAACCTTGTATGTCCAAAACCGTTCGTTTTGTATTTATCGGTTTGAAAAGGATCTAAACTAGTGAAAAAAGCAGATCTACAAGCACACAACGCCTCGCGGTGCGAGGCGTTGTGTGCTTGTAGATCTGCTATTTTCACTACTTTTGTGCGACGGCCTTGTATTGTATGATGAAGCAGGACTTTACTTTACGGAAAAACGTACAAATTTGAAACTTGGAGATACAAGGTTTCTGCCCAACGATATTTTACTTTATGTGACTGTATATCCATCTTTTTTGGTAATACTTTGTACTTCGTGCTCCACTATCGCAAATTGTACTTGTGACTCCACTACGACTAGGTTATTTGTAGATTTGGATTGTTAATACAAAACATGGATTAACCCCATTGAGCCTTATTTTATAAGCCTACTTCAGCTGTCCGAAAAGATCTACAACACGCATTGCATCACAAAGTTTGACACATTTTAGAAAACTTGAGTAGGTTTAGTTTGGCACTGTAGGTAGGCTATATATTTTGATGGCAATACTTTTGTACTTTTACTCAAATACATTTTGAATACAAGCCTTTTCATGGTATTGCTACTTTAACTTAAGTAAAAACTTGGGAGAAATTCTTCCACCACTGCATGGGGAAAGGAACAGGAATGAATCGAGGGGCCCGCTTGCCAACTTTATCCTCTTTATCCTTCACTGCGAACACTTTGAGGCCATAAACTTTAATGGCAGGTTTAATTGAGACACAATAAAGTACAACAGTGTTTTCAATTGAAACAGTTTCAGCACTAAACTAAACTATTCTGACTTGTATCAACTTCTCAGACGTGAGAAGGTTGCAAGGAGTCGCGGAGGCCTGTGATGTCTCGCTTGCAAAAGAAAATCGTTTGCATTTCCTGCACCTGATAACAGATTTTGGCGTTGAATTATAGTCCTCAAAGTGGGGTCCCGGGCCGGGCAGGGACCCCCTGGAACTACCTGAGCTGAGGAACGCTGGGGGGTCCCTGGAGTGGACCCCACAAGCAAAATGAGTTAAAACTGCAACAAAATGTGTTTAACAAACCCTATATAAACATCAGCTATTTGAGAATAGCCGATCTACATTGGGGTTGACACTATACTGTAGGTCTCAGAGGCACTTGCCCCGTCCGGCAATCTACACTTGTACAGGCTGTTGTTCTACTTGCCCAAAGGTCATGTCCACTTGCCTGGAAAAGCAAAGAATCCATTATAGAATGTAAGGTAAAATTACATACACCATTTAATACTTTAATACTTCTACTTGCTTTAAACTTGCATCAAAGACGTCACACATTCAGTTTCCACATTAGAATGAAGCACTTCTAGAGCAACATTAAATCCAATCGATGACTGCTTGGTGGACTTGGAAACAGAATGAGAGCAACTTATTTTTTTTTATTTTTTTGTAACCCATTTTCACCCAGTGCCAATTGCCTATGTAATCCTGGGCTCTGCTCTCCCTCTGCCGCGCCTGGGGAGAGCAACGGACTGACCTCATGCTTCCTTCTATGCATGAGTAGTCCAAGTTGCTTCTTTTCACCTGACAGGGGGGATTTCCCCGGTTTGGACGTAGCGCGTGGAAGGAACACGTTATTCCAACCAGTTCCTTTCCCCTCCATCAGGCGCCTCGGCTGGCCAGGGGGAGGCACTATAGAGACCAGGATTACTGCATGTTTTTGTGAGGGTACCTACCCTATAGGAGACACGGGGAGAACATGCAAACTCCACACAGAATGAGAGCAACTTCTACTTGTAAAAAGTTAAAGCATTGTTCCAATGAATATTTCCAATAATATTTCCCCACTCAAACGCACTTGCCCTTCGGTCAACCTGAAAGCAAACTCCACTTGCCCGAACGTTTCATTTACCGCTACTTGCCGCGGGCAATCGGGCAGCCGTTATAGTTTCGACCCCTGTACAATCTAACCACGTGTCACGATGAAATAAATGTGGAATATCAGGAAGGCTGTTTTGTTGAACAGTGACAGCGCAGCCAAGCAGAAGGCCCTGATGTCTCCCCCCACGGTGCAAACGATCCATGCCAAATAAAGAGAATAAATCTGCACACCAAACGGTATATAACTGCCATTTGCAGAATTTATCTATTTTGTGAGTAACGTTTTAGTGCCACAACACACTCTCCCTCAGACTTCTGGGAAGTGGAAATGTTATAACGCACAAACAAATAAATCCTGCTAACGGGAGTTTAACGTCTGCTGTGCGGATTTATCCTCTCTTTTATTTGACGTGCTCAAGTTGTTTTTGATCCAGCAGCCCTGCCTAATAGCTCTGGGATGTGTGCGTGACTTTTGCACTTTTTCTCCAATGTTCCGTGGCTCCGTATTGTTCATCAATTCAGAATTCAAGTCAAAAGGTCGCTGCCAAATTCACCATTCAGAGTTGCTTCATCCTGCACAGGGGCGTCACAAGGGGGGGGGGGGGGGGAAGTGGGACTGAGTTACTAGGGCCCAAGGTGGAGGGGCCTTAATTATTTTATACTTTAGCTATTGAAAAATAGCTATTGAAAAAAAGCTCACAGCGCGGCACCGAGTGCCGCGCTGCAAGCTTGTAGATCTGCTATTTTTGAAAAGTTGTGAAAATCTTATATGTATTTTTTAATTTTGCTTCTGGGGGGGTCCCTGGAACGAATTGTTGAGATGGGGGTCCGTGGCCAAATACATATCATTTTGGGGGTCCTTCACATGAAAAGGTTTGAGCATCACTGACATAGAAACATAGTTTTTTTATCACAGAGCTTGTATATCTGCTATTTTTCAATAGTTAAAGCACAAAATAACGTGTAATGATGCGTTCCCAGTCTAAATGGGTTAAAATCCCTCCCCCCTATGAAGAACATTCATGGGGGGCCCGCGGTGAGTCCTTGTACCCAGGGCCCAGAGTTTGGTGTGACGCCCCTGATCGTGAGGACAGTAAATGGAATGGTATGAAGTTGGTCAATAATCTGGAACATGGGGGTAATGCAGGCCAGCTTGGCTTTGTTGTGCTTATAAATGTCCTGCTCTATGAGAAGCAGGGGACGGAAAGTAACCAAGTCGCTGGCTGCTTTCGGGCAGAAACCTCTTATCTCCATATTTGGTGTGTTAGATCAGTGGTTCTCAACCTTTTCAGGCTGTGACCCCCAAATAATCATATTTCAACTGGGGACCCCCCACCCTGACGGACACTGAGAGTTGAGGCATTATTACAACATGGTTCTATTGTGAAAATAGCCAATCTACATGCTCACCATGCCTCGCGCTGCGAGGTGTTGTGAGCATGTAGATGTGCTATTTTCACAGTTTCTGCCTCTAATATTTGAAAATTTGGCCAATGTTTAATTTGTCATTTGGTATTAAAAAGTCCTTAAATTGTCACTTTAGAAATGTGCAGATACCGTCTATACACTTAAACTTTATGTTTGTTTGTTTACTGTTGAGTGCACTCTGAGCTAACGCGAACAGTTTGTGTAGGCAGATGGGCGGGCGCGGCGAATCTCTCCGCAAGTCTCTGGCCAATAGCATGTGTTCTCCTCCCCCCACCCCCCTCTGCTCCTCTGCTCAGCGCAGAGAACGCTGCTGCGTCATGACGTCAACACATTCTGCACTCTGATTGGTTAGGGAAATTCTACACTTCCTACAACAGTGATCATAACGCGATCGCCCAGGCTTCTTTTTCTTTTCCGATCACCAAAAGAATTAAGCCTGGGTTTCCGAGGCTAGTTGAGTGAGAAAACAATGTTGCACATCAAGTTAATCATCTGGGGACCCCCCAAACTTATTTGGGGACCCACCTGGGGGTCCTGACCCACAGGTTGAGAACCACTGTGTTAAATGAATGTCTTACTTGATCATACTCCAGCGTCACACGTAAGCATCAAAAGTACCAGATCTGCAAGCACGAAACGCTGCGCGAAGCCACCTGTTTTGAGCTTGTGGATCTGCTGCTTTTGCTGCTTCGCGATTTGAATCCTGAAAGGTTTACAGTGTTGGACATAATGGTGTGTTTCCACCTCCATTTGTCACTACTGTAAACCTTAGATTATAAGCATATCACAAAACAAACAAAACTCCCTAATCGGGAGATAAGCGACCGTCAGGTCGCATACACAAACTTTAGAAGGCAATCGTTGCCAATCAGGAGGGAATATGGGAAATGGGAGAGATCCATGTTGATGACATGACTTTAGCCTTTTGGCAGTGTCCAAAAATGTGTTTTGCTAAAATCGGCCTGATGGTGGCGCTAGAAGAGGGGCATGTGATTAGTGGAGGTTGTGGTTTGCCAGCCAACAAGGAGTGTGTGTGTGCAAAGTTTGGCATGGATAGGGGCAACGGTGCCGGAGATAAGAGTAGGGCAAAAGTGTGACATGACATGACGTGACGTGACGTGACTGACGGACAGCCAGTGGAGCTTTTCATAGTAACTGCGACCTGACAGTGACAATTAAAGAGGTGGTGCCATAGTTTTGTACTTTTTCTGTTTTGTATGTGTCTATGGAGTTAACATTACTCTAACAGACCCCAGGGTGTGGTTATAATGTGCACATTTGTCTTCCCTGTGTATTGTTGTTTACTTCCTGAAAGCTGAAAGCCTCTGAGTCAAAAAGGCCCAACTGAAAAACATCATGACATCATAAAATCAACCCCTCCCCCTTTACCATACACCCAACACTGTGGGTGTGGCTAACTTCAGCTGGGTCACCACTGGTGGGTGTGGCCACATAAAAACATAATTTTAACACTTTCTGTACACTTTTTTTGGAAAAAGAATCTTCCTCCTCCACGGACCACATCTCAATAATTCGTTCCAGGGACCGCCCAGAAGCAAAATTAAGAGTTACAAATGTTCGCTTAAAAATACATATATTCAAAGATTTTCACAGCTTTTCAAAAATAGCAGATCTACAAGCTCGCAGCGCGGCATTCGGTGCCGCGCTGTGAGCTTGTATATCGGCTATTTTTCAATAGCTAAAGTATAAAAACTTTTACCCAAGTAAAAACTCTGCAAACATCTTGTCCTGCTCTAGCTGTGCAGAAAAGCAAGTCAACATTATTGCATTATTGCTAAAGCTCCACGCAGCTCCAGTGTCATCATGACGAACCAAATCCAATGATTTCATGGCAGCGAAGTCACACGAGGACGCAGGGGAAAAGGATCGTTTGGAAAAACGGTCCCCGATAACGTGATTTCATCCTCCATTAAACGTCAGCCTTTGAGAATGTCAAGCTGATCTGTGCTGCAGACGACGGGCACTGCAGCGAAGGCAGCAGGAGCACCGTGTGGCAGCGGGGGTCTTCACGGGTTTACTAGAGCAACGTTTTCAGGCCAAGGACCCCTTAGTTGAGAGAGAGATGAAGCAGGGACCCCCACAGGGACATGCTGAACCCCTGATTCAGCCCGGGAAAAAGAGTCGTAGAGGCCCTCATTGCGCGCTATAGAGAGAGATCTCTCTATAACGCTGCTGCTACTCAAGGATTTGCCATTTCAGATCATGACAAGTGACAAGCCAGTGGGCCAATTGCATGAGTTATATTTCGTCATTGTCGGGTGGAAACCTTGTACGTCCAAAACCGTTTGTTTTGTATTTAAAGGACAACTTTGGTTTTTTACAACAAGGGTTCATATTTTAGATTGTAATTAGAGAAAAGAAAAAGTGAGTGTTAAAATGTTTTCATTTGCTTCGTTCTATTGTTTTATCACGTGTTACCGTGCTAAAATGTGGGGCATGCGTACGCATGGGGGCATGCGTACAAGTGGCTTAATATGTATTTTTAGACACAATAAGCCAGCAGTTTCTTAATTGCTATTTACAGTAACACTTCTAGCCCCCATAAGTCACATCCAACCATGAAAGGTTGCGTTGTATCTTGGGAATGGGCTTATTCTGTATAAAATGACATATTTAGCCACTTGTACGCATGCCCCCAACCACTGAAATAAGAATCTCTAAAACAATAGAAAGAAGTAAATGAAATCATTTTAACACTCATCTTTTATATTCTTTAATTACAATCTAAAATATGAACCCTTGTTGTAAAAAACTAAAGTTGTCCTTTAAACTAGTGAAAACGGCAGATCTACAAGCACACGCCTCGCACCGCGAGGCGTTGTGTGCTTGTAGATCGGCTGTTTTCACTACTGTTGTGCAACGGCCTTGTATGATGAAGCAGGGCTTTGCTTTGCGAAAAAGATTATACATTTGAAACTTGGAGATACAAGGTTCCTGCCCGACAGTGACGATTTACTTTGTTGGCCGCCCAGCCCCCAAAATGGAACGAAGGCCGACATTTTATTTTACATTTTTTCCCAATGGCCAGCACGTCCCTGAGGGTCTTCAACGTTTTCAGGCCAAGGACCCCCTAGTTAGAGAGATGAAGCAGGGACCCCCACAACTTTTTCATAGATTCCATATAGTTTCATTGTTTGACAGCACGATCATCAGTGTATTTTGGATTCATGTCAATTTGTGTTTCCAGATATTGAACCACTTGAACCGTCAATACCTAATAAACTTGACCTTTCACTCTGTACTTGGTCTGCTCTTTTCCCCCTCTACACCAAAGCTCTTTGCCGAAAATAGCCGATCTACAAGCTCACAACGCCTCACGCTGTGACGCGTTGTGAGCTTGTAGATCTGCTATTTTGGGTGAACCTTCCCCCAGAGATGCTGGGGTTCAAGTGGTTAAACATCAAGTATAAAGTTGTTTTCAGTCTGTTCTGATGGAAACTGATATTTCTCCGTGACATAACGTATCTCAGGTGATAAGATGTGCATTTTTATGCAGCGTAATATGATATAAGATTCTAAAAAAGACAAACAGTGTAATTCAAGAAGTGCTGTGGATGAAAAGGTTATTTAAAGGTGTATTCAGTATTAATGAAAGTGGCCGGTGGTCATCTTGTCCCTTACTGGCCTTACAGCATTGAAATGTTTCGTTTTTTGTAGATTTTATACACCATTATAACGTTTTGATTATTAGACCCAATCGCTGAATATCGGTAGGCCTACGTGTCTCCAGCTTCAGGATATGTATGATACTGATTTACTACGAGACTGTGGCATTTTATGAGTTCAGTAGTTTACAATTTAGCAGACGTTCTTGATTCAGAGCGACTGTGGTTCTCAAAACTTTTATTTTGACCATCATAACTAAACATCATAACATAACTACGGCCATACTCTACCCTGATTGGTTGAGGACTGGCTGGCCACCTCTGAAAAACAAATCTAGCTATGCTCGTAACACGGGCCATGGTGGAAGTCTTTATATGGTCAGCACACATTCTATTGAGGAGAATGAATGGAAAATGTACCAATTATATTTTTATTTGAATGAAATACAATCACTGAATATACCTTTAAGAAAACAAAGCAAAGAATCTACTTCCTTCGCCGTTTAAGATCATTTGGTGCTAGTAGACAGATTCTTCTTATGTTTTTCACTTCTGTCATTATGAGTGTTCTTCAGTACTGTAGTACCACCTGGTATGGATGCTTGTCTGCAGTCCTAAAGTCACAACTGCTGCAACAACTGAACATTTGTTCAAAGATAGTCGGACAACCACTTCAGAGGCTATATACGACTACGTATGATAACAGCATTCTAAGGTTGGCAAGAAATATTACCTCTAAT
The DNA here is from genome assembly GCF_963921795.1 of Nannobrachium achirus. NCBI lineage: Eukaryota > Metazoa > Chordata > Actinopteri > Myctophiformes > Myctophidae > Nannobrachium > Nannobrachium achirus. Next base: position 68,731,156 of record NC_137812.1, read on the forward strand.
AGTAGCCAATAGCCATGTGTTGCATAGAGAATATATAGGTTGCTGCCTTCAGGAAGGAGATACGGTGTTCCAGAATACAATAAGGTCAGACTAAAAAGGTCCTTTGTCCATCAGTCGACTTTAAGGCTTAATCAGGAGTTTGGCCATAGGTAGGCTTAGTGGTGGACATTGCTCTTGTCCATATTATCCTTATGTATGTAAACCTGTCTTGTTTTTGTTCCCTTGTGTCAAATGTTTGTATATATGTTTCGCATACATGGCTGCTGTGTCGCAAGACAAATTTCAGTGTGAACTGATAATAAAGTACTATATCATATCATATCATATCATATCATAAAGGGGTGCCCCGAGTCAAAAAGGTTTGCAAACCCCTGCTATAATAGTAGACCTGTCCACGGAGGTATTTCCCCACGGCTGAAAACGCCATGGCGCTTGGCTAAGAAGAAAAAAAATAAGCTTCCAACGCTTCCAATCGCCCCAGTTGAAAATATTTCAGCTTTCAGCAAGCAGATGAAAACTCCACGCGTTGTGAACCCGCAAAAATAAACCCTCATCGCCTCGTCAAGCTGCATGGGGTTTCCAAAATATGTGGTGCGATCGCATTGTAACCGATTCAAAACAGACGCTGCATGCGCTCAGGAAACGGACAGTTATTGTTCACTGTGGTGACCATAACCAAAAACAAGATACGTGGAAACACAAGTAAATCCTCCATACCTCCATACTGTCCAGGTGCCCTTTAGCAAGGCTGCTCCCAGGCTGCTCCCAGGCTGGTGGTGTTGTGCTGAGAGGTCAACATCTGACTCCATGCTGGAAAATTGGAAAGATTTTGACACATTTTGAAAACGTTCGGCATAATGAATACTTTTACTTTTGATAATTGTATACAAGACCTTTACTTGTAAGTTAACTCATTTAGTGCCCCTGAAATTAACGGATTATAAAGTCCACGATGCCACCTTCAGGCTGGCATCACCACCGTTATCTTATTTTGAAGGCCAGAAGTCCACAGCGCAATCACTTCCGGTCTGACGTCATCGGGTCCTGCGCCGGAACCGATCCTTGTCCACGTGGAGTTGTGTAATGGCGGACCGGGAGCTTTTATAACTGTGTAACATAAGCGAGCATCTGCCTCCATCCTAGCTTCTAAAGTGTAGTTTTGAGATAATGGACATTAAAGATGAGATCCCCCGTCCACCTCAATGTTATGGATGGGACTATTTTGTGCTCGTGGAGCCGTGATGATGCGAAATCAGCGACGGATTTCGTCTCCGGACCTCCGGTCATTGTTCTCGGTAATGTATCCGCCGTTACAGTAATATATATATTTTTTTTTAATATATATACTTTTCACGAGTATACTCGGGATTGGCACCATGTGATACTCGAGTATTTTTCACGAGTCTTCTCGGGATTGGCACTATATGAGTTAACAGAGCATTTCTATATTGTGGTATTGTTCATTTAACTTACCTGAGGCCGATGCTAAAAAGGACTTCTAAATCCAGACCTACTGTAAGTTTTCTGAACAGCTGTATGTTGCTATATACAAAGTATATAATAGTAGTACATAGCAACAACTACCCTTAAAGGTATAGTTAGTTACGTATAGGGGTTCCAAGAAAAAAAGAAAAAAAAAAAAAAAAAAGAAGAAGAAAATAAATCAGTGTACTTCTTCCACCACTGCATTTAACAGATGGTACTCTGCTAGTGTAATCACAGCTTAAATGCTGCACCAGCCTCTGTCTGTGTGGGAACTGAACTACCAGTCATGTGTGGCAGAACCCAGAAGCCCTAATATCTCCCCTGGCTAAGGGTGGAGCGGAGGGCTGGGGTTCCCTTTTGGGTGAGTGATATTTATATAGGGTTTGGATCCGGAACCGGAGGAACCAAAGGAACCTGGGGAACCAGAGCCCCTGGTTGTGGCAGGTACGATTCCAGGCCAGGCCGGCAATGTGTGGAAGTGTCCCTGAGGAAGACACCTTAAGCCCGTATCAGAGTGTACGGTGGAGAGCTATCCACCGCAAATTTGAGGTGGAAAGCTTTCCACCTCAAGTCAGAAAATAAGTGCAGGCCATCATAGTACGCCACGGTGGAGACCTATTCACCGTGACTGACTAGTCTAGATTGACCAATCAGTGAACGGGATGTAGAGCCTGTCTGTCTGATAGTAAAAACAGAGAGATGTGTTGGGACTCACGGTGTAAAGCTCTCCACCGCGAGGAATGATGTAATGTTGTAGTTTCATGACTCAAAAAGACTCGAAAAGACTACACCGCGGTGTAAAGCCTTCCACCGCCCAGGCGACTATGATGCCGGCTTTTAACCCCCTCCGCCCTCCCGCACTCAGTTGATGGGTTAAGCTGAAAACTGAAGTTCCCCCTTCAGGATAAGCTGTGTAAATCCAACAGTGAGGAACCAGGAAACGGATCCATCACATTTGGAACCGTTTCCGGAACCGCTTTTGTCTACACTGTTTGAGCGTTTATGTGGATTTCATGTCTGATATACAATTACAATACCAGTGGTTCTCAAACCTTTTAATTGTAGGGACCACCATAACTCTAAGAGGGTGCAAATGTACTCTCTCAGTGTTACAGTATGGAACAATTTGGAACCCCCACTGATAGGAATTGTTAAAGGGAACTGTTATGGAATCTGACCGTTTAGATGGAATAATTAAAATCCTAAAGGATACCTGGCATCCAGACAGTGTTGCTCCTGACTTGCCTATACGTAAGTGAAATAGGAGTCAAACAGGACCCTGGCCAGACTGAGTAGTGAGTGAGGGAAAAGGAATCGTACTGAAGCAGTCTGGATCCCAGGCTAAAGGCTATTTCTACCTGTCATATAGTTCGACTAATGGTTAGGGTTAGGTTTTAGGGTTAGGTTTAGGCATAGTTTTATCGAGGTTAGGGTTTGGGTTAGGTTTAGGCATAGTGGTTAACATTCACTAGGTTAGCATTCACCAGAGTCGACAGGTTAGCATTTCACCAGGTTAACATTAAGTGGTTATCCTGGGTTTGGAATTGAATCCAGGCACTTGCTTACAGCCACTCTCTGACTGAACGGCAAAGTATATAAATATGCGAATATGAGCTTAGAACTGATTTGGCCTAATTTTCCTTCATTGGGGAGGCCATTAGGGGTTCTGATTCTCTGTCTGGTTCCAACCTTCCTTAAATACATTCTTGAACAGCCCTGCGGGCTAACATTACACGCCAAGGAAAATTAATTACACAAACATTAAGCCACATCAACGTGAGATTGAAATATCCACTCATATTTTCTCTCTGAGGGAAGGGCATAACCTCAGCGCTGAGAGAAACCATTTGGCTGTCTGTCCACCAGACGTGTGTGTGTGTGTGTGTGTGTGTGTGTGTGTGTGTGTGTGTGTGTGTGTGTGTGTGTGTGTGTGTGTGTGTGTGTGTGTGTGTGTGCGCGCGCGTGCGCATGTGCGTGCGTGCGCATGTGCGTGCGTGTGGCGTGTGCGTGTGTGCTCTTGTATTACTATACTTGTGAGTGCCAGATGTCCCCAAACGTATTATAGAATTTGAGAAATGACGACTAGGATTAGACTTTTGGAGGTCAGTTTCAGGGGCTGGGTTCATGCCTGGTTTATACATAGTATAGCCTATAAACACACCATGTTGTGCACTGAACATTGATGATCTACAAGCACACGACGCGACGCAGCGGGATCGTGTTGTGAGCTTGTAGATCTGCAACTTTCGGTGCATGTATACGACGCTGGCACGCAACTATAACTCAGACTTTATGGTTTGGGTTAAAAACGTCCTGTTGATGTCCTCACAATGTGTATAGAAATATGACGACTATCGGGCGTATAAACCTTGTGTTTTCATACTAGCTCATACTTTTCAGGATTCAAATAAAAAAATATATTAAAAATAGCAGACGCACAAGCTAAAAATGCGGCGTGAATTCGACCTTGCAGATCTGCTACTTTTGATGCTTTATGATCAAGTAGGGCGTTAATTTACGACACGAAAAAGTTCTAACACAAAAAGTATATCGTCGTTGTCGGGTGGAAACCTTGTATGTCCAAAACCTTTTTTTTTTGTATTTATCATTTTTTAAGATATTTAGACTAGTGAAAACAGGCGATCTACAAGCTTGTAGATCAGCTGTTTTCACTACTTGTGTGCTGCTGTGGCCTTGTATGATGAAGCAGTGATTTGCGAAAAAAAAATCAAATTTGAAACTTGGAGATACAAGGTTTCTGCCCGTCAGTGACGATATAAAGAATATGGAAATAGGAGGTTTATGTCCGACAACAGCGAGCATCACACGCGTGTGTACGTGTGTGTGTGCATGCATGCATGCATGTATGCGTGCGTGAGCGTGCGTGGAGCTCGGAGATAGGATCCAGGGCTTGCAATGCTAGATTTAGTTTCAGCCCATGGGTCCTGTGAATGGAGGCCTGCTCCGCCCCCCCAGGGACCCGCCGTATTTCACCATGTGCTCCATGAACCTGCGAGAGCAACCCGGTGCTTTTCACTTCCCCTAATGATGATAAATTGATGCACGAATGAATTGAGTGAATGCCCTCTTTTCAGAGCGCTTTCAAAACTACTTAACCGGGCCGCCGGAGTCTCCAAAAGAATAACTTGTAGGTGGGGGTGGGGGGGTTCATTTTCATTGATATATGTCTGTTGTTTTGGGCGCGCGGCAGTCAAAACGAGCCCAGGAGATCAATTATATATCAGGAAGACGGCGAGCGAGAGAGACGAGAGACCGAAGAAAAATGCTAAGCCGTTTTGTTATGGTTTCCATAAGCACCGGTGCAGCGATGAGTGGTATAGACCAGAGAAAAATGGAGCATTGTTTCACTAATTTTTTTTTAGTTCCAAAAATATAACTTTAATAATATTTTTATTTTTTATGGGGGAAAGTTCAGAAGAATAAAAAGTGTTTTTCTTCCAATAAGTTTGACCTACAGGCTCTAGAAGAGGTCCGGACTCTATAAGAAATATAGTAAGGCTGGGCAATACATCGAAAGATTATCAATATCGAGGTATCAACATGCGAGGTATACATATCAACGAAGACGGCTTGAAATGAAGTATTGGTGTATGTGTCAAATTAATTAACAGACACACTGTGCATGCACGTAGCACATGCAAAAAAGAAGTCCATCTGTAACCAGGTGTGGTTATTTCAATAAAACCATGCATTGTTGTGAAATGGAAATAAGGCATCTGGTTTAGGCAGGCAGTGGACCTAAAGCAGAAAAACATTAAAAAACTAATATAATGCAATTGTTTTTACTAATATCATGAGTAATATCGATATTGAGGTATTCAACAACGTTATCGAATATCAAAGGTTTTACTAATATCGCCCAGCCTCACCGGGGGGTCAAACATGAATTGATCTCTTAAAGGACCTCATCATTAAAATGTGGTACCATTTTTGTCCACTCAGTCTGTGTCACATTGGTGAGCTGTCGACAGTTCAGAAACCAGCCTACCAATGACATCATCGGTAGGGATTTCAAGCCAATAGAAAGTACAGCCTTCCTCCTCCTGGAAAGCTGGCGTGCTGAAATAGAAGCCATCGTTGTTGCATTCGCTGGTTTACATTTATATTTGTGAAAAAGTAAAATATAACTATTTCTAAATATAAATCTTGTAAATCTTGTTTGAAATGGTCAAACCTGAAACCAATCACCATAGGCAGGTTTCTGAACTGTCCACAGAACTCTGAAACACCGACTGAGAAGACAAAAATCTGGTACTATATTTTTACGACCGTAGGTTGTATTTACTATGAAAACCTGCAGCTCATGGGCGTCAGTCAGTCAGTCAGTCAGTCAGTCAGTCAGTCAGTCACACCTCTTTTCATGCTCCATATATCACCATTAACTAAGAATTAATTTGCAAGTGTTACTCACGTCACTGCAACCACACTTGCAAATTAATTCTGTCCTTGTCCAGTAATATCCATAATGTTTGTATGGTGATACAGTAACAGTAGGCCTGTGTTATAAACGTAGACTTACCAAAGTCGTTCTTGCAGAGGTTGTCCACGATGTCCACGTCTCACACCCTGGGCACTGAAACACAATAAACCAGGTGTTAACCAACAAGTACAGACTTTTTTTGTTTGCCATACAAGATGTGGCATGCGTTCTGAGCTTGTAGATCTGCTGTTTTCGAATTGTATTAATTTATTCAACATTTATTGTCCTATAATGAACACGACCACTGCTAAGGATGCAAGATTCAACAACTCTATCGGGTGGAAACCTCACATGACCAAAACTATAACTTTCCAGGATTCAAAAGTAGCAAAAGGTAGCAGATCTACAAGCCCATATATGGAGATCCCTGATGTCATCAACATTAAGTCCATATCTGGGAATGGCCATATATGGACATATTGTGTCCATCTCTGTTGTTTCAGCACGGTTGCTTCTCGCCCTTAGGGCGTCTTACTGGTAATAATGATGAGAATTGGTGAGCCATTTACATTATGATGATAGCTTGCAAATAGTGAAGTGGTCCTTTAATGGAAAAATAAAATAGTGAGGGGGGGAGAGGCATCAGAATGTTAAACAATGTGACATGTTCAACAATGTGAAAATAGCAGATCTACAAGCTCACAACGCCTCGCAACATGAGGCGTTGTGAGCTTGTAGATCGGCTATTTTCACAATTTCAGCCTCTATTAGACCATTTGACTAATGTATAATTTGTAATTTTAGATGTATTAAAAAGTCCTCAAATTAGTGGGCAGATACCCTCTATACACTTAAACTTTATGTTGGTTTGTTCACTGTTGAGGGAGAAAACAAAACAATGTTTCACATTAAGTTGATCATCTGGGGACCCCCCCACATATTTGGGGACCCCCTAGGGGTCCCGACCCACAGGTTGAGAACCACAGTGTACTGAATGGGTTATTATTATGAAGAGGGTCTTCCTACAGACTCCTCCCTAACGTGTGTGGAAGCAAAATCAGTGGAACAGCCAGAGTTAGAGACACAGTCACTCTGGCTACCAGCCTCTCTGCAGCAACAGGCACTGACTGACTAACTGACTGACTGACTGACAACCCATAGGTGCCCTGCATCACATTCTCATCATAGGACCACTTTAATAGACCAATACAACCCCAAATACATCCTATAATCATCTCTCATCTCACCTTCAACATGCGGGGCGAGTTCCTCCTCACAGCGACCTGCTGGGTGCTGCACGTAACGACGCTTTTACCCTCCGTGACAGAAGCCATCCACGGACTGTACAACTTCGGCCAGCCGGAGCTGTTCTACAACAAGAAGAGCAACTGCAAGGTAGGGACGATGATTGATGGGAGCACGGGACGATCATCGATTCGTTATTATCGTTTTTATATCGTGGGAGAATTATCATTAAATTATCCTCCGTCATGCACTGGGATCAATTAATCTTTTTCAATTCAATGTACCACTTTTAAACCCTCTATAATTGGCCAAATGGATCTGGATATAACTAGGCTACTTATAGCCTACAGTTTTTTTTTTTTTTTTTTTTCTTTTCACTCTCTACCAAATCTCTTAGCCAAAAAAATAGCCGATCTACCAGCTCACAATGTGTCTCGGTTGCCGAGCTTGTAGATCTGCTATATGTTGGCAAATGTTCTGGATAATTTAATGTTGGGGGATAGTTTGATTATTGCAATAATATTGTTAATCGCACTTTCTTTGGTCACAATAATGTAAAATTGATTGTCATATCGTCCCATTCCCATATCCCTACTGTCTGCAAGCTCATCCCGGCCAACATATCTGCTATTTTTTGGCAGATGTTCTGCCCCATGCAGGAGCAGGATAATGGATGTTATTGGAGATATTTTGATTATTGCGATAACATCATAAATCGTAATTTCTTTGGTCACAATATAATCGTGACATTTTTCATATCCCCATCCCTGCTACAATCAAGCCCATCCCGGCCAACCTGCTGCTCTGCCATGACATCGAGTACACGGAGATGCGCCTCCCCAACCTGCTGGGCCACGAGACGATGAGCGAGGCGCTGCAGCAGGCCTCCTCCTGGATCCCCCTGGTGCAGAAGCAGTGCCACCCCGACACCCGCAAGTTCCTGTGCTCGCTGTTCGCCCCGGTGTGCCTGACGGACCTGGACGAGCCCATCCAGCCGTGCCGCTCGCTGTGCGAGGCCGTGCAGCGCGGCTGCGCGCCGGTCATGAACGCCTTCGGCTTCCCCTGGCCCGACATGCTGGACTGCGGCCGCTTCCCCCCGGACAACGACCTGTGCATCCCCCCCGCGGGGCAGGACAACCTGGTGCCCGTTACTCAGGAGGGTAAGGAGGGGGGGCAGGGCCAGGGGCGTCACACCAAATTCTGGGCCCTGGGTACAAGGATTCACTTTCACTGTGGGCCCCCCATGAATGTTAACTATTGAAAAATAGCAGATATACAAGCTCACAGCGCGGCACCGAGTGCCGCGCTGCAAGCTTGTAGATCTGCTATTTTTGAAAAAAATTGAAAATGTGTGCAAGTCAACCCATGTTTCCATGTCAGTGATGCTCAAACTTTTTCATGTGAAGGACCCCCAAAATGATATGAATTTGACCACGGACCCCCATCTCAAAATATTTAGTTCCAGGGACTACCCCGGAAGCAAAATTTGAGTTACAAATTTTCGCTTAAAAAATACATATTCAAAGATTTGCACACATTTTCACGACTTTTTCAAAAATAGCAGATCTACAAGCTGCGCTGTGAGCTTGTATATCTGCTATTTTTCAATAGCTAAAGTTACTAGGGCCCCTCCACCTTGGGCCCTGGTAACTCAGTCCCACTTTCCTTTACCCCTAGTGACGCCCCTGCATGGTGGAAGTAATAGCCCGATTTTATTTTATTTTATTTATCAGGCTGAGTATAATGATTACCAAGAATCCAACAATGCAGATATACTAACAGTAAACGTCCTGTATTTACAAATGGACTTAAATTAAAACTTAAAATGTGTAGCAACAAAAACAAATTAAAAGTAAAAAGAAAAAAAATCTACAACAAGAAAAGGCAGATCTATACGTTTTTCGAATTGATTGATTGATTGACTGACTGATTGATTGCTTGCTTGAAGACTTTATAGAAGTTTGCATAGGAAAAGGTACAGTTTCATGATGGTACAGTTCACTGGTACAAGGTCAACTAAAAGGAGATCCTAGTAAGCACTTGGCTTATTTTGCACAGGATATAACATTCGCATATAACATTGAATGACAGACGGATAGAACACTGTACTATGCAGTAGATAGGCAGAGAAAAAAACAGTGCCGAAAAATATGTACAGTAGATATTTACAATAGAAGGGTCAGGGGGAGGGTAAAGCTGGGCTAGGTTTGTTTTGACCAATTACAAGCGGCTGCCACCTGTAAGTGTTTTTTCAGGGCGAATAGACCATACGTTTTCAAGTAACCGTGGGTGGAGCCTATTTTGTTCTCTGAGATGTAGGCTACTGTACATAGATAGCCTACTGTATGGTGGAGTAGAGTGGTAGCCTGGTGAAAGCTGGAAAAATAAAATCACACCCGTGTGAAGTGGAGCTGTGTGTGTGTGTGTGTGTGTGTGTGTGTGTGTGTGTGTGTGTGTGTGTGTGTGTGTGTGTGTGTGTGTGTGTGTGTGGATCATGTGTACCGATTTTTGTGACATTTGAAGAAAATATGTAGGAAAAGGAGCAAAAAGTGTGTTTTGGAGAAAATTCAAGATGGCGGAAAATCTATCATGGCGCAAATGGGCGTGGCCTATATGGGGAGATGCGTCATGAGTCAAGGAATCCAGGGAAAAAATATTTTTGATTTTCCGACCTACGGTTCAAGAGTTACAGGCCAAAACGTAAAGTGGGGTGTTATGGCGCCACCATGCGGCCAAATGACACAATTATTTTTTATTTAATCCTTGAAATCATTATGAACCTCCTCTCCAAGTCTTGAAACTCTAGCCCCTATGGTTTGCGAGAGACAAATAATTGAATGTGAGTTTTTGCGATTCCCATTATAAGTCAATGGGGAAAATTAATTCACTAATAAATTAATATCAATTAAACTATTGAACCTTTCTCTTAGCAAGTTACTAGCCCACGATTCCCGAGTAAGCCGGTCAATTTGACATATGGCGCGAGTGTGTGGTGGCAAAACTGTGGGACTAGTAGCGTGCCGAAGTTTAGGAAGTTCAGGCTACATACAGACACACAGACAGACACACAGACAGACAGACAGACCCACACGGCCACGTATAGGGAGCCTGTGCTTCACACAGCTCCAAAAATGGGTAAAGTAGGCTAGGCTACTACCCAACCAGTGGTGTGTTCTAGACCTTTTTTGAGGGCATACTATAATCTATGATCTGCGGCTATTCGTGTGGCCAGGGCAGACGCCAGTGCATAATGCCTATCAAATACGCTACTTTAAAGGTTCACGAGGGCATACGCTATTCATATTTTTATTTCCGACAGCAGAAGCCGTATAAGTGCGCTACAGGTAGAACACAGCACTGTACCCAACACTATCTCAACATTTTACTCAAGCACAGTACTTGAGTGACCTTGTAGCCTTACTTTTTTTCCCTCACTGCTTTCCATCCAAAACCAGACTGGTACAATTTATAAAAAAAGAAAAAAAAAAGAAAAAAAAAAGAAAACATACCTTAGACTTGAATGAATCAACAAGCCACATTAGTGACCAAGCCTGTCGACTGATCTGCACTTCATTATGCAAAAATAAATTACAGATTAAACATTTACATCAATGCATACATCAGCTCACGACTCATTGCAATGAGAGCTGTGAAGTAAAAGTACCTCAAAATTGTACTTACGTAGGCCTAACAGTACTTGAGTAAAACCACTGACTGGGACGAGTCAATAGCACGTCTACACAGTTAGAGCAGTTAGTGTCGGTTACAATGCATTGGGCTTGACTTGTCAATTACGTACGTATTGAATACAGTCAAATATCGGGTTATGCAAAGTGCAATTAAGTAGAACAATACAATCATTATGTATAGGGCAGAAACCTCTTATCTCCATGTACTAACATTTTGTGTTTTTTCATAAATTAACAGCCTACTTGATTATACTACAGCTTCACTCAAAATGATCAAAAGTAGCAGATCTGAAAGCTCGAAACGTGGCACGAAACGACGCGTTTCGAGCTTGTAGATCTGCTACTTTTTGCTACTTTGGAATCCTGGAAAGTAACAGTTTTGGTCATATGAGGTTTCTACCCGACAGAGACGTTGTATAGCCTTGCATCCTTAGCAGTGGTCATGATCATTATAGGAAAATAAATGTCAAATAAATGAATACAATTCGAAACAGCAGATTTATGAGCTCAGAGCGCATGCAGAAGAAGCCACAGGATAGCTTGTATGGCAAAATAAAAAGTCTATAGTTGTTGGTTAACACCTGGTTTCTTGTGTTTCAGTGCCCAGGGTGTGCGACGCCTGTAAGGAGACGGATGAAAATGACAATGAAATCGTGGACAACCTCTGCAAGAACGACTTTGGTAAGTCTACATTTATATAACACACCACCATGCAAACGTTATGGATATCACTGGATAGAAATGGGCATCAACTGAAACTTCTCAGTCAGATCAGTGTTTTTGCTGCAAAAATCACGTCATTTTGAGACCAGACACAGCATATGGGAACCAATGACCACCAGAGCCAGTCTGATATACTGTGCGTTTGGCAGATATTAACGTACATTTTTTTATTTTTCAACTACATCAGTATTGGCAATTATGTGGCCACGTTCAGATTTGTAACCACTTTCAACCTGACTTCCTTATTGTGCATGTCACTGTAGATGAAAATGTACCAGAAAATTTTGCAGATCTACAGATGATCTACAGTAGCCTATATATGCTTTTGAACTTTATTTTTGTTCTTTTGGGCAAAATGTGGGTAAAAATAATTATCAGTAATCCGATATGCTCTAGGACTCTCCAAAATCAGCATTGAACCCAAAACTCGGACGCTGCTGTCCACAATTCATCCATGTAAAATCATCTTTGTTTACGTTCTCATCTCACCTCCCATCTCTGTCCATCCCGTCCAGCTCTGAAGATCAAGGTCAAGGAGATCTCCTACATCAACGGTGACACCAAGATCGTCCCAGAGACCAAGAGCAAGACCATCTACAAGCTGAACGGCGTGACGGAGCGCGACCTGCGCCGCACCGTGCTGTGGCTGAAGGACGGCCTGCAGTGCGTCTGCGAGGAGATGAACGACATCAACGCCGCCTACCTGGTCATGGGCCAGAAGATGGACGACGGACACCTGGTCATCACCTCGCTGAAACGCTGGCAACGCGGCCAGCGCGAGTTCAAGAGGATCTCCCGGAGCATCCGTAAGCTGCAGTGCTAAGAGACCGAGGGAGGGAGGGAGAGAGAGAGAGAGAGAGAGAGAGAGAGAGAGAGAGAGTTAGAGAGAGAGAGTTAGAGAGAGATAGAGCGCTTTGTCCATTCACCCTCCCCTTCCGTCCGTCCATTCATTGATCCCGTTCGTCGCTTTCATGGTCATGAAACTATCTATTGGCTGCGTACCGAAACATTACTCATATCTCATTGTGGTTGTGGAGGTATACTACACAGTAAAATCCTGGGTGTTTTCTAACAGTGAGAGGGTTCAAAATCGACCACAGGCTCATTAGATCATCTCTCAAGGGGTTTTGACTGTGTTGTTTAGAAAACAGCAACATCAGGGGCTAATTATGATTTTATGAATACGATTTTTGTTTCTAGTTCAGTAGGTTGTCTACTCACCAGAGCCTCCTTCCCAAGACTCACTGTGATCAATGTGCCTCCCATTGACTCAAGCTATTCTCCTTCTAACTTCCATTCTGCCGTTGGGAGATATAATCACACTAAGCAGCAGCTATACAGGCCAGGCCTGGTGTTTGCCGAAATTTGACTCCCTGACGGAATCCCACTCCCCCCTTCCTTCACGACCCCGTCACCCCTACCCACCTATGGTACTCTGTTAGCCCCCACATAGCACCCAGTAGCTCCCTATGGCGCTCCTCGGTAGCACTGCTAAAGTCCTCCACTAGCTCCACACTGCTAAAGTCCTCCACTAGCTCTCCACACTGCTAAAGTCCTCCACTAGCTCCACACTGCTAAAGTCCTCCACTAGCTCTCCACACTGACCTCCAGCCACCCAGCCACCTCTACCCACCTACCGTGCACCCTCGCCCCGCTACACTCCTCTCCACCACCAGGACGCTGGGGGACTGGAGACCCTCCAGTATATGAGTGGGCAAAGGGGGTAGTAGGATTCTGTCAGATTTGCCACTCTTCTACCCGCCTACGAGTGGGCAAAGGGGAGTCGAAATCACAACTCTTGGCACAAACTTTCAGACTGTCCATCAACAGAAAATGTTTCTGGTCTTTTCCACTACATTGGTATTTTATTAACAGTGTGGGAACAGTACAGAGGTACGATTTTACAACGATTGTTAAAAGGATAACTCAAAACCAGACGGGTACAATTTACACAAAAAAAAGCAAAAAAGCCCTTATAGGAACAGACGAAAAAAGAAACCCAAAGTTTTTATGTACAGATCCTGGTCAGTAAATAGGCAATATTTGTATCCAATACATAGCCAGTTCTACTATAGCTAGATATACATGGACAGATAGTTAGGTGTATGTCGATGTGTGAATTTGTGAGACCTGATGTGTGCCTGGTGACATCCAGAGACAAAACTATGTGATTTGTGTGTGCGTGTGCGTGTGTGTGTGTGTGCGCGCGCGCGCGTGGGTGTTCGTGTGAGTTTATTATTTTTGCCTTCCCCCTTTTCTCTAGCAAAACGAGAGATAGCTGGCTATATTCTCTGCCTGTTCAACATTATGTCTGAGATGTTGTTGGTCATTATTTTTTTATATACTTGAGCCTCAATACTGCACTGTATAACGTTACTTTTCTACCCCCACAGTGTAATAAATGGAATATTTTTCTAGTTCAGACTTTTTAATATTTCCCTTTTAACATTGCTTATATTATTTTGGGTCTGCAACTTTTTTACCATGTTGATGTCATAGCTGTCGGGCAGAAACCTTGACATATCAATATTTCTTGTATTTTTTTCCTTCCATAAATGAATGCTCTTAAGTCGTCATGCAAGAAGAGTGTTGAAAGTAGTGAAAATAGCTAGTCTACATCATTGTGAGCTTGTAGATCTTCTATTTTCACTATTTTTGAATGTATTTTTTAGGTGAAAGTGGTTAAGCGAGTCTTTGGTTTGTATAGATATCGAAGCAATGCAAAGTGTTAACTTGATTGATTGAATACTGTATTAACTGTTTGCAAAAACATGCACAGGTCTGCCAAAATGATTTTAAACCCAAGAAAGCACTATATGGCTTGTTTCCATTGTGGTCCTTTGTAGGCTACTCAATTCATCGAAAAATTTACACGTAACGAAAGCTTGTGACCACATCAGATGATATATTGGACATCAAAGGTTCCTCCCCGACACTGACGATTATATTTCCTGATTTCATTTTTCAACGTACCTTATTTCACCTGCTTTGAACTATAGTTTTAACGAAGAGCAACAGAATTGTATATTAGGGCTGATAAAAGATTTTTTTTGTCAAAGTGCAAAGACTTGGAAAAAATGCAGATATTCCCACTGGTGTGTATGTGTGTATTGTAAAGTATTAATTTGCAACAATACTCTGTAAATATATCAAATAAATGGGTGTTATTATGCTTTGTACATAGTAGTCTTCAGAGATAAATGTTCACGGTTTGTAGACATAATTCAATTTAGCTCTGTAAGCCAGTGGTTCTCAAAGTGGCGTCCGGGGACCCCCAGGGGTCCTTGAGGGGGGTTACAGGGGGTCCCCAGGGAAATGTGTTAATACAGCATCACAATCGTGTTAACCCACTTTGTATGTTGGCTATTCAAAAATAGCAGATATACAAGCACTGAAGCTTGGTGCGTATCACTTTGTGCCGTGCTGCGAGCTTGTACATCTGCTATTTAAAAACATTTTTGAAAAATGTTGAGTATTGAATAATTTAACACACATCTTCTGTTCTGGGGGTCCCTGGAACAAAGTATTTTCACATGGGGGTCCGTGAACAAAATACATATCATTTTGGGATGAAAAAGAATGAGAACCACTTCTGTACAACCTGAAACTTACAGGCAATAAACTCAGATTTATGTTCATGTTCGTTCACCAGGTAAAATAAATGACCTACACATTTACAACAATGTCTGTGAGCATAAACCTATACTTCACCAATAGCTGAGTTATCCATCATGTTCTTATAGTGATTATGCTATGGATTATTTTGGCTATTAATCAAATAATAGAAAACAGCAGATCTACAAGTTGTGGCGGTGTAGGCTATGTGACTGTGAGCTTGTAGGTTGGCTATTTTGACTACATTTGAAATATAATATATTTCAAATGTAGGCATATATATTTGTTTTTACTTTTCAAATGACGTGGCCAAAATATTGATAGATAAGCCTATTAATCAATTATTTTATTAAATTATAGATGATTATTCTCTATAATCTATTAGTTTGTTGAACTGTTGCACTTGCACTCCCAAATACCAAATTCAACTGGCCCCAAGTCATTGATGAAGTAACTTGGGACAGTTAATATTAGAAAGCGATAAATGATCAAATAGCGCCATCTAGTGGACTGTCTGGTCGTGATATGAAATGTTGGAGTTTTCTGAGGGCAGTGTTTGAAGCTGATTTCCACTTGTTTTCCAATACACGGAGATTCCACTGGTGGACATGCACGGGTTTCTCTGAAAACCAGACTATAAAGAATATACATCAGTATAGGCCCATATTGTGGGGGGCTTTCAAAAAACATCCCAGTGCATGGAATCATTCTACAATAATAATGTGGATTATAAAGACTTCTCTAATGGAAAATACATTCAGGCAGGCCTAGTAGCATAGACACACATTACATGATGCAACTGACCTGATAGGCTATTGATGTTTAACTAAATGTAACAACTATTTAACACATATCAACTAATTTAACTTGATATCTTCTGCATAGTAGGCCTACTGTGTTTTATTTGTCTGTCATTCAATGTTATATGAGTTCAAAAAGGACCCCAGTTGCAAACAAGCCCAAAAGCTTTTTGAGGTGTTTATCCTTTTAGTTGACCCTGTACCAGTGAACTGTTACTGTACTGTCATGGAACTGTACCTTTTCATTTGCAAACTTCTAGTAGCCTTCAATCAATCAATCAATCAATCAATCAATCAATCAATCAATCAATCAATCAATCAATCAATCAATCAATCACAGTAGCCTAACTGTGTCATGTAAATAACAGATCCAGACTCCACATGTGGAATGGGTGTTAAATTCGTCTTAACATCAAACTCCAACAGATGCAAGTGTCTTAAGAAATTAGAATCCATTATAATTAGAATTTTACACAATATGTATTATTTCCCGTGAACTCAACTGGCATAGATATAGGCCAGATTGAAAGTATGTGTTAGTTGTCCACCAGGTGGAGCTGTAATCCCTTCCTTTGGTGATGCTGCTAATGATCCAAAGATGAAATAAAGATTGAATCAAAGCAGAATGTCCCTCATACGTCCTATGGCTCATCACACTGGTGCACACTGGTTCTCAACGTCTGGTCCGGGTACCACCGGCGGTCCAAATCAACCGATACCAATACTTGAATTCAGACTTCTACTTGTAACAGAGTAGCCTATGTCTAAATTCCAGTAGTGATACTTTTAGTCAAGTGAAAACCCACTGAACATAGAATACCCCTCATTATTGTTCTATGGCAGCCTAATAGTAGAAAATCCCTCACAGTGCACTTATCTTGTGGGTAGTAGGCTACAATAGCCCTCATATTGTCCAATGGGACTGAGGACTGAGTTACTAGGGCCCAATGTGGAGGGGCCTTAATTATTATTGAAAAATAGCATATACAAGCTCACATCTTTTAGATCTATTTTGGAAAAGTTGTGAAAATGTGTACATAAATTAGGGTGACCATATTCTGAAAATCCAAAAAGAGGACACTCTACCCGGCATATATATATATATATATATATATATATATATATATATATATAAATAAATATATAAAAAAAATTGGGGGAAAAATTATATATATATATATATATATATATATATATATATATATTTTTTCCCCCCATTTTTTTTTCTATTACTAGTTTACCGCTCAATTATGCCCTATACCACTAATAGCCTATTATGTATTCAATTTTGAGGGGGTTCCAATTGGACCCTTTACAAATCTAGAGATCCACTGATAAAGTATGCCTTTTGGCTCCTGTATGAACGTTCAGCTTTGTAACTAAATAAAAGAGAGGTAGCCCATTATTCAAACCGCCGTATCTTCTGCTTTACAAGGTTGTAGAAAAGATTCTGTCAAAATAGTTAGCAGAAGAGCTCTCACCTCGCACAGACTGTCTTGTAAGCTACTTTGCAGTGTTATGGGCTTGAAGCAGAACTTTTATAATTGTAAATGCCTAAATGGACACAGAAGACTACCAGCTTTGCTGACAGAACGCTCTGCTTCTCAATGTTGGTCACTCGCACTTTTTGTGCATTTCAAAAGTGATTGAAAGCCGCGGTCGTCGCGAGCACCTTCGCCTCGCCGATACGCATCCGTAGAGCCGTCTCCCGTCATTTTTAGACCAGGATTGAGGGAATAGCAGGCAAGATTCCTTCACCAATGTAAACACAGTTGCTGAGGGAGTGAGCATTAATAGCGTTTGCAGTTCGTTTGGCTCTGCGCTGCGCGAACTGCTGCAGAGCTCTGCTCTGCTCTGCCTCTGATCTGAAAGCGATACAGGCTGAGGGAGGGAGGGATGATCGCAGGCAGAGAGTAGTATGAATAATACACGTTCCGGGGTTAGCGCCTCTCACAGTGTGTTTCCAAAAGAACCATTGAACGTGCATTGTAAATGTCCGTGCTTAAACTGTGATATGCGCGAAACCCCGGACATTTGAAGGAATTTATAAAACCCCCCCGGACCGGCCGGACAGCCCCCTAAAAGAGGACATGTCCGGGCAAAAGAGGACGTATGGTCACCCTACATAAATCTTTGAATATAACGGTATGTAGCCTATTTTTAAGCGAACATTTGTAAATCAAATTTTGCTTCTTGGGGGTCCCTGGAACTAAATCTTTTGAGATGGGAAAATAGAAGATCTACAAGCTCAGTGTCAGTATATCTGCTATTTTTCAATAGTCAAAGCACAAAATAATGCGTAATAATGCATTCCAAGTCTAAATGGGTTCAACCCCTTCCCCCTATGAAGAACATCCATGGGGGGCCCGCAGTGAATCCTTGTACCCAGGGCCCAGAATTTGATGCGACAGTGGACAATATGAGGGTGTAGCCTAGCTCTGGTCCATCGCTTTCACCTCCCGCATTGCTCCCGGTGAATGCGGGAGGTGAAAGCGGTGGACCAGAGCTAGGTGTAGCCCAGGGGTGCTGCGACACCCCTGGGCTACACCCTCATATTGTCCAATGGCTCATATGAACATCCCTCATGAATATTTATCTCATGGCTCATATAGGTTAGAATACCTCTCATTCTTGTCCCATGGGTCATATCATTGTAGAATATCCCTCATACTTATCTTGTGGGTCATATAATAGTAGGCTACACCCTCATATAATTGCCCAATGGCTCATATGAATATCCCTCTCATGAATATTTATCTCATGGCTCATAGTTAGAATATTCCTCATTTTTGTCCTATGGGTCATATAATGGGTGTGATTTCCTCCACAGTGACACACAGAGTAGCAGGCTATGTTATTTCCCACCTCGGACGATTGCGCAATTTACGCAAACAGGCCAGGGAGGAACATGATGCTACTTTACTTACAGGAAGGATATTTGGCTCATTAAGGAATTACAACATTTAGAAAAGAACACACAGCTAATGTAGCCTAGTTTTAAAACCATTTCACAATCTCCTTCTTGGAAGGACAAGAACGAAAACCCCAAAATTAAATCAGTCAGTAGTCTAGACTATAGGCCTATTAGAACAAGTTGTTGGAACATTGTTCCACTTCTTTAGTATCGCTACTATTATTGAACAACATTTGCATGATAATGATCACAGATATAATGGCTGAAAACGGGCAGAGTGTGGAATCATGAAAGACAAGGTTCAAATCTATTAAACTCCCCAGTTTGTTTAGATCCCATTGCCTGGAGGTCCAGCCGCGCTGTTATTGGCTAATCGGTTGTCAAGTGGCGACAAAGTCAGACTAAGGCGTTATTAATAATAACCCATTAAAGCATTGATAACACATTCATAACACGCTAATGTGTTGATGTTATTTAATTTTCTGATGTTTTAATCTTTACTTTATTTTACACACACACACACACACACACACACACACACACACACACACACACACACACACACACACACACACACACACCCTCTTTATAATGTGTTGATATGCAAGTAAAATAATTAAAATAAATAATAATTAATAATAATAAATACTTTTATCTATTTGTTTGGGGGGAAATCTATAAAATAATAAGTAGCCTAATAATAATAATGACGATAACAATAACAAAGTGGTTATTACGTTAACACTTTTTTTTTAGATTCAATTTACAAATCTAGTTCATGCATTCTCAATCTCATGTGACTGTAGTGCAATGGTTGCCGTGGCAACCCCCTCCCTCCCTCCTTCAACCAATGACAGCGCCGCCGTCCCCCCGGGCAGTGGGACGGTTGCCGGTGTCAGTTGTTACCATAGAGTATATATAAAAGGGTTGTTACACAGTAGAAAAAATTCCGCGTAACTTTGGGGAAGTCCCCGCGCTGTGAGGAAACCCCCGGACTTGTGTGAAAAACTACATGATTTATGCGACCCTGCCTCCACTGCTGATCAGCACTTCCACTCAGCAGGGAGCCTGTACAGACACACAGAGCATATTTAAACCATTTATTAGTACTATTTTAATACAAAACCTCTCTCTCAATGCTGGAATTAACTCTAAACTAAACCCTTGCTTGTGTCAAATCGACTATACTTTACTATCGGGTGGAGTATCGGAGGGGGAATCGATAATAATCGATATATCGCGCACACACACCGTTCCGTCCGGGGTTATGGATCACCATCACAGCGTCAGCAGTGTGAGCGCCCAGGACCACCAGATCATGACCAAAGACAACAACAAGCTGCGGAGCTTCAGCACCCTGAACACCCTCTACCACGAGAGCCGGCAGGAGGGCGAGGCTCTGAGCCGCGAGGTCCGCCAGAGGGACGCGGCCATCGCGGACCTGAGGGCGCGCCTGGCCCGCTACGAGAGGACCTGCATCACCACCAGTAGTAGTACCGTGGATCATCTGGATCTGCTGCAGGAGGACAAGGAGAACCAGCTGGGAGATGGTTGTTCGTCCCCGGCCTCCTCCGTGCTGCTGGGGCCCTCCAGGTCGCTGCTGGAGAGCCTCTGCAAGGAGATCTGCAAGCTGAAGCAGAGGAGGAACGAGGCCGAGGTCAGGGCCACCCGCCTGGCGGAGAGCAGCCAGCAAGTGAGTTCATATTATTGACACTGAAAGACCATCTTTAATCTAACATGGAACCATTTGTACACTCCAAGGAGTGTACAAGCACTATGGCTTGTGAACTGTACCGTCATGAAACTGTACCTTTTCCTATGCAAACTTCTAATAAAGTCTTCAATCAATCAATCAATCAATCCAGGCCAGGGAGTTAATTTACATTTACACTGTAAACTGATGAACAGTGACATTTGCCTACTCACTATTTCTTTTTTAAACTGAAGTGAAAGTAACATAATGTAGAAATACAGTTGCCTAAGCAAAATGTTACTTGAGTCAAAAAGAACAAAAGTGTCATAAAATATACTTAAAGTAGGCTATACCAGAAGTGAAAGTAGGTCAGATTAGGCGGAATAGAATGTCACATTTGTTTTGACAAAGGTTAAACTTTGTTTCTTCTTTTGCTTGTAGATTGGCAATTACAAAAAAAAAAGTATTTTGAAAGTATAATATATGGGGCTAAAGTGATTAAAAACAAGAAAATGCATCTTCTATGCCAGATTGTGATATCACAATATCCCAAATCACATATCTATCTATCAATCAACATATCTATCTATCAATCAATCAATCAACATATCCAGTCTCATGTGATTGGTTTAAGTGCATAGGTACAGACAGACAACCATGGCTACTTGCCAAACTACCTTTGGCTAATCAACAAATTATTTGAGTAATTTCCCGCATTCACTCTCCTGTCAACATGCAAACAACCTAGATCAGGTTTCATAATATCTAGAAACCCATGAGGTTTCATTAATGTTTTAATAACCTTTAACAACATGTTTACATTGTTATTATATTATATTATATTATATTATATTATATTATTATAATAACACATAATAATGTTAACACATAATTGATTGATTGATTGATTGATTGATTGATTGATTGATTGAATACTTTATTAGACGTTTGCATGGGAAAAGCACAGGACATTATACAGTTCATATCCAAGGTCTACTAATAGGATTTAAACCACCAGCAAGCACAATGGCTTGTTTGCATTGGGGTCCTTTGTACTCAATTCATATATAGCCTACATCTTTTAAGGACTTTTAAGGGCATTATTAACTATTAATGAATGCTTCATTACAACAAGCATTAAGTTGTTACCCAGATAAAGATTTGAACCGGAACACATATATGACACCTTCATATTATGTGTTTCCGGTTCAAATGTGCTGCCAAGCCAATCAAATGAACACAAACAAGAAAAGTTTTATGTTGCCTTCTGGAAAAGGGAGCTACAGTGATGCACAGAGCCTACTTCCACTACTAAAGAAAAAAAAACATAGTTCATTAATCGAGGCAACGGTTTGACAATGACTGTGATAATGATTTGAAGTAATGGCACCAGTCCTATTATGGACCTTCCATCTTTTCTAACCCGTTGGTTCTCAAAGTGGGGTCCGTGGGGGATCCCCTATAGGGCAGTGTTTCTCAAAGTGGATTCCAGGAAGTCTTTGGGTTCCTTTTGGGGGTTCTTCTAAATTGATCCCATAAAAGTCTGTAGCTCTGACAGTGTACAAATGGAACCAAATGGCCCCTGATGGGTCCATTTGGTTCCATTTGTTCACTGTCAGAGTTAAGGGGAGACCTTGAAATGTAAACGTTTGAGAAACACTGCCCTATAGGGGTCCTTTAGGGGACCTCCTTGCCAACTACCTTTGGCTAGTCAACAACTTCTTTTTGTAATCTTCCAGTATAGAGCCTAGAACCAAGCCATCCAGGATTGCAATGAACGGGAGATTCTTTAGTGGGACCAGTAAACCACGCCCGCTGCGATGCTCTATTCAATGTATGAAAAATATCTAATATATTTCACAGCCAAGTACATCAATGACGTCAATTTGGGGGTGGTCCTTTTAGAGGTGAAAAAAGTTTGAGAACCTGTTGTTCTTATGCTGAGAACAGATCTTCAAGCCTAAGATGTTCTTCTAAGATGTCCTTCTCCTTCTAAAAACCTCCCCAGGAGATCCAGAGGCTGCGCGCTCAGCTGGCCGACAGGGAGCGCGAGCTGGAGGCGGTGCGCTGCCAGCCGGACCACCACAAGGACCAGGAGATCCAGCGTCTGGGGCGTCTCCTGGAGGAGAGGGAGCGCGTGGGGGCCACGCGGGCCGTGCTGTGCTCCTCCCTGGCCGAGGAGGCCCACAGCCTGAGGAGGCAGCTGGACCAGACCGTCAGGGTGTGTCAGGAGCTGCTGGGGAGGCTGCAGGGGCACAAGGACCATAGGACCACCACCACGCAGGAGGAGGAGATGCCCGGACAGCAGGACTCTAAGGAGGTGTGTGTGTGTGTGTGTGTGTGTGTGTGTGTGTGTGTGTGTGTGTGTGCGTGTGCGTGCGTGTGTGTGCGTGTGTGTGCGAGACAGTGGTCATTTTGACTGCAAATTTTGATTGTTTTTTGTAGAGATGCTGCAATCTAGATTTTTAACTTTCGTTACGATTACCGATAAGGCAGAATCAATACGGATTTGATACCGATATAGCACATATTTGATATATTTATATATGAAATGTGATATATAAATAATTTTTTGGCTGTTATCGGGCCGATATCCGATCTGAATATCCGATCGGTGGCATAACTAGTCTTTATTAGTCCATTAGTTTACTAAATATCATGGGATTTTAGTTGACTAAATCTTCAGTTGATTTTGTCGACCAAAAAATGTGTTTTGGCGTTGCAATGGCTGATTTTCCACAACTACTTTGACGCGTTGTGAGCTTGTAAATCGGCAGTTTTCAGAGCGCAACGCCTGAGTGCAACCAAACATAAAATGACTTGCCCTTTAGTTCTACTGGATCTCTTACTAGTCCCTCCCTAACATTCTAGTGTTGTTTTTATTTGTTGACGTTTATTTGTTTTAGCCGTCTTTTAGTCACTTGGTTCTTATTCAGTTTTTCCTTATAACAAGGAAAATGGTTGTTTTATGGTTGAGAAACAGATTCAGCGTTAGGATTTAGCGTTAGGATTAAACAGATTCAGGGGTTGGGGTTAGCGTTAGGATTAGACGTTCAGAGCTTAGATTTAGGGATTAGAGATGTAGTTATGGCTCATTTAAACTTAAGTTGCGCGCTGGTGTCATGCAACGCGGCGCGTTGTGAGCTTATAGATCTGCTATTTTTCGGGTTTAGGTCACCGTTAAAAATGACAAAGATATGTAAAAATGCCGTTCACAAAATGTGTGCGTGTGTGTGTTGCGTTGCAGTGATTATGTCGATTTAAAGTTTCGATGCTCTGGGGCAAATATCTGACTAATAACTCCACCACAGTTATTTGAACACTTTAGTCACAAGTCAAGCCTTATTTTATCCTTTGTCTCTTCGAAAATAGCTGATCTCGATTTTGACACATTTTGAGAACTTTTGGAAAAACCCACAGCAAAATGTAGTCAGCAAAATGTAGAATATAGGTAATTTAGCCTACTTGTGAGTGAGTAGTATTTATTATAGTATTGCTACTTTTACTCAAGTAAAACTGAATAAAAGGAGTACTTCTCCCGCCACTAGTGGTGTTGTAATGACTGTATGTGCAGTGACTTGGCAATAATTGCTATGTTTACGGCGCTTGATATTTGCTTTGGTAATAGCGGGGACGATTTGTGGTTTTCTACTTAATGCTTCTGCTTTGGATGGTTGGTGTGTGTGTGTGTGTGTGTGTGTGTGTGTGTGTGTGTGTGTGTGTGTGTGCACGCGCGCTGAGGGGAACTCTCCACTGCTGGAATGTCCCGCTCTGTCTCGTCATTAAAAACAAGAGTTATATTGTTGTCATTTTGGTTTTGGAAAGGTTTCTGAGGTGCCTGTTGTCTCATCCTACATCATGCATTGTGTTTATATATAAAGGTTTCTGAGGTGCCTGTTGTCTCATCCTACATCATGCATTGTGTTTATATATAAAGGTTTCTGAGGTGCCTGTTGTTTCATCCTACATCATGCATTGTGTTTATATATAAAGGTTTCTGAGGTGCCTGTTGTCTCATCCTACATCATGCATTGTGTTTATATATAAAGGTTTTCGAGGTGCCTGTTGTTTCATCCTACATCATGCATTGTGTTTATATAATAAAGGTTTCTGAGTTGCATGTTGTTTCATCCTACATCATGCATTGTGTTTTCCAGATGACAGAGTCTCCTGACGCGCTCGCCAACGCACAGATCCTCCAGCTGCAGCAGGAGAACCATCAGCTCAAGCAAAGAGTGGTTTATGTAAGGGGAAAATGTTTACTTCTTATGTTTTTTTTTACTTTCAATTTGACTTGTTTATCCTGTAACCTGGATTAAGAGCTCGTAGACCAAGCTTGTTGTATTGCCCAGAGTCCAAATGTTCCATTGAGTGCATACATTATAATATGTATTAACCTATACTTGGCATACAATAAATAAGTGAATAGATGAACAGTCAACGCTATACAGACCACAGCTCTCCTGAACACTCTCAAAAACTGTATGCCTCTGCCACTGGCAACACAGCCTGTTACAGTAAATACCTAGGCAACCTGGCCTTGACAATTAAATCAATTAAATAAAAGCATGGCTCAAATAGCTCTTAGTTCTGCTATTTTAGAGAACTAGAGGTTCAGGCCGCTACGCAGCCCTCACACCTACGTCGCCCTGCCAATCCGACCGATACATCTGAGTCATAGTGTCAGGGCCTTTGTCAGAGTATCTGGTGTACCTATCTGTCTGTGTCCCTTTTACGGACATATTTTTAGTTGTCTGTGTCTATATGGAGATCCTTGATGTATTCTAGACAACTGGATATCCATATGCCTATATATGGACATATCGGTCGGATCGGCAGGTTCTGGACAACCCGATATCAGGCTTGTTTATGGTTATGTCTGAGTCAGAGTCACGTTGTCGACTTGTCGCGGTCCACCCGCCTGCCAATTTTATTAATATATAAGATGAGATAATCAATGCTAAAACGATCTTCCCCCCTTTTCTCTCTCC
Source organism: Nannobrachium achirus (assembly GCF_963921795.1). NCBI lineage: Eukaryota > Metazoa > Chordata > Actinopteri > Myctophiformes > Myctophidae > Nannobrachium > Nannobrachium achirus. Next base: position 68,756,752 of record NC_137812.1, read on the forward strand.
AGGTAGAAGGGCTGAACTCTAAGTGGCAGAAGTACGACTCCAGCAGGGAGGAGTACGTCAGGGGTCTGTGCCAGAGGCTGAAGGAGTCCGGGGGCCTGTCCCCCTCGCCCTCGGGGGGCCCCCAGGGGCCCGTGGTCAGGCCCGTGCTGGGGGGCCCCGCCCTGCTGCACCAGGAGATTGCCAGGCTCAACGGCCTGCTGGAGGACAAGATGAGGGAGGCCACGAGGATGGGCCGAGACGCCGAGGACCTGAGGAGACGAGACCAGGAGCGCATCCAGACGCTGGAACAGCAGGTAGGCTGAGCGCTGTGTGTGTGTGTGTGTGTGTGTGTGTGTGTGTGTGTGTGTGTGTGTTGTGTGTGTGCGTGCGTGCGTGCGTGCGTGCGTGCGTGTGTGCGTGTGTGTACAGATCCTTCTAAAAAAAAAAGAATAATATGGTGTTAAAGTAAATCTTCTTGAAACCTTCATATATTTCTCGAAACCTTCATATATTCTAGATACATTGAACAATCAATATTCCATGGAATATGCCAAACCTTTTTTTGTTAACATTTTGAATTTTTATGGCATACAGCTCATGAAAAGTCCATATTTCAAAATATTACACGTAACCACTCAAGACAAGGATTTATAATAGACAAATGTCAACCGTCTGAAGTCAGAGTTGCTTGAAGTCCAGTGGGAAGTTTCTGAAGTCAGTTGTGATTTGGGGTGCTAAGGCATCTGCAATGCTTTTTTACACAATATTCTATTTTTTAGATGGATCTGTACACTTATGTGTCAAAAATCACAGTCACCATTATGACATTTTACCTGATGATGAAATGTAGCTCAAAGGCCAGCTATGACAAATAACTTAACAAATAACTTTCATACTTCTTATGAACAGTGGAAATAGCAGATCTACAGGTTCAAAACGCATCACACTGGGAACCTGTAGATTTCTGATTTCCGCTATTTTTTGAAAATGTTGGAAAATATTTTTCAAAATGGAAATTGTCATGACGATTATGGCGATTGTGCAAAAAAGAATGGTTATTATCTCAAATAATTGTGATTAGGTGATTATGTAATGCATGTATGCATGCGTTTGCATGTGCAGTCTTTATGCAAAGTGTGTAAATATTGAGGCAGAGGTGTTATGTGCTTAGATATGTGCTATGTGCGTAAATACGGTATGTGCTGTGTGTAGCTAGATATGTGCTATGTGTGTGGAGAAGTGGTTTCCAGTACTTCCCTTTACTTAAAGGACGACTTCACACATTTTCAACCAAAAGTTGAAATACCAAGCAACACACCGAGCAACATTCCCAGCTCACAACACGCCATGGCGTGCACTTGTAGACCAGCTATTTTTGTTGTGCAACAACTAAGTATAAAGTTTTATAAACCAAGTAAAACCACAGCCATAAACCCAAAATCTAACCTCTAAATGACTAATCCTAATCCTAAACCCAACATGTCTATTGTCCTAATTGTAACTGTAAGCCTAACTCTAAACACTTTAAAACACTGTGAACACTCTCAGAGTTATGGGGGTTCTTGCAAATAAAACATTAGTAGCCTACTATTGGACTCATAATGTGAAAGTCTAAAACTTTCCATGGACAAGACCAAGTATTTTGCCACGGACACATGTGTCCGCGTTAAAGGCACATTGATGTCCCCTGCACACAGTTTGTGTATTTCTGTATCAGCCCGTGGCTAAACAGCATGTGTGTGTTCTCTCGTCTCCTCAGGTACTCATCTACACGGAGGACTTCAAGTCGGAGCGTGCGGACAGAGAGAGAGCTCAGGGCAGGGTCAACGACCTCAAGGAGGAGATCTCCAGGCTGCAGCAGCAGCTGCACAAACAGGTCCGACTGGTCCCTCACAATCACAACAACAACACTGTTCATATCCTTCTGACAGCTTCTCACAGACAGCACATTTTAGATAGATAGATAGATAGATAGATAGATAGATAGATAGATAGATAGATAGATACCTTTATTATCCCACAGGGGAAATTCAGTTGCCCAGAGGCAGCACAGCAGTTAAGGTTACAAGTTACAGAGAAGTAAGAAAAAGAAAAAGAGTACTGTAGTATACAGTCCAAAGAGCAAGCACAAAAAAGATAAATAAAACATAAGGTGTCGAAAGCTATTGCAAAAAGAGAAGAAGAATATATACATAAAGTGACCACAAAACATTCAACGCTCATAAGTGACACGTCACACACACAAAAAAGCTATACTCAAGCATAACTTAGCAAACAGTGCCAAACAAAAGAGTGCACATAACAGTCACTGCTAGTCAATGCAGTCATGCAACACAAGTATCACACAGTACAACCAACACAACCCAATAGTGCAGGGCCTGAAAAAAAGTGACCAAAGTCAGTGCAAATAAGTCAAGGATATATATATATATATATATATATATATATTGTTTCCTTTTAAAGCAATAATGACGCCACAGCAACCCTCTAGGGAAAGGTACGTTAGAGTCAGTACAACTTTTGTTCCAGTAGTGCATTTTGATTCAGTTTTAGTCATAGTCTTTTGGATCGAATTCCGTTTAGTCTTGGAGGCTGGGGCGCGGGTCGGTCGCCGGCTATTTTGGCTGCATGGAAGAGGTTTAGGGGTGCTCCTTGGTGCATGTGCACGTGGGCGGTGAGAGATGGATTGTATTCATCGTTGTGAAATACCGCGCAGTGTTTGCGTCTCAAGGGCCCTTGAGTCACATTTTAGTCTAAATCTGCAACGTTTTAGTCTGGTTTCAGTTCAACATCGAAATCTGTAGTTGATTTAGTTGACAAAAAAATATTTTTGGCAGGCCGTGATGGTGTCGTAATGCCTGATTTATACTTAGCTGTGTGTTGAAAACAGTCGATCTACAAGCGCTGTGAGCTTGTAGATCGGTTATTTTCGGGGCACGTGCGCTATAATACAATTCTGTTTTCCACCCCGACAGAGACGATATACTCGGTCATACGATGAATAGAGAAAATAACCTGTGAAATTATTGTGGTGTTTTATCTGCTTATTGTAAGTCGCTTTGGATTAAAAGCGTCTACTAAATGCCTAAACTGTAAACTGTAAACAGCTCAGTGTAGATCGTCTATCTTCGCTGTATTTGAATGGATGTTCTTTCTCACCTATAATGAATGACATGCCAAAAAATAGGGACGCCAGATTCAAAGTGGGCTGGTCGGAACAACGTGAAATCCGATTACCTTGAACTGATAATAACACGGGACAAAGATATTTAAGTTCCTTTCCTTTGTACACAGTGGAAAATAAATATAAGGCTGTGAACTGAAAGAATGTCCAAGGTAGCTCTGTTCAGTTCAAGTAGAAAGTCCTTCATTAATTAGTCATTAGTCCATAGCAAGGAAAGAATTAACCCATTTAGGCCTAGAATTTGTTTTTTGGATCTCTTTAAGCCATCGGCTACTCTTCCAAGAGTCCAGCAAAAACACAATTACATTACAGCATACATCATACAATAATAATAAAAATATGAGTTACATCATAAAGATCAAATACAATTCTATTCACTCTTTCTCACACACACACACACACACACACACACACACACACACACACACACACACACACACACACACACACACACACACACACACACACACACACACACACACACACACACACACACACACACACACACACACACTACTAGGCCTATGGCACCCCTAGGATGCCCATGGTGGACTCTGCATGGCAGGGGCGTCCTCCTCCCTGAGCCAGGCCTAGACCTGGCCGCATACCAAAACCAAAAAGCATAACATAATGGTTAAAGAGGCAATGCCATAGTAGTTTTGGTTTTCATATGTCTAGGAGGTTGACAGTAGTTCATTAGACCCCCTGGTGTGGTTGTTATGAGCAATTATGTATTGCCTTTCTATTTGGGTTTTAGCTGTAGGCTGCCACCTTGTGGGGTCAAACGTGCCGGTCCAAAAACACAGATACTTATTACATCACAGAATCAACCCCTCCCCTAATTACCATTCACCCAACATACGTGGGTGTGGCTAACTTCAGCTGGGTCACCACCCACCCTGACAACCACGCATACCAATGAACTGGTGGGTGTGGCCACATAAAAACATCATTTTAACTCTTTCTGTACACTTTTTTGGAAAAAATCTTCCTCCTAGTATAATCATAATACCTGATAATCATGTTTTAGAGGGGGAAAAAATCATGGCACCCGCTCTTTAAAGCAAATTCAAATCTAAAGTGACACAGATTTTGCGTTCAGGCCCACAACTGTGATAATAACATTGTATTTCATGTTTATTCGTCCAGGGAGCGGGGGGAGTACGAGACAGCAGAGACACGGCCCCGGTGTGTCGTGTCCACATCGGACACAGGATCTCGTCGCGGCGGCACAACAAGGAGTCCACCGAGCAGTTCCAGAGGAGCGCGGCCGAGCCGCCGCTGCGGCGGCAGGGCGGTGCCAGCAGCAGCAGCAGTGCCGCGCAGCGCCCGTTGGCAGCGCTAACGGCGGCCACGGCGGCGGCGGTGCCCCCCGCACCCAGTCCCAACTGGACAGAATGCCGGGGAGGAGGGGCCCTGTCGGACCTGCAGTGCCCGCGCTGCCTCACCACGTTTGACGAGAACGACGCGGCCGAGTACCTGAACCACTGCGAGGAGTGTGCCAAGCTGTGAGCGCTGGAAACAAGCGGTGGACACTCGAAACAAGCTGTGGACACTCAAAACAAGCTATGGGACTGTGAGCACTCAAAACAAGCTATGAGCACTCGAAAGGCACCTTTGAGGGTAACCCCAGGCGCACCAGCCCCCCACCCCCCTCTCTGACAATTCCTGAGCACCGAAGAACAGCACTACATGTCCACGTCCAGACGGAATAAGTTGTCCTCGATGGCGGTCGGACGGGGAGATAGAGACGGCGAAAACTGCAGTCGGCGCGTCCGAGAGTTTTTGGGTTCTGTCACAACGGGAGTACTGGGTATGGTGATGGTCGGTTATATATGTAACCAGTCGTTTTTTTTTTACATTTGAGGTTTCCACCTGACAGTAGCGATGGGTCGTCCATGACCGATTCGTTCCAAAAGATCTAGTTCATTGAACGTGAATGTGAACAGAATCGTTCGCTTCCCGGAACCGTTACGTTCGCGCTTTCGTTCATGCCCATATGACGCGTTACTGGACGGCGAACGTGAACGAATCATTTGAACGGATCATTGCTGTGAACATGATCGCAATCGTTTGTTCACTGAAATGTTTTTTTTTTTTTTTTTCACCATTACCCACCAGAGACAACATGTTATTTCAAATGGATTAGAACCGATTTGTGCACTTTCTTATTGATAAGTTATGGGTCAAAACGTCAGCTAAAACTGGTGGTCTCGGACCCTGCAAAATCGGGATGGCCGTCGCAGACAGCTGCCATCGGGGGGCGGGCTCTAGCATGTGTCACATGGCCGGGTGTTGTGCTTTCACGATTGGACACAGTGGATGTCAATCAATGCAATATTATCGTTGCCATATACCTCAATTTATCAAATTCTATGTACAGTAAACCTTGTTGCACTTTCTTGACGTATTGGCCAAACAAACCTAAAGGGTGGGAGTAAGTGATATTTCTTATAGTTGTTGTTAAAATAAGTGTTAAATACCTCTGTATTATGATAGTAATCATTGCTATGATGTGTTTGTTCTGTAACAGGGGTCTTAGCCCATGTCTGAACACAGAAAAAATACATTTTCAGATTGGGAATCCCAATCGTTGGGATACCTGATCTTATCCAATCAGAAGAGAGGACTCAATACGATACAGGATAAACAAGTGACAGTAACTCTAAGCCTAATGGACAGATTGGAAACGGAACACTAACATTTTAAACTGATAAACTGGGTTCTCTCCTCTGATGGGATGAAATCAGTGACCCACCTGAATATGTTTAGCTGTGTTTCTCAAACATTCAAATTTCAAGTTCTCCCCTTAACTGTCAGAGTTACAGACTTGTATGGGCCAAATTATACCCCCCGAAAGCAGTGGTTCCCAAACCTTTTAGCCTGTGACACAAAAGAGAAATTAGACATTTGCCCGGGTCCCAAACTAGTGAAAATAGCAGATCTACAGGCTCAAAGCGCCTCACTTCACGCCACGCTGTGAGCTTGTAGATCGGCTATTTTCACTACTTCTTAGACGTGTTTTCTAATTTATGTTTAATATTTATTTTATTTATTTTTTATGTTTTTAAATAATAATTAAAAACTAAATATAGGTAACCAAAAATTAAGGGACCCATAAAAATGCTTCTGCGACCCACAAATGGGTCCCGACCCAGTGTTTGGGAACCCACAGAGTCCCTGGAATCCAATTTGAGAACCACTGTTTTAGCCACTATGACTGAACGAACGAGTCTATAGCAATGATTATCACCATAATATAGAGCTTTGACTTTTTAACTTTTTTGTGTGCTTGTTTTAACCAACAACAACATCACTTTCACCCCCTTTAAACAAGAGGTTAGGAGTTTTAGAGATTTGTAACACATAAGCTTCCGGTTCTAAAATAGTTTGATATAATGGTGCTATTGTTTACTTGTGATCGATCTCTGTTTTTTGGAGGTCCAAATATGGTATATCCTGAGAAACATATTAATTAAAATATATATATCACAGTATTATTATCTTAATATTTATTCTCTTCATGAACGTACATTTTAGGAAATAAAAAGATAATTATTAGTGCAATGTGTTGCCTTTTTCTGTCGCCCGAAAATAGGTTGTTCCTTTTCTAACTGCTAAGGCAAGCGTTTGGGGACACAAAAGGGAAGTGAGTCTAGATTTCTTTTTTTCGAAGGCATATTTGAGAGGCCGCGTCTGACTTTTGGCTTCGATCTAACCTTTCTCCCCCATTAAACTGTCTTGAGCTGGCAAAGAATTATTTTTTTATAATAAAAGACTGTTGTTTACTACATTTCTGCATCGTATGGTCGGTGATTTACGGTATGTAAACTGTACTAAAAAAAACAAAAACAACGAAATGTAACTGAGATTTGTAATTAGTTTGTCAAGGCTGTCGTCAACACGGACCTGAAATTCTGAAACGCCAAACCCCAAGACAAACCACGAAAATGTTGACCATAGGCCCAGTCAGAGTGTGTACTATGTATGCGACTGTGTGTGTCTGTCTGTGTGTGTGTGTGTGTGCGTGCGTTGCGTGCGTGCGTGCGTGTGTGTGTGCGTGCGTGTGCGTGTGTGTGTGCGTGCGTGTGTGTGTGTGTGCGTGATGTGCGTGTGTGCGTGCGTGTGTGTGTGCGTGTGTGCGTGTGTGTGTGTGTGTACACAGTGGAAACCCCCTTTCTGCAGTCAGCCTGAATGGGCACGCTGTTAGTGTGACTGCCAGATTCCCAGCTGTTGTGAGTCTGAAGTGAAGTGAACGTTGGATACGATAGACAGAGAGAGAGAGAGAGAGGACTGAAGCTCTGCTTACTGTTAGACTAGTCTAGCTAACTAGTACAACCAGGCTTTTAAGGAATTAGACTAGCCTAACTAACTAGTACAACCAGGCTTTTAAGGAATTAGACTAGCCTAACTAACTAGTACAACCAGGCTTTTAAGGAATTAGACTAGCCTAACTAACTAGTACAACCAGGCTTTTAAGGAATTAGACTAGCCTAACTAACTAGTACAACCAGGCTTTTAAGGAATTAGACTAGCCTAACTAACTAGTACAACCAGGCTTTAAAGGAGTTAGACTAGCCTAACTAACTAGTACAACCAGGCTTTAAAGAAGTAGTCCATCCAGCCCGCAAACCCCAAAATAGTGATAGTTTAACCCCCCCACCCCCGCGATGAGCACTAAGAGTTGAGGCATTACATTTTGTATAACACAGTTCAATTGTGAAAATAGCCGGTCTACATGCTCACAACGCCTTGCAACACGAGGCGTTGTGAGCATGTATTTCTGTCTCTAATATTTGACAATTTGGCCAATGTTTAATTTGTCATTTTAGAGGTATTAAATTAAAAAGTCCTTAAATTGACACTTTAGAAATGTGCAGATACCCTATATATACTTAAACGTTATGCTGGTGTGTTTACTGTTGATTGATAAAACAATGTTGCACATTAAGCTAAACATTAAGCTAATCATCTTGGGACCCCCCAAAATAATTTGGGGACCCCCTGGGGGTCACACAAAAGCATTAAAAGTAGCAGATCTACAAGCCCGATGTCGATCTGCTACTTTTGCCTCCTTTTTGTTTTGTTTTTTTATTCTGAAATGTAGTTTTGGAAATATGAGGTTTCTGCCAACAACAACAGCTAATTGACCTGTAAAAAATATCAATTCTTGCACAAAAATGATCTATTTCGGGGGGGAAATGTTTAGATATCACATTCATAGTTTTTTTCCAAAACAGTGGAAAGAGACATTCTACGAATTTACAACGCGTCATGTTGTGAGCTTGTAGATTTGTATGCTGTATGTAATGTGAGTGTTTGTGTATCAAATTTAGATTTTCTTTTGATTAATGGAAAAAAAACTAAAAAGTCAATGGCCCCAGAGAGCTGTGTGAGAGTGTGAAATTGTTGTGGGTTTGGTGTGGAACAGAGGTGTATGTACTATGTACTGTGTGCGTGAGCGCGCGCGCACGTGTGCGTGCATGTGTGTGGACATCCCCTCCTGAACAGGAAGTAGGGTGTACTGAGCGCGTGCAGATCAAACAGGTCTTTTGTTGTTGTTGTGCGTGCGGGTCGCACACACATGACCGCCTTCACCCCGCCATTGTTGGTTCACCTTCACACATGGAAACTACACTTCATCATGTGATTGGTGCTTTTTTTAACACGTAAATTACACAACAAGTCCATTAACACATCAGCTCAGTTCAAATGTAATAATAGCTCTTAAACCAACCACAGTGGTGGAAGTAACCAAGCTTCTGCTATGTACAAATATTGCAGCGTTCATTCCGCTAGTAACGCCAGTAAAACTAACTAAAAGGGAAAAATGGGGTAAAAATAATTGGGCTCTATTTTTCGCCCATCCATTATCCCTAAACCTTTTAGCAATTCCTTTTAATATTTTGAATATTTCAGATAGCTGATCTACAAGCTCACAACGTGAGGATGTAGATCGGATATTTGAAGTATTTTAAAACGTAGTTCAAAATAGTAAAAGGCAAAAAAGTTTAGGGATAAGAGGTATAAGACATGGACAAAAATATAGCTGAATTGTCTACTCAAAATAATTAAAAAACAATATATTTCATCAGGAACAGATGACAGCTTCGGTTCTGGGCTACAAATGATATTTGTCTGGCGCTACGTGAGACCATACTGAACCCCTAACTGCTGCATGGGATGAGCAGGATGTCACATAGCATGGGTTCCTCTGCCATGTGCGTCAGTGCGTGTGAATGAATGGGAGAATGACATGCACATGATTGTAACTGGCTTTGGATGAAGGTGTGAGGATATAAACGCACCGTTAACTGAATACTTACTGGTTGAATGCTTTATCCAGTGAAAAATAGCAGATATACAAGCTCAAAGCGCTGCACCGAGTGCCGCGCTGCGAGCTTGTAGATCTGCTATTTTTGAAAAAGTCGTGAAAATGTGTGCAAATCTTTGGATATATACTGTATGTATATTCAAAGCGAACGTTTGTAACTCAAATGTTGCTTCTGGGTGGTCCCTGGAACTAAATATTTTGAGATGGGGGGGGGGGGGGGGGTCCGTGGCCAAATACATATCATTTTGGGGGTCCTTCACATGAAAAGGTTTGAGAACCACTGACATAGTAGTCTCTCAAGAACAGACTAACTGAGCTCCAGTTAGGTGAAAAGTACCTTTTCTTTGACGATGGCTGAGCCAGATTGCTGACATAGAAACATAGGTTTTTCAAAAGAAATCTTAGAAAGATAGGGCCTGATCTGCTACTTTCAGAATCGGGTCAAAATTCTAATTTTCACGATTTTTCAAAAATAGCAGATCTACAAGCTCGCAGCGCGGCACTCGGTGCTGTATATCTGCTATTTTTCAATAGTTAAAGCATAAAATAATGAGTGAATGTGTACCCGTTCTAAATGGGTTAACCACATGAAACTGTAGCGTCTCTATTCCGGAGGTGAACATTCTGCCATGAGTGGCTATTTCTGGCAAAGAGGCCTTACAGTTTGTTCTGTATCTGTTATACTATTCTATTGCTGAATCTTATCTATACACCTGCTGCTGTTTCTAACCTTGTACTATAATATGGTTTTTGTATTGATCATTTTTACAATGATTTAAAATAGTCGATCTTACGATCTACAAGGCTAAGCACACAATGCCTCGCAGCATTGTGATAGGGCCTGATCTGCTATTTTTTCACTAGTCTTGTGCGACAGCCTTGTATGATGAAGCAGGGCTTTACTTTACGAAAAAAAAACATACACATTTGTAACTTCCTCCCTTCCCGAAATCTACAAATGATGGAACCAAAAACAATAATATTGCCACCCACTTATTGCCACCTTTAAACATGTGATGTGAAAAATACCATTCAGCTGATTCAGTTACCGAAAGAAAGAGTTTCGGTGTTGGAGGGGAGGGGGGAAAAGATGAGGAGGCCTAGTTCAGAGCCCTGGGGGACCCCGGTCCACTAAGTACAGTATATACAGGGGTTTAAGTGGTTCAGTGGTTTCAGTAGTGAGCCAATTGAAAAGCTTCTGGCGCGTATGACACAGTGAAGCACATGACCAGATTTACTCATCAGGGGGGGGGGGGGGGGGGGAAGATATTTGTGGCTGAATTCATTCCCATCTCTCACTCTCATTTACATATTGTCGTTGTCGGGTGGAAACCTTGTATGTCCAAGACCGTTCGTTTTGTATTTATCATTTTAAAGTGAACTAAACTAGTGGAAATAGCAGATCTACAAGCACACAACGCCTCGCACCAGATCGGCTGTTTTCACTACTTTTGTGCGACGGCCTTGTAGGATGAAAATACAAACTTGAAACTTGGAGATACGAGGTTTCTGCCCGACAGTGACGATATATCACAGCAGCTTGAATCACCATGCTCACTCAGAATGGGGCATTCTAAATTATGAGTACTTTAACTTTTTGTGCCAATACTTCCGTACTTTTACTCAAGTGACATTTTGAATACAGGCCTTTTACTTATACGTACTTTATACATTTTGGTATTAGTAGTTTTACTCGAGTTAAAAACAGAATCGGATTACTCCCACACCATTGTCAGAAGGCAACCTTTGAGGTGACACATGGCTTGACAATGGCAACATACGCACACACACACACTCACACGCACGCACGCACACGCACGAGCACACTCACTCACACGCGAGCGCGCGTGCACACACACACAAAGTAATGAGTTACATTTACTCAATTGCATTTACTCCTTTACATCAAGGCCAAATGTATTTCTTTTTTTTTATGAGAAAATTATTTGTTACTTTATTATTTTCTCTCAGAAAGACTAGCTAGTTCTGTTTATATCTATTGGACATAATCTCTTATAGCATTATTTTAGATTATTTAAAACATACATCAGATCATTTGAATGAAATAACCCTGCGCTTCTGTAATCTTCCAACTAGATACTTTACTAATAACTCTTACTCTTACTCAAGTCTTTATTTGGATCAGACTACTTTTACCTCTACTCGAGTCATTATTCTTTAAAGCAACAATACTTTTACTTGAGTACATCTTTTTTGGGTTCTATACTCACATGATGGACTTACAAAAAGCTATTAGTGGGCTGGTGAGGGATTCTCCCCACTCCCACACACACCTACACATATACAACACACGCACACACACACACACACACACACACACACACACACACACACACACACACACACACACACACACACACAAACAGTAATGAGTTACATTTACTCAATTATATTTACTCCTTTACATCAAGGCCAAATGTATTTTTTTTTTTTTATATATTTGTTACTTTATTATTTTCTCTCAGAAAGACTTAAGCTAGTTCTGTTTATATCTATTGGACATAATCTCTTATAGCATTATTTTTGATTATTTAAAACATACATCAGATCATTTGAATGAAATAACCCTGCGCTTCTGTAATCTTCCAACTAGATACTTTACTAATAACTCTTACTCAAGTCTTTATTTGGATCAAACTACTTTAACCTCTACTCGAGTCATTATTTTAAAGCAACAATACTTTTACTTGAGTACATCTTTTTTGGCTTCTACTCACATGATGGACTTACAAAAAGCTATTAGTGGGCTGGTGAGGGATTCTCCCCACTCCCACACACACCTACACATATACAACACACGCACACGCACACGCGTGCGTGCACACACACACACGCACACACACACACACACACACACACACACACACACACACACCAAAATAGCACCAACGCTAACCCTGTAGAGTGGAAATAATCACGTCGTTCACAACATTCCCTCGCTATGCGGTTAAAAAAGGAACCTTTTGTCTGTAACAAAAGACCCTGATCTTAATGAGAGGAGGGTGTAAATGAAGTCAGGTGATGATGATGATGACAGTGGCCGGTCCCTTTCTGAATGGGGAGGGGACACTCTAATGCACTGGTTCCCAAACACTGGGTCGGGACCCATTTATGGGTCACGGATACAATTTTTTATGGGTCCCTTGATTTTTGGTTTCCTACATTTTATCAAAACATTTTCAAAAAACATTGCCCCAAAAGCTAAGATTTTCATGAATTAAAAAATATATAATGATTTTTCTAAGTAATCTAGTTAATAAATAAATGAAAAATTTAGGACATTTCATAAATTAGAAAACAAATGTTTAAGTAGCTCACAAGTTGTGAGCTGCTTAAACATCTAGTTCTTGTAGAGCTGCTATTTTCACAAGTTTGGTCACAGGCAAATGTCTAATCTCTCTTTTGGGTAAAACTCAGAAGTGGAAGAAGTATTTTTATCTTTTTACGTAAAGTAAGTAAAAGTAGCAACGACAATGTATGAAAATACTTTATTCTTTTCATTATATTTCATGTCAAGAACCCCCAAACTGACATGTATTTGGCTGTGGACCCCCTTCCTTGAAATGCTTTGTGCCAAGGACCCCCAGAGGAGAACATTTATGTTTAACATACATGATCTTGTATATCTGCTTTTTTTTCTTTTAAAGATTTGTTTTTGGGCTTTTTATGCCTTTATTTGATAGGATTGTAGACTGACAGGAAATGGGGGGAGAGATGGGGAATGACTTGTGGCAAAGGTCGTCCGGATCGGGAATCGAACCGGCGATGCCAGCAGGCATCATAGCCTAGTATGTGGTATGCGCCTTGACCACTAGGCCAGCGGGCGCCCCATATCTGCTTTTTTTTATAGCCATCGTATACATGGACAAAGTGGTTAGAATGATTGCGACGTGCTACGTTAGCTCCCTTAGCTATAGGGAGGGACCCCATGGAAACCTCCCCAAAGGCCCCCGTGGGTGTCCCCAGACCCCACTTTGAGAACCACTGCTGTTAGATACTGTTCTGCCTCTATAATGTTTTCAGGCCAAGGACCCCTTAGCTGAGAGAGAGATGAAGCAGGGACCCCCACAACCTTTCCAGAGACTCCATATCATTTCATTGTTTGACAGCACCATCGTCAGTGTATTTTGGATTCATGTCAATTTGTGTTTTCAGATATTTAACCACTTGAACCGTCGATACTTAATAAATTTGACCTTTTACTCTGTACTTAGTCTGCTGCTCTTTTTCCCCCTCTACACCAAAGCTCTTTGCCGAAAATAGCCGATCTACAAGCTCACAACGCCTCGCAGCGCGGACCCCCTGTTGAAGACCCCTGCTCTAAGAAACCTCAGAAACCCACATGGGGAAAAGCATAGCCATGTGTGACAAGCAGCCGTCCAGACAGACAGACACACACAGAATGGATGGATAGATCAGATCAGATCAGGGGCCTTTAATCTGTGTGCGTATCTGAAAAGAATGGGAATTTCCCCGTCAGCACAAGGGAATTCCCAACAAAACAACGCAGACAGACGCTCTCTACTCCACTTGAAAGTACAGTGCGCACACACACACACACACACACACACACACACACACACACACACACACACACACACACACACACACACACAGGAGTGATGTGAGGTGATTATTTTAACTTGTACATACGCACATGCGGGGGTGGGGGGCTCGCGGATGAGGGGGTGGGTTCTATTCTAAGCTGACAACTTATCGTCGTGGTCGGGTGAAAACCTTGTATGTCCAAAAAGGTTCGTTTTTCATGTATCATTTTTAAAAATGATTTAAACTAGTGAAAACAGCCGATCTACAAGCACACAACGCCTCACCGCAAGCCGTTGTGAGCTTGTAGATCTGCTGTTTTCACTACCTTTGTGCGACGGCCTTGTATGATGAAGCAGGGCTTTACTTTGCGAAAAAACATACAAATTTGAAACTTGGAAATACGAGGTTTCCACCCGACAACGACGTTATGTTAGTGTACACACACACACACACACACACACACACACACACACACACACACACACACACACACACACACACACACACACACACACACACACACACACACACACACACTAAAACACACTCGGTTTTCGAACAGGTTTTCAAGATTTTTGTTAAAATCTCTCACAAATGAGAGCTACAAGCTCACAGCGTGTTGCATCGTGAGCTTGTAAATCTGCTGTTTTAGACAATAGACAATAGTATAATATAGGGGGCTTAATTGTACATATTTTCTAATAATAGTAAAATACCAAGTAGCCTAATTCGTAACAAAAGTTTTCAAGTAACTATTAGTGGTGTAAAGAATAGTGCAATATTTGCCTCCGAGATGTAGTGGAGTAGAAGCGTAAAGTATTGGGAAAAATTGACATAAATATTACCAAGCAAATAAAACTACCTCAAATGCACAGTAGCCTACTTGTCGTCGGCGTCGGGTGGAAACCACAACTGTTAATTTTCGAGATTCAAATTCAAAAACAGCTAAAGTAGCAGTCAGATCTACATGCTCGAAACATGTTGCTTCGTGGCACGTTTCGAGCTTGTAGATCTGCTACTTTTGAGGCATTTTGTGTGCCGCCGTAGTATGATCACGTAGGATGTTAATTTACAAAAAAACACAATAAGTTAGAGTACGGAGATAGGCCTACTGTAAGAGGTTTCTGCCGACAGCACCGTTGTGTATTTTGTACAGTACTTGTATCTCCAAGTTTCAAATTTGTATGTCTTTTTTTTCCCGTAAAGTAAATCCTAGTGAAAATAGCAGATATGCAAGCACAGAACGCCTTGCACCCGCTAGGTGTTGTGTGCTTGTAGATCAGATACTTTCACTAGTTTGAATCATTTTCAAAACGATAAATACAAAACAAAAGTTTTTTGGACATATACAAGGTTTGCCCCCGACAACAACGAAACGACTTGTATAGAAGTCCTTACTTGGCCCACTGGCAGGCAGTCACGAAACACCACACATAGTACCTCGATGTTTGAGGACGGGGGGAGGGAGGTGCGTGTGGGGCTGTGTGTGTGTTGGGGGGTGGGGGGGTTTCCCTGTGTGTGTGTGTGTGTGTGTGTGTGTGTGTGTGCGCGCGTGTGCGTGTGTGCATGCGTGCGTGAGCAGTGCGTGCATGTGATCCTGAAGCGCTGGAGGCGAGGCTGACAATGAAAAGATCCCCTTACTGATTACAAGCCAGAGGCGGCTCTGATCCTCTCCTTAATGGGTCCTATTGGTGCTCAGCGCCCAGGGGACACCCTGTCATTGTACATCAGGGACCTGCCCCGCGCGGAGCGGGACGGGACAGGATGGCACCCAGACCCACACATCATCATCAGCAGCAGCAGGGCTGGGGTTTGTCCCGACTGCTGGGGGAGATGGAAGAAAGCACCTCTCACGTGTTTTACTTAAAGTAAAAGTATCAATAGTGCAATGTAGAAAGAGTACAAGTCAGGAATTCAAGATTTACCTGCAGTAAAAGTACACCAAATGTACCTAAAGTACCAAAAGTTAAAAGTGCTCATTATGTAGATTATGTCCCATGCATTTCACACGTTTTCAAATGTATACAAATATTTTGAAAATTGCAGATCTATACAAGCCAACAATGCCTATCTATGTTATTGTTTTTTTCTAGATTGAAATTCCTATGCATTTGTTATATTGTTGTTAATGTACTGACATATTCTCTTGCTTATTATAGTGATGTATTACCTACTTATTGTAAGTCGGCCGCCTTGGATTAAAAGCGTCTGCTAAATGCCTAAACTGTAAACTGTAATGCATTGCATTACGACGTTCTGCAATTCTCAAAAAGTTTAAATGAAGTGGTTAATGTATGTTTTGTTATAATAATCTAAACCTATACAAAGTAACTAGTATAGTTAAGTTTTCTAATAATTAGTGGAGTAAAAAAAAGCACAATATTTTCCTCAGAGATATCTTGGAATAGAAGGAAAAGTACTCAAATACTGAAATAAATTTAAAAAAAATCCACTCTGAAGTGTACTTGAGTACTTTACACCCCTGGCAGCGAGCGACGTACATCATCATCATCATCCTCAGAGTGCTGGGTTTGTCCCTACCGTCTGCTGTGCCCACAAGGCATGGCTGAGCTTCACTGAAACCATCCTGAACCTGGCACAACGGGTTTGTTCCCCGTCTCCAGGCCTCGAAAGCCCCTGTGGAGCCCTCATGTTTTTCTCTCTACTGAACCCAACTATTGTCCAAATGACATTTGGAGATTTTCTTAAACCCTATACGGCTGACCGGAGTAACCTCAGGCCTCTGTGCTATAGTGTCTCTTTTCTGTTTTCTGTTATTGTGGGGGGAAACTTTTCGCGGGGGAAAATAACCCATCGTCAAGCTGACAGAGTGACACGTTGTGAGCCTGTCAGTCGGCTATTTACCTGCGAAAGCTTTTCCCCACGATATGGATGATGGGGTTTAAAGGACAACACCGCACTAAATAACATCTACAGTAGTTTCATAAATCATGTTTTGGGGCGAGCATTCGGCACAACTGAATCACAGCGCCTCTTATCCAGACTTGGCAAAACACATAACAGCCTAACATCTGTTTAGCAGTGTGGACTCTTGTGTGGGACAACAATGGCATGGATGCGTAACGTGTGTAATGACAACTAATAACAGAATATATAGGGCTTAACGGAGTAGTTCACCCCCAAAATGACTTTTGTTCTATGGATTACTCGCTCCATGGAGACTTGAGTTCAATAATATGTTTTGGCTTTTTGGTGCATTACTAAGACACTACAATAAATGTACCCCCATTGATTCTGGATGGGGAAAAATGCATTTGGGTCCCCATCCGGAATCAATGGGGGTAAATTAACTAGAATACATTTTTTATCTTATAGGAATGCGACACATACAAAAAATAAATATTATTGAACTCAAGTCTCCATGGCGTGACTAACCAATAGGGGGGAAAAAGTCATTTTGGGGGTGAACTACTCCTTTACTTAAACCCAATGTCGTTGCTGTCAGGCATTTGTGGATTTTTGTTGTTGTAAATTGATTCCCTACTTGATCACACTGCTACAGCATCACACAAAATCATCAAATGTAGCAGATCTACACGCTCGAAATGCGTTACCTTTGCTGTTTTTGTATTTTTTGTATTTAAATTACTTACTGAAAAGTACGTTTTGGATATGTTCCACCCAACAGAAACAATATCAAATAGAAAATACGTCATTGACCATAATCTCCCAGAGGTCTACAAACTATCCTTATTTTATGCTCTTTTTTTGGCCTCATCACCAAATCTCTGTGACAAAAACAGTCAATGTAGGCTACTTACTGTGCAAGCCCATGTGCAGATTGGCTGTTTTTGTGTTCGCCTCCAGAATAAGGTTTACAAGATTTACGTTTTTTTGACCACACATTGTACAGTTTGGGTTAACCGAAGGCTCTGCCCAAAACACTTTCTTGGATTCTTGGATTTGTTTTACTGAGGACAAGGTTAGAAATAGGTCTAGGGTTAGGCATAGTATTACTGAGGTTACGTTTAGGAATAAGGCTAGGTTTTGGCACCGTTTTACTGATATTACATTTAGGAATACCCAGGGGTCAACGACGCCATGCTGGCTTGTGGGAGGATTCCATTTTTGCCAGACAAACTTCAGACATACAGAATGATATTACCAGAAACACAGCCCATGACAGGTCTGTAACTCTGAGATATTACAAATGGAACCGAATGGACTCTTTACAATTCCTTTTGGTCCCGTTTGTACACTCTCAGAGTTATGGCGGTGTCCTTGCAAATAAAACATTTGAGAACCACTAGTACTAGTGGACTTCCCTTAGAAACAAAAACAAAATCTAACATTTGCCACGGACACATTTTGTCGATGTGCACTGGGTTAGGAATACCAGGTGAATACCGCCGGATTTGCCACGGGGCGACTGTGTTTTTGCGGGTGACTGTTTTGGTATTCACAACATTGTTTTCTCACTCAACTGTAAACAAACCAACATAAAGTTTAAGTATATAGAGGGTATCTTCACATTTCTAAAGTGCCAATTTAAGGACTTTTTAATACTTCTAAAATGACAAATTAAACATTGTCTAAATTGTGAAATCTACAGATCAGAGCAGAGCTACATGCTCACACATGTAGATCTGCTATTTTCACAATAGAACCGTGTCATACCAAATGTAACGCCTTAATTCTTAGTGCTTGTCAGGGTTGGGGTCCCCAGTTAACATATGATTATTCTGGGGATCGCGGCCTGAAAAGGTTGAGAACCACTGTAATATTAAATAAAATACAAAGGATTCTTTTTTTTTTTTTTACTTCGACTTTCTCTGATGGGAGTCGACTTGTGTAATGAAGTCGACTGAGTCGACTTGTCAACTTTTTCGTTAAAGGAGTAGTTCACCTTTTTTCTATTGATTAGTCAAGCCATGGAGAGTAGAGTTCAATAATATTTTTTTAGTTTTTTGTCACATTCCTAAGACAAATTTGATTCGAGTAAATTTACCCCCATTGATTCCGGATGGGGACCCGTTTCGAAACGGGTCCCCATCCAGAACGAATGGGGGTAAATTTATTGTTATCACATTTTTGTCTTAGGAATGTGACAAAAAACAAAAAATATTATTGAACTCTAGTCTCCATGGCTTGACTAATCAATAGAAAAAAAGTAATTTTGGGGGTGAACTACTCCTTTAATGCCCTAATTCACAGTACGTATGTACAGTAGGCCTACATTCAGCGGCACACAGTCAGCAAGGCCCTGCTCTGCTGCCCCAGACAGGGAAGCTCCAAGCTCCAGGCGACAGCCAGCAAACACACTCTGTCTGTCACACAATCACTCATACCTGAAATAAAGCATGAGTCATTGTGCCTCTGCCCTCAGCATGGACCTTTGTCTCCCTCAGACATATACAGTGTCCCAGTTCCCCCAGCGCACTCGTGTTTGTAAGAATGGTATTTCTTTTATTTCGCCCCCCCACCCCCCACCCCGGCCCCGCAGTTGTGAAATTAATAAGAGGAAGGAGTTTAATCTTTCTGGACATTGTTGCCTTTTTATCTCACTTCCCCTTGGACTTAACCTGTTCTGATGATGACCTACTTATTATAGCTGCCATCAAAAGACAAAGCAATCATTAACCAATTTAGGCCTAAGAATTATTGAATGCTTTAACTGCTGAAAAATAGCAGATCTACAAGCTCACAGCGCGGCACCGAGTGCCTTGTAGAGCTTGTAGATCTACAATTTTTTTTCTTCAAGTCTTTGATTATATCTATTTAAAAGCGAACATTTGTAACTCAAATATTTGCTTCTGGGGGGTCCCTGGAACAACATATTTTGAGATGGGAGTCTGCGTCCAAATACCTGTAATTTTGGGGGTCCTTGACAAGAAAATGTTTGAGATGTCTGATTTAGAGGAAGGATTTAGAAGTCGGGTCAAAGATATTCAAAGACTTGCACACATTTTCACGATTTTTCAAAAATAGCAGATCTACAAGCTTGTGAGCTTGTATATCTGCTATTTTTCAATAGTTAAGGCATAAAATAATGGTTGAAGTGGTTAAAATCTAACGCGACTCGGGCGCGTTCCAGGTATTTGAGTGTTAACTACCTACAGTACATACTGTACTCTGTCATACTGTAACCTCAAGTCACCATCTGTCCACATATGGTGGAAAAGAAATCCTGGTTTTCATTCTGAACTGACCAGTTACTAATATCTGTATGCGGTCGTGTGACACAATCCTTCCCCCCACATGAACGCTCAAACGTGTAGCCCAGTCTCGCCAGTCCCCACGAGTTTGGAATAAAACTACATGTTCTGTATTCATAAGATTTTTTACAGGTTTATGTAGCCTGATTATGAGACTGAGGAGCAAGAGAGGCATGTCCACTCAGTGAGTGGTCTTGATCCAGGCTAAGGTTTATGGGTAGTGTAGTCCCTACCAACATTACACCCCTGGTCTCAAAGGGAATTATTGTAGTTGGGAGCACACATACCATATCTGACCATCTCTAGACCGCATCAGAATACTGCATAACCAGTTGATCCCAGTCTACTATGACCAAAATATAAGATCTAAACTCCTAAAAAAAAAAGTTTGGAAACTTAACTTTGATTGATTATGGCCCGCGCCGCTGGCATATAGCGGTCCGGGCACCTAGGCTTAACCCATTTAGGCCTAGAATTATTGACTGCTTTAACCAGTGAAAAATAGCAGATATAAAAGCTCACAGCGCGGCACCGAGTGCCGCGCTGCGAGCTTGTAGATCTGCTATTTTTGGAAAAAGCTGTGAAAATGTGTGCAAATCTTTGAATATATGTATTTTCAAAGCGAACGTTTGCAACTCAAATTTTGCTTCTGGGTGGTCCCTGGAACTAGCTATTTTGAAATGGGGGTCCGTGGCCAAATAAATAACATTTTGGGGGTCCTTCACATGAAAAGGTTTGAGCACAACTGACATAGTAGTCTCTCAAGAACAGACTAACTGAGCTCCAGCTAAGTGAAAAGGACCTTTTCTTTGACGATGGCTGGCCAGATTGCTGACATAGAAAAATATTTTTTTTCCAAAAATCTTAGAAGGATTCAAAAGACACTTATAGAATCGGGTCAAAATTCTAATTTTCACGATTTTTCAAAAATAGCAGATCTACAAGCTCGCAGCGCGGCACTCGGTGCCGCACTGTGAGCTTGTATATCTGCTATTTTTTTATATTTAAAGCATAAAATATTGTGTCATAATGTGTTCAGGCCTAAATGGCTTAATGTATCCTGACAGCACGTCGCGGGTTCGAGTCCTGATCCCGACCTCCTTTGCAGCATGTCACTCCCCATCGTCAGCATACTGTCCTATCAATAAAGGCACAAGAGCCCCAAAATAAAATCTTAAAAAAGGTTGATTATTTCTCCCTCGTTTTATTTCATTGTTGGTTGATCAATCACGTTTACAACAAGGTATAATCGTGGAATGAGAAACGCAGCCAAACGTGTAGGTAGCACCCCCATTCCCCCCAAACAATTTGACAAAATCCCCCATATTCTTCAGTTGGTAATCACTCTCTGGTTTTGAGCGACCTGTCAGCGCACATGTGTGGTTTAGCCGTGTTGTTCATTCCACGATGGCGCGATCCTAGCAAGTTATACCTGGCAAAGGTGATTAATCATCGATAACAAGGATATAAATATACCAATTGGTATTATAGAAGTAATAATCTTTTTTTCCACAAAGTGTTGCTGTGTGAAGCGTGCTGAGCTTGTCTAAAGTTTGGCTAATTTGAAATCTTTTTAAAATCTGTGAACATAATGTTTAACCCAACTGTTAACGGTGTTATGTTATTATCATATTCATAACACCAACAAGGAAAATTCAATATTTCACATATTTCATAACACCAACAAGGAAAATTCTATATTTCACAACGCCGATGTGTGAAATGGAGATTGTGTGGAGCACTGGCTCTCAACGTGTGGTCCGGGGCCCACCAGAGGTCCAAATCATCCCTTATGGACTCAAATAGATCCAAATATAGACCCATTTGGTTCCATTTTGTATGATTCAGTGATAGATAAACACTGATTTCCCAGTGTAAACTGGGAGTCCCAGACTTAAATGATGATGATAAATATCCGTCTCTGTATCACACTGAGGGTTTTTAAAATAATTATAAAAATGTTAATAATCAACAGTGTGCAGACTATGATATCTTCAGGTGCAGCGTGTGTGTGTGTGTGTGTGTGTGTGTGTGTGTGTGTGTGTGTGTGTGTGTGTGTGTTGTATACCAGTCATAGTGAGAGCGTACATGCATACATAGATGATGTGAAAGGCTTCATACAGGAAGTGTGGCAGCTCTACAATCAGCAGAGATCATCTAACCTCATTCACATGGAAAATGTTCTGCGTGCGGAAACCACAGCAACATGATGGTAGAAACGCACTGGCGGGAAGTAACCAAGTACATTTACCAAAGTTCTGTACTTGAAGTTAAATTCTTAGGTACTTTTTTATGTATAAAAAGTAGGAATTGAATTCCAAAAAGGTAGCACATCCCCAATTTCTAAATCAGGAGGACAAAGTACTCCCATTTCCACTTATTTATTGGCACACAACAATGCACACTTTTTGGAATTCAATTCCTACCTTTTATGTAAATTTGACTTGTCTAGCACTCCACTGAGAAAACCATTGCTGATGCGCACCTTCTTTTTCTTATGTACTTTTATGTATGTTACAAGTCACTTCTGAAGATTTATATTATTACAAAACCTACAGTACCCTACTTTATACTACTTTTTCCAGGTCATGTGTGCCATATCACAATGCTTGTAGATCTGCCATGTTCAAACTTTGAATATTTTTTGATTGAACGACGATTGTGAAACGAGCACATTCTGCAATAATAAGTACTACTTTTTTGTAATTTTGCTCCGGTTAAATGTTTGAATACAGGACTTATAGTTGTTGTAACAGAGTATGTCTACGTTGTGTGGTATATGTCTACTTTCACTTATGTAAAAGGAGTAGGCCTACGGTAGTTCTCCCACCCACTGTGGTTAAGTCAGACTTTGCCCGAGTTGAAAGTGTGGCATGTAAAAAAACGAAAAGGGGGAAAGGTTCAGATATGACAGTCAGGTGATTTTTACAACACAGGGGAGAGTGGTGTAAAGTAACTAAGTAAATTTACTTAAGTACAATTTTGAGGTATTTGTATTTTATTTGAGTATGTCCAATTTCCAATACTTTTACTTCTACTACTCCACTACATTTTGGATCCAAATATTGTACTTTTACTCCACTAGATTTATCTGAGAATTTTTGTTACTACTATGCAGATCCAAATTATAAAATTCGAAAACATACATTAGCCACTTTAACCCTTTTTTCTATTTTACCTTGGCTATTTGAACATAGCCGATCTACAAGCTCACAACGCGTCGCGTTGTGAGCTTGTAGATCTGCTATTTTCAAACGTTTTGAACTTTTACTTTTGGTACTTTAGGTACATTTTGACGCCCATACTTTCGTACTTTTACTCAAGCACATTTTGAATTCCAGACTTTTACTTGTAACAGAGTACTTCTTCAATGCAGAATTGATACTTTTGCTTAAATAAAATACGTGAGTACTTTTTCACTGACAGGGGAGCATGAAAGTGTGGCATATAAAAAAGGGGGAAGGTTTCAGAGATGACAGTCAGGTGATTTTTACAACACAGCTAGGGGAGCATCGTGTCAGGTGATGCTGGGGGTTGTTATCATGTAGGCCAGTGTTTCTCAAATGGGGGTACGTGTACCCCTAGGGGTACGCAGAAGGCACTGTTTGAAACTCTTTCACCCCATTTCTTATTTGTTATTTTATAATCTTGAAATGGGGGGTTATCATAGCATCATATACCACTATTTATTTATATTGCAGTTTTAATTGCAGTTTTATTAGCAAAATGTTGTTGTGGGGGTACTTGGATTCAGAAATCATGGAAAGGGGTTACTCAAGCCAAAAAAGATTGAGAAACACTGATGTAGGCCATGGGGGTTGTTATCATGTAGGCCATGGGGTTTACAACACAGCTATAGGGAGCATCATGTCAGGTCAGGTGATGCTGCATGGGGGTTGTTATCATGTAGGCAATGGGGGTTGTTATCATGTAGGCCATGGGGGTTGTTATCATGTAGGCCATGGGGTTTACAACACAGCTATAGGGAGCATCATGTCAGGTCAGAAGATGCTGCATGGGGGTTGTTATCATGAAGGCCATGGGGGTTGTTATCATGTAGGCCATGGTGGTTGTTATCATGTAGGCCATGGGGGTTATCATGTAGGCCATGGGGGTTGTTATCATGTAGGCCATGGGGGTTGTTATCATGTAGGCCATGGGGGTTGTTATCATGTAGACCATGGGGTTTGTTATCATGTAGGCCATGGGGGTTGTTATCATGTAGGCCATGGGGGTTGTTATCATGTAGGCCATGGGGGTTGTTATCATGTAGGCCATGGGGTTTACAACACAGCTATAGGGAGCATCATGTCAGGTCAGGTGATGCTGCATGGGGGTTGTTATCATGTAGGCCATGGGGTTTACAACACAGCTATAGGGAGCATCATGTCAGGTCAGGTGATGCTGCATGGGGGTTGTTATCATGTAGGCCATGGGGGTTGTTATCATGTAGGCCATGGGGGTTGTTATCATGTAGGCCATGGGGGTTGTTATCATGTAGGCCATGGGGGTTGTTATCATGTAGGCCATGGGGGTTGTTATCATGTAGGCCATGGGGGTTGTTATCATGTAGGCCATGGGGGTTGTTATCATGTAGGCCATGGGGGTTGTTATCATGTAGGCCATGGGGGTTGTTATCATGTAGGCCATGGGGGTTGTTATCATGTAGGCCATGGGGGTTGTTATCATGTAGGCCATGGGGGTTGTTATCATGTAGGCCATGGGGGTTGTTATCATGTAGGCCATGGGGGTTGTTATCATGTAGGCCATGGGGGTTGTTATCATGTAGGCCATGGGGGTTGTTATCATGTAGGCCATGGGGTTTACAACACAGCTATAGGGAGCATCATGTCAGGTCAGGTGATGCTGCATGGGGGTTGTTATCATGTAGGCCATGGGGGTTGTTATCATGTAGGCCATGGGGGTTGTTATCATGTAGGCCATGGGGTTTTGACAGCAAACCCCCAATGTTTCTGAGAAGCCTCAGTCAGTCGGTGTCACATTTGAATTTTTTTATATATTCTAATTGCCTGAACTATCGCATGTCTTGTTTTCACTACGTTTGTACCGGTTTCGCTCTGAGTGCACTTCCTTTTATTGGTGCCATTAAAGAACTTTTATAACTTTCATTTTAATATGTTTGATGTTAAATAGAGCAGAGGTCTTCAACAGAGTTACTACAGGGGGGGGGGGGCACCAAATCTTTGTGTGATAGGTGTGTTTTTTTTACATTAATCACTGGAACACTAGCATCCCTCTTCTAGTGGAACATTAGCACAAAAAAATTGCAGATCTACAAGCTCACAACACCTCGCGCTGCGAGGCGTTGTGAGCAGGTGAACTCACGCATTTTGTGATTTAACTATTGAAAAATCTTTGAATATTTGAAACCCTTCAAAGGTTTTTTGAAAAACCATAATGTTTCTATGTCAGTGTTGCTCAAACCTTTTCATGTTGAAGGACCCCAAAATGATGTGTATTTGGCAACGGATCCCCATCTCAAAATATTTAGTTCCATGCAGGGACCTCCCAGAAGCAAAATTTGAGTTACGAATGTTCGCTTAAAACAATACATGTATTAATAGATTTGCACAAATTTCCAAAAAAATAGCAAATCTACAAGCTTGCAGCCGCGCTGTGAGCTTGTTTATCTGCTATTTTTCAATAGCTAAAATATGAAATAATAAAGGCCACTCCACCTTGGGCCCTAGTAACTCAGTCCCACTCCCCCCCCCCCCCCCTCCCTCCCCCTGGTGCTGAGGTCACAGTGTGATCTCATGTCATCACATCACCCACTGAGAGGCAGAGCTGCTGCTGCACGGGGAAAGCACTGGATTTCATAACAGCCTCACAGCACCCTGATCTACGGTTTCACACTTCTACATGTACGCTCGCGCACACACACGCGCACGCGCACACGCACACACACACACACACACACACACACACACACACACACACACACACAATACTGTACCTGCAAGAGCCCCTAGTGGGCTGATGATGGCATAGTTGGGGCTCGCAGACATGCAATGTATTCTCTCTCTGTGTCTCTCTCACACACACGCGACAGAACAAAAGTTTTTCTATATGAAACCAGTTAGACTCAGGGACGGACTGGGACTAAAATTCAGCCCTGGCATCTTGGCCAGACCAGCCCCCACAACCAGCGCCGCGCGCAGTTACTCTACCGACTCGTTGGGTCGAGGGCGGCACATATAAATACACAAGCTTTTAATACCACAACTTTTACTGACAACATAAATGATAACAACTACACAATTCATAAATTGTATAAGTTAGCGTACAGTTCTCACCACCAACAAGCGGAGTATGAACATGATTAGTGCCAAAATGTGTCAGAACTTTGGCTAGTTAGCTAATAAAGAAAAAAAAAACTAAAAAGAAAGTATATGATATTGAGCTGAGAATTGGACAAACAAGTTGTATTTGATTGCTCAATATGCAGTCGGCTATTGGCTACTGTATGTTATATACTAGACTCTTTTTTTTTTTGGCCACCAGCCTAGCCTACCGGCCCACCGGGCAAATGCCCTGTATGCCAGAAGGCCAGCCCCCCCCCCCCCCCCCCCCTGGTTAGACTCCCTAATCTGGAGATAAAGCGACCATCACTTCGCATACGCAAACCTTAGAAGGCAATCGTATCAGGAGGGAATATGGGAAATGGGACATGACTTTAGAGATAAGTGTGTACCGCTTTGTGTGATTTTAGGGCAAAAATCTGTAGGAGCAGTGTCCAAAAATGTGTTTAAAAAAATCGGCCTGATGGTGGCGCTAAATGGGACAAATCCATGTTGATGACTTGACTCTAGACATACTGTGTACCGCTTTGCATGATTTTAGGCCAAAGTCTGTAGGAGCAGTGTCCAAAAATGTGTTTTGCAAAGATCTGCCTCATGGTGGCGCTAGAAGAGGGCCATGTGAGAAATTAGGGCTGGAGGTTGTGGTTTGTCAGCCAAGGAGTGTGTGTGCAAAGTTTGGCATGGGTAGGGGCAACGGTGGCAGAGATAAGAGTAGGGCCAAAAGTGTGACGTGGCGTGACGGACAGACAGGCGGACGGACGGACGGACGGACAGCCGTTGGAGCTTTTCATAGTAACTTGCGACCTGACGGTCGCGAAAATGTCAGTTTCAGAAAATGACAAGAGATATATTTTAGGCGTAAGGGATTAAATTCATGAAGTCACAATGCTATGTATGAGCTAATTGTAAGATCGGCTATTTTCCACTATTACCGAAATAAGGCTTAAAGGGATAGTTCACCCCAAAATACTTTATTTTTTCCTATCGATTACCCCCTGCCTACCCCATGGAGACTTGAATTCATGGAAATTGTTTTTTTGTTGCATTCCTAAGCCAATCATTTGAGAAGTCTCCATAGGGAACGAAGGCGGCTCTTTGTGTCTCCATAGGGAACGAAGGCGGCTCATTGTGTCTCCATAGGGAACGAAGGCGGCTCATTGTGTCTCCATAGGGAACGAAGGCGGCTCTTTGTGTCTCCATAGGGAACGAAGGCGGCTCATTGTGTCTCCATAGGGAACGAAGGCGGCTCATTGTGTCTCCATAGGGAACGAAGGCGGCTCTTTGTGTCTCCTCTCCATAGGGAACGAAGGCGGCTCTTTGTGTCTCCATAGGGAACGAAGGCGGCTCTTTGTGTCTCCATAGGGAACGAAGGCGGCTTTTTTTTAATCACTTATGAACCGTCAATACTTAATAAACTTGACCTTTCACTCTGTACTTAGTCTGCTCTTTTTCCCCTCTACACCAAACCTCTTAGCCGAAAATAGACGATCTACAAACGAGGTTGTAGATCTGCTATTTTTGGCTAAAGTTCTCAGAATATGGATGGACACTATTAGGGTTCAAGTGATTAATATAAAAAAGGAGGAAAAAAAAACTTTTTTTATCACTCAAAGATGTGGAGTAACTCTGAGGACCCCCTAGGGGTCCCGGACGCCCCTGTTGAAGAATCATGCGTTAAGTGATTCATTAATGCATCATCGTATGTTTTGAGGGGGTGGGGAGGGGAGGGGACGCCACCTTTCTGTTTTAGGTCTGGAGCTGAAGACATCTGGGAAACCCTGCCTTTAGAGTACTGTACAGTGTATTCCCATCATCAGAGTAACATTAACCTCCAACCCTGGGCTCCAGCCCGACTCACTCACGGCAACCTTGGACCGAAGGTAGCGAGACTTGAGACCGTGGAGGGTTTGATTTCCCGGAAGGCACTCACTCATTCACTCACACAGCCTGGATGTGACTCACTCTAGCCAGCCTTGCGCGCCCGGCGCCCTATGAGCAAGGCACACACAGAGAGAGAGAGAGAGCAGTGATGTCAATGTCATGGTATACCGTGTGTATCAGCACCCAGGGGCGTCACAAGGGGTAGGAAAGTGGGACTGAGTTACTAGGGCCCAAGGTGGTGGAGGGGCCTTAATTATCTTATACTTTAACTATTGAAAAATAGCAGATAAACAAGCTCACAGCTTGTAGATCTGCTATTTTTGAAAAGTCGTGGAAAATGTGTGCAAATCTTTGAATATATGTATTTTGTAACTCAAATTCTGCTTCTGGGGGGGTCCCTGGAACTCAATATTTGGAGATGGGGGTCCGTGGCCAAATACATACCATTTTGGGGGAATGGGGGTCCTTCACATGAAAAGGTTTGAGCTCGAAACATAGTTTTTTCAACAAAAAAAAAACTTAGAAGGATTTGAACTATTCATGATTTTTCTAAAATAGCAGATCTACAAGCTTGCAGCGCGGCACTCGGTGCCGCACTGTGAGCTTGTATATCTGCTGTTTTTCAATAGCCAAAGCACAGGGGCCCCACAGTGAATCCTTGAACCCAGGGCCCAGAATGTGGTGCGACACCCCTGACGGTGTGTATCAGCACCACCACCAGTAAATGATATTCACCACTGGCTGCCTTAGGGCCACAACCCCCCTCCGCCCTGCCCTGTTCCACATGAGCAGACCTGGAAGAGGTGATGAAGCAGCTCTCATGTGACTTTCTGTATTTAGATACGGTACACAGCCTACTACACATACAGTGCAGTTCAGTGGGTGGGCAAGGCACTCAACCTCACTACTTACTGTAGTTCTTGAGGGGGCAGCAGTGGCTTAGGAGTAGAATTGCTGTCTCAGAAGACAGAGGGTTCCCGGTTCGATCCCGGGCTCCCCACGTCCCCCAGAGTTAGTGTGAAGAGTCCTTGAGCAAGTCTCCCTGTGATCGGAGTATGAAGGTGTGTGTGTGTGTGTGTGTGTGTGTGTGTGTGTGTGTGAATGGGTGAATGTAAAGCACAATCTATGTAAAGCGCTTTGGATAAAGGAGCTATATAAATGCGCCATTTACTAGTCTGAGTCCTCGCTTTTAAGTACAAATTAAAAGTAAATAAACAAAGTTTCTGACATTAAATATAACCATCGATAGGGAAATGCGGTTAATTCATAATGCTTGTTTGTAAGTTTGGGTAACTTCCTAGACATAGTGGCGTTAAAACTACAACATTAGGCTTGTATAGAGATAGTGTTGAAAAGGTAGCCTACTGTACACAAGTACATGTACTTTGCTTACAGTCCACCACAGGATATACTGTACAGTATGTCATCATGTCATCTGCATCCCTAAAGTCACAACTGCTGCAACAACTGAACATTTGTTCAAAGATAGTTGGACAACCACTTCAGAGTATGATAACAGCATTCTAAGGTTGGCAAGAAATATTATCTCAAACAGTAGCCATGTGTTGCATAGAGAATATAGGTTGCTGCCTTCAGGAAGGAGATACAGTGTTCCACTGTTCCAGCATTCAATAAGGTCAGACTAAACCGGTCCTTTTATTTGTCCATCAGTCGACTTTAAGGCTTAATCAGGAGTTTGGCCAGAGGTAGGCTAGGTGGTGGACATTGCTTGTCTGTATTCCTTATGCATGTAATCCTGTAATCCTTCCTTTGTGTCAATTGTTTGTATATATGTTGTCGCATACATGGCTGCTGTGTCGCAAGACAAATTTCAGTGTGAACTGACAATAAAGTACTATATCATATCATGATGTGTGTGAACTGTAATTTGTGTTGGATTATGTTTGTTTTATCCACTTAAAGCTGCAATCCAGAACTTTGTTCTAAGTGATAAAAACCTGTACCACTCTGTATGGTATATGTATGTATAATGTTGTATGTTGTAATACAACAGAACTAACAACTACAACTGTGGTGGTTGTAGTTAGATCTGAGCGGGAGGGGAGTAGGATAATAATAATAGTGGTTGATAAAGCCCGTATCAGAGTGTACGGTGGAGACCTATCCACCGCAAATTTTAGGTGGAAAGCTTTCCACCTCAAGTCAGAAAATAAGTGCAGGCCATCATAGTCACGGCCCACGGTGAAGTCCTTCACCCTGTCTAGACCGGTTCAGGTCGACCAATCAGTGAACGGGGTGTAGAGCCTGTCTGTCTGATAGTACAGAGAGATGTGTTGGGACTCACGGTGGAAAGCTCTCCACCGTGAGGAATTATGTAACGTTGTAGTTTCATGACTCAAAAAGACTCGAAAAGACTACACCGCGGTGTAAAGCCTTCCACTGCGGACCCGACTATGATACAGGCTTTAGAGCCACAGCATGAAGGTCAAAGTGCAATTCATCCTCTCGCCTTCTCTACTCACCTGATATAGGCTCTATGCACAGTAGCCATATTGGAAGGAAATTGGGCCTCTTACTTACTTCCTTCACAGGTCTTACTGTGTCTTATACTAATGAAGGGCCAAGAGGGAAGCACGCACAATCGCACATCTCCATAAACATACAGGTGAAGACCTGCATAGGTTGAAACGTTGTATTCCTAAATAAAGTCGTTGCTGGAGCTCTGGAACAGTGTGAGGACATCCATTTTATATTAATGAAGGCTTCGTTCCAGTCAGGGTGCTGATTATTGTTGCATGTTGGCTCTCTGGAAACACTCTGCTACACGGGTGGGTCTCAAGAGGAACCGAACACACACAGGCTGCGGACAGGGACAGCGCACGTCAAAACAGACGCCCCCATTATTTTTCAATGAACCTACCCACACCGGCGCCATCAGATGCGCGTTCATGCGTCGCCCGCCACTCCGATACACCACGTTTCTATTTTACAGGCGTTGCCGCACGGTGAAAAATGTCCGGCAGCCGGTGTGTGTTCCCTTTCAAAAGTTTACAGATACGAAAAAGTCTACTGGTCTTATCTAAAAAAAACTTCTGAAAATCCAATCTACAAGCTGAAAATGTGTCACGATATGGCACACTGTGAGCTTGTAGATCTGCCATTTTTAAATGTTTTGAACCTTTGTGAAACTATTTGAAGACATTTCAGAAAACTTAAAAAAATAGGGATGCTAGGGTTAAAATTAACCCGACATAGCAGGTTTTTTGGGGGCGGGTTTACAGCCTGTAAGGAAGGGGGGGAAAAAAAAGTTAAGACACAAGAGACGCTTCCTGCCATACTACTGTATTCCATCTTTCAAAAAAGAAAGACCAGATTTTAATATTACTTAACAATATGTTAAAAAGTAGCCAGTCTGGCTTCAGTGTTAATACAATATACACTCTATTATAGATCCACGGTGAGAGTTACTGTTCTTTTTTATCTTTTCCTCAATTTCATTCTGAAAGGATTCTTCTTCTGATACAAGCCGGCTACAAGTCAAAAAGAAAACAAAAATAATAATAATAATATAATATAATAATAATAAACTGTAACTGGTACACTTTTACTCAACATCTTTTTGTTAAAAAGAACTGAAAAAAAAAAAAAAAAAAAAAGAGAACATTGTCAAGTATTATGCTTCTTTCCTTGCGGTGAAGTCAGTTTAAGTTGTGGGAGGATGGGGGGGTGGTAGGGGGGTTTGGGTGACCAGCTGACCCCGTGTCATTTTTCATGGACGAGAAGCCGTGCTCAGTTTGGGGGGAAAACGAACGAACAGGATTGTAAAGCCACAATAACTCAATTATACAGCGGTTTGTTTTTTTCTTCTTCTCCATTTCGTTTTTTTTTTTCATTCTTAGAAAAAAAAAATCATAACATTTGTCTTTTTTTTAATTCATCTTTCTGTCTTTCTTCGGTTTTGTCCAGATCGTCGTCGTCGTCGTTTCCATCGTCGTTTCTTTCCTTCTTCCTCTCGTTTGGATGTTTTCCGACTCCATTCCGATGCATACGAACGTTGTCTTTTTGACTCAAGTGGGGGAAAAGCCAAATGATGGAGAAATAAATCACTTCAGGGACGAGGAGGATCCATTCCTCCTTCAGACACGGAGAGAGAGAGAGAAAGACGACGCAACGACTAGAAACCATGAAGCACACAGCATTAAACAGGAGCGATACATTTGTGTGATTTTTTCTTTTTTGTCCCAACGTGTGACGTGTCTGTGTGTGATATTTATTTAGATATTTATTCATTAATTTATCCATTTATTCATTAATTTATTCATTTTCTCATAGATTCAGCGAGAAGGGTTCGTCTCATTCAGTCCTTGGGTTGTGAAGGAACCGTACAGCGACGGTGGGGCAAAAGCAAGGCATCATGGGAAGGATTGTAGGGCACAGCAGAGTAGTGGTGGGTGCATCATGACGTTTATAGGTGGCTGTAGGTCGCATTAAAGTGGGGGTCCGGGGACCCCCAGAGGAGAGGGGGGCCTTCAGGGGGTCCCCCCCCCCAGCTTAAATATATGATTGATTAGTTAGGAAACCAAAATGGACCCTTTACAGGTCTGTAACTCCCAGAGTGTAATAATACACAAATTGGAACCAAGTGGACACACTTATACGGGTCTGTAACTGTAGCGCAAACAAACAGACCCTTTACGGGTACATTTGGTTCCATTTGTACGTTCTCAAAGAGTCATGGGGGTCCGTATATAGCCTGATGCATTCCAAACTGGGGGTCTTTGAAATGTGAAAAGGTTTTTTTTAGATCCATTGGTGTAAGGTGGAGGTGGTCTTGGGGGCACAGAGCAGGAGAACACAGGGATTAAGGAAGAGGAGATTGACAACATTGTTTTGGGGATGATGGATTTGTCAGATTCGGGGGCGCTGATTGATTGATTGCATCCTGCCGCGCTCAGTCAGTCCGTCCGTCCGTCCGTCCGTCACGCCATTAGACCCCGTTAGCCCCACTCTTCAATGTGCAGCGAAGGTGGCTTTCTTCAGGCTGAAGTTGGACCAGTTGATGGACAGTCGCTGGCGGGTCTGCCGGGCCGAGTCCAAGCAGAATCTGACAACGAGAGACAAGACAAAAAGCTCACATTGATGACGTATTATAAAGCCTGAGCCGTAGGGCTGTCACAATTATGACATTTTACATGACGATTATTTGTCCCTCAAATAATTGCGATTAACGATTTAATTGTGTTTTTGTCAATGACAATTACATTTCTGTTTGGCTTATAGGCTTTGAAGTTGCACATGGTAGATATGACACATAACCTAAATATACAGAGAAATTGCTGCCATATTTGACAACTTTATACTTAAAAAAGAACATTGATAGTGGAAATAGCCGATCTACAAGCTCACAACGCATATCGATGCGACGCGTTGTGAGCTTGTAGATTTGCCATTTCCACTATTTTTGACTCTTTTTTTAAATATATGAACGTTTTTCAACATGGAAACGATTATGACGATTATGAAAAATAATCACGATTATGTCAAATAATCACGATTAGACGATTATGTAATAATTGTGACAGCCCTAATTCATGGGTTGCATTTGTAGTCCTAGAGTGGCCGTGTTGAGGACCAACACAGGTGTTCTGATTGGCGTAGAACATTTGTTATATGTTCCAATCAGACACATTGAAACACCTGGCAGTGTAGGACTACAAATGAAACCCATGAATTAGATCGGTCTCAGCCTAATGGCTCTGTCAGGTGAAAACTGCTACTTTTCAGGACAAAACCAAATAACAATACTTTGAGTTTACCAGTAACTGCAGTAGTAACTTTAGACTTAGAGGAAACAAATCTTGCCATAACTTCAGTAGTAACCATAGCATTAACTTTAGTAGTATCTTTAGTTTGGAGGAATCTCTAGCCATAACTCCAGTAGTAAGCATAGCAGTAAGTCTAGTGGTAACATAAGTTCAGTAGTAAGCATAGCAGTAAGTCTAGTAGTAACAGTCAGTTGCTTCACTAAACCACATGCTGTGTGGGAGTGAGTCACCAGGAACCATGAAGTTCACATCCGCTATCCTCTGCCCTCCATTTCCTGTCTCTACCCTCTACAGTCTAAATAAAGAATAAACTGACACAAGATCATCTCTAGAAGATTAAACAAACTTTTCAGGAAATGAAAAAACAAAAAACTAACTACACTTGGGATCCAAGTTAGTCATGACTTAATAACATTCACAAGCTTTTGTTAATCCTTTCTATTGATTAACTATTTATAAAGCCTACAGATGGACTTTGAGTTTTACAATGTACAAGCTGTGGGCCAATATTTGTTAATTTTGTGGGACACTGTTGTGCAGTGAAGAGAAACACAGAGATACTACGATATCGTCAGCAACAATATTCATGTCATCTTCGCTGTATCCATAACGAGCCCATTAAAAGCTCTAGCAGTCTAGCTATTGAAAAATAGCAGATCTGCGTGCTGCAAGCTTGTAGATCTGCTATTTTCAATAGTTAAAGCACAACATAATGCATTCCCATTCATGGGGGGCCCGCAGTGAATCCTTGTACCCAGGGCCCAGAATTTGGTGTGACACCGCTGCTAGTTAAACATTCCCTGCCATTTGTAAATACCTTCGTACTCTCATATGCCCCTGTCTCCATAGACTTCCATGTAATTCATAGTGCACGGATCATGCACACCCATGCCTAGATCAGGCATTGACACTAAGGCTGGCCCACCTGCCCCCGGCAGGTAAATAAAACGTTCGGGCAGGTGAAGTTTGCTTTCAGGTTGCTCAACCGGGCAAGTGCTCATTTGAGAGGGGACGCAACCATCACAAACACAACACCAGATATCTATCTAAACACCAGAGGCTGTCTTCTGGTCTGTGGAATGTAAAATAAGAGCACTGTTTACCTATAATGTTCTGTTTTTACTGTTGCTAAAAATATGAAATAACTGTGTGAAACCACAGCCTATTCATAGCTATGTTGTACTTGTAGGTATTTGGTATTTGGAGGTATTGAGGTATGAATTTCTTTTGATCGCACAGCCGAGAAAGTAAAGAAATAAGTGTTAAATTGAGCAGTAATTAAAATCTTTCCTATGATTTTATAATGGACGATTTACTTTTCGGGCAAGTGGGCATGACCTTTGGGCAAGTAGAACATGTTCTGTACTTGCCCGACGGGCAAGTGCCTCTGATACCTTAGTGTCAACCCCTGCTAGATCATGCACCACGTGTATGTACATTGCTCACAGCTTTCAAACAAAAAAATCCGAATGGAAATCCGTTCAGGCATTCATGAACTAGCAGCCATTATGTTTTCCTAAAATGTAAACAAAGATGGCTGCCATGTTTGAAAGATGGGGTTGCTATGGGGGTTAAACATGCAATTTTGCGATTGCTATCATGCATACTACATTTTTTGGGGTAAAAAGAAAATGTTGAAAAAAATGTTATTTATTTATTTTTTCAAAAACGGGAAATTCTCGGGACTATCGGGCCTGGCAGGGAATGAGTTAAGGTTAGGGCCTGTCCTGGTGACAACACACATACTGTACTGTACATACCTTTTGAAATATTCCACTTCTCTTTCAGTCTCGTCCATCTCAGTGCTGTCCAGATCAATGTCTTTGGGAAGGAACACGTCATCTGCAAGCAAACGTGGAACATTATGTGAATACAAATGGCATGTTTTTATTTAGCATAGTCTTTAACAGTTGTTCCTGTTAACTATGGGGCTTTTAAGCCGTGACATCATTTTGTAGACCTCCAAGCAGATTTATTATCAATATCTGTCCCTCACTATTTCAACAGATCCGAGACAAAAATAATGACTAAAGTATAATTCTACCACTTTCCTTTCAACAACAAAGAGAAGAAAAATTAGTAAATAGTAAAAATATTCACAGGCGCTGGGGCCTTTTGGCCCCAGAAGTTCTCCTCTGCCTACAAAATGATGTCAGACTTAACAGCCCCATAGTTAATGTGCTGATATTAATATCCTACGGTGCATCTTTCTGTATTCCTATGTTTGTTTAAAGCCTGTGCATGTACTGTATGTATTGGTTTTGTATTTTTTATCGACTTGTTTCTGTGAGAAGTTACTGTAGAATTATTTGTGGGACACTTCCGGAGAACAGCAGACATACAAGCATACGTCACGTCGCAGATGCAACCGGCTGTGAGCTTGTCGATCACTCTTGGCTGCAGCACCGGAAGTGCAGCACACCTTCTGCGCAATGCACGATGGGACGTTGGAAAGTTGTGGATATTCAGACTTTAAATGGGTATGCTTGTATGAGGTGTGTTATTTTGGGGGTGAACTGGTGGGGTGGGGGCGGCTAGCTTTGGGAGAGCTACTGTCTGTCTGCATGGTTCATACATTTTGTGCTAAGGACCCCCTAGAAAACAAGACTATGAATCTCAAGGGGCTTATCCTTCCAATAAGAGGTACTACATCTACAATCCATTGTCATGGTCCAGTCGTAATTATTGTTATTATTTAAATGGGTATGCTTGTATGAGGTGTGTTATTTTGGGGGTGAACTGGTGGGGTGGGGGCGGCTAGCTTTGGGAGAGCTACTGTCTGTCTGCATGGTTCATACATTTTGTGCTAAGGACCCCCTAGAAAACAAGACTATGAATCTCAAGGGGCTTATCCTTCCAATAAGAGGTACTACATCTACAATCCATTGTCATGGTCCAGTCGTAATTATTGTTATTATTTAAATGGGTATGATTGTATGAGGTGTGTTATTTTGGGGGTGAACTGGTGGGGTGGGGGCGGCTAGCTTTGGGAGAGCTACTGTCTGTCTGCATGGTTCATACATTTTGTGCTAAGGACCCCCTAGAAAACAAGACTATGAATCTCAAGGGGCTTATCCTTCCAATAAGAGGTACTACATCTACAATCCATTGTCATGGTCCAGTCGTAATTATTGTTATTATTTAGTATTTAGTATTTAGTAGGCCATTGGTTCTCAAAGTGGATTCCAGGGACTCCATGGGTTCCTAGTGTGATCTAAATTGACCCATACAAGTCTGTAACTCTGACAGTGTACAAATTAGGGATGTGAACATTCCCATATGAAGTCCTGTTAGATATGGGATTAATATTGATGACATCAGGGAACTTCATATATGCCCATATATATGGATTCCGTTAGTGTGACATCACAGTGAAGCCAGAACATGATGTCAGAGCAGCAAACCCGTTCTGTTAAAAACTCATTTAATACCAGCCTATCACCACTAGAGGGCGCCCAGTGACCAGAGAATAATAGAGATATGCTGGTAATGCATGCCCAAGCCCTGGAGCCATGACTTGCCAGAACACTTTCCTTTGTGCATGTACAGGAAGAGGATGAAGTTAGCTTGAAGTTAGCTATTGGCTACCAAGCATTTTAGATTTAGATTTTCGTCAACTTAGCCATGATTAAACCTTGCACACCTCATGCATGGGAGAAAAAACAGAGAAAATGAGCTCTAAAGATCCTGGATTGCATTGGAGTGGATGGTAAATATCAGCAAATATCGTCCTCTGTAAACAGAGGACAAAAAAAAAATCTTTTTTCAATTTTTTTTTTTATTTATTAAAAAGCCGAACTAGTTCGGGATTGGCACTCTGGGATGCGATAATAAAGCCGAACTAGTTCGGGATAGGCACTCAATGAGTTAAGAGTGGTGTCCCTGACATCACAGTGACATCAGAGCATGATGTCAGAGCGCCAAACCCATAGAACCACAGTGTCGGGTGTGACAGACCGACAGAGATACACACATACGGACGGGTGCATCTCTCCACTCCGACATGTCTCCTTTCCGACATGTCTCCATTCCGACACTAACCCTATCTCTACCCCTACCCTAAACCTTAGGCCCATGGGGAGTGTCGCCACTCCGACAATAAGAAGTCCATTTCGGAGTGGCGACATATCGGAATGGAGAGAGCCTCCCCATACGGACAAGCCGTGACCGCTCACATACTAATCTGCGACCTATGGTCGCAACAATAATCTGAATTATTATATCATGTTTAGTTGTGTTTATTTCCATTCAGAGAGAGTTTGAGTGTTGGGCCAGGTGTATGAATGGGCGTAGGCTTTGATCGCCTGATCCGTGGAGTATTCATTCATGTTCAACGTGGGGAATTGATCAGCCCCATGGATTGGTCACTTCTATCGTAGTCTATCTATAACAACTACGTTTTTGTTTAGTTCGTTTACGAACGTTCAGCAAAAACAAGCGATCTACCAGCTGAGCTCACAACTTTTCGCAAGCCTTTAGGTCAGTGTTTCTCAACCACTGTGCCTGGGGACCTTTGGTGTGCCCCTGAGAAGGGTCAAGTGTACCCCTTGAAACTGCTTGAAAGCCAGTATTGTATTTATCATTTTAAAAATGATTTAAACGAGTGAAAACAGCCGATATACAAGCACACAACGCCTCGCGGTGCGAGGCGTTGTGTGCTTGTAGATCTGCTGTTTTCACTACTGTTGTGTGACAGTCTTGTATGATGAAGCAGGGCTTTACTTTGCGAAGAAACATAGAAATTTGAAACTTGGAGATTCTTCGGTCTCTTCCGACAGTGACGATATTTACACCCCCGTATTATGTTTGTGTGCCCATGGATTCTTGGGACATGTAAAGTGTGCCCATGCAGAAAAAAGGTTGAGAAACACTGGTTTAGATTGACTATTCCCTCTTGTGGAGGGAATAGAGGAGGGTGCAAACTCAGACCAGACCCCTGGGGAACTCCATTCGACTAATCATGTTATAATTATATGAGTGGTTAGAAGTCACACTGTAAAAGAAGTGTTATTTGTGATACAATCTCTCACCGGCATATCTTCCAAAACCACCATTCATTCCACATACGTAAGTGAAGTGTGACCACTTCTCCAAACACTATTTTAGTCCTGAGAGTGTACAGTACGCCCCCGAAAACTCCAGCCAGAATGACACAGGCACTGACAGGAACCAGATACAGTATCGTATTATTATTGTTGTGCTTTTTCTTTCATTTGCTATTTTATGTGAGACTAGAAAAGCCACAAAACAAGCACTGAACAATGGAATAACCACTGTGATACCAGAGGCCTCGACAAAAAACACAGTATGAGTTGAATGTAACACTTTCAAACTGTTGTACATTATGGGCAAATCTTTTCAAAGGGGTTCAGAAATGTTAAAGTGTGAACCAATGCTAAAATAAAGCTTGAAGGACCACACAACCCATCTTCATATAATTAGTCCTCACTAATTAGTGCTCATTGTAAGATGGCACCATTCCAATCTACTCGCTCTCAGAGGAGGATGGTTCAGGAACCTGCCCAGTAGTGTTGCGCGGATCGACCCGGTGCCCCCACCCGCCCGCCAACCCGCCCGCATGCGGGTGGGTGGGTCAAGGTTTTCAGACTCCATTGGCGGGCGGCGGGCGGGCGGGTTATCACCACTCTCATGTGCAAAACATAAATAAGAATAATCACCTGTTCTTATTTGCCCTTTATTCTTATATAAGAGTAGGCCTATAAGAATAAGAATACGACGTTTGAATACGAGCACGACGAGCGAGGAGCGAGGTTTCTCCTCCGCTCCTTGGTGCGAGGACCGTCCCAATTCCGCTCCTGTTGGGGCCGCGAACCACAGTTTGCCAACATTTGACACAACGTGAGCACAGCAGAGAAGATGCACAAACAATTCAGCGTGTGTCGCTGATCAGGATTTCACTTATATGTCTCTGTCATCCACACAAGTCCGTTTGTAAATACTTTGTGTCGGTTAAGTTATATAACCAGCCAGTCAACAGATACGATTTGAAACAACTTTCGCAAGTGAGACGGATTTTTTGACTGAATGAACCAACCACGCTCACCTCGAGACTCCAGTCGCTCCCATCTCTCCAATCTGGTGATTAATCAATAACCAACAGGATTTAATATTGTCCGTCTTTTGCTGTCTGTTTAAAGTGCGAGGCGCTGTACCTATAAATATGATTGACATAAAACCTGAAACGCCATTCTTACCCCGACGATACCC
This sequence comes from Nannobrachium achirus, assembly GCF_963921795.1. Lineage (NCBI taxonomy): Eukaryota > Metazoa > Chordata > Actinopteri > Myctophiformes > Myctophidae > Nannobrachium > Nannobrachium achirus. The sequence goes on from NC_137812.1 coordinate 68,797,212, forward strand.
CAGAGAGAATGAACGTCTTTGAATGAATGTCTTTTAGGCTAAACCCCAATTTGAACAACACGTTTGTTTATTTAGCCCATGACAATATTGTGCTACGGTAGACCTTTCTGTATATAAAGCGACTTTGGGTACTTAGAGAGCCGTATATAAAGATGAGCTATTGTGGAGATGATATACCATCTTTTTTTTAAATGCGGGTTGCGGGGCGGGCGGATTCGTTGATTTATATATTGTTCTGCGGCGCGGGCGTGGGCGGGTTACGTTTCGTGCGGGCTGTGGGTCGTGCGGGTTATGAAAAAAAGCTGACCCGCGCATCACTACTGCCCAGCAGTGACATGTTTGGTCATTTCAAACAAAATATCAACTTTCTTTTTTCAAGCTGTGTAATAAATTATAATAAGGATGAAAATGGCTCTTTTAACGTGTGTGAAATAAACACATAAAAGCTGAAGAAATAAAACATGCCTCCAGATCCATTTGAAAGGAAAAGACACTGACCTATGGAGGTGTTCAGCTTGTCTCCTTTCTTCTTCTTGTTCTTCTTGGTCTTACTCTTGGGCTGGGGGGACTCCGCCTTGCCGTTCTGCTGCTCCTGCGGCTGGGAGGTGGAGGAGGGTGGAGGGGGTGGAGGTGGAGGAGGAGGTGGGGATGGGGAAGAGGAGGAGGTCACTGCAGGAGGACTCCTCCTCTCCTCCTTCCCCTGGCTGGGATGCTGTCTCTTCCCAGAGGAGACCTGTTGGTGGTGTTGTTGGTGTTGGTGGTGTTGGTGGTGGTGGTGGTGGCTCCCGTTCCTCTCCTCCCTCCTGGGGGGCTCGGGGGCGATGGGGGTGAGCGGGGCCTCGGCGGGCAGCCTGCCTCCGCTCGCTTTGGTGTCCTGCGTGTAGTGCTGTCAGGATTATGACATTTAATTCAGGGGTTAAAGCAAAAAAGAATTCCCAAGACTGTAGGGTTGCAACGGTACTAGGTGCTACCGGTGTTACCGGCGAGCGAGCACAACACTGAGTACCGGTACTTTACCTGCACACCGATAACACCGTTAAATAAAAAGAAACGCATCCGCTGCTCTGCTCTGCCCCGAGGCAGGCTGCAGACAGCGCAGTAGAGATGTGACGTTCGCGAACGATTCTGCTCTTTTGAACGGCTCTTTTAAATGAACGATGGGATTCGGTTCTCAATCGCGGGAGCTGTTCCTTGAGTGAGAGTGTCGAGAACAGATTCAGAATCAACGGATCATCCACAGGAGAGGCACAGCCCATCAGACTGATGCCTCGTCCCCACTCACAGGGCACGTTCCAGGCAGCTAGTTGTGGCTTTATAATGGCACAGCACGCAGTAGGCGGAAAAACAGCGATGAGCCAAACAAGAAAATGCAGTGCCGTTGTAACACTAACAGTGTTGTTGCTTTTTTACAAAGCTGGATTTTTAATATGGCCGGATGGTTGTTGGTAGCAGCTTGAGGTAGCATTGGCTGCTACTGAGTGCTCACAAGATGACAACCACACTGGTGGTTGAAACGGTGTTATTGATAACCGCGGTGCTGACACGGACTATATTTTCAGTGTTAAAAATCTCATACCGTTGCAACCCTACAAGACTGACATTTATTTTCAATATGTGATTTTTGAAACATGGCGCACGACACACACACACACACACACACACACACACACACACACACACACACACACACACACACACACACACACACACACACACACACACACACACACACACACACACACACACACACACACACACACACACACACACACACACACACACACACACACACACACACACCCACCCACCCACCCACACCAATATTTGGGGTGTTTCCCTGAAGTTCTGAACTGCCTTCACTGAATGTGTGTGTGCCAATCCATGCTTCATTTTATACAAGTATCTTCTGAAGTTCTGTTGTATTCTATGCTAGTCTGGCCAATTCAAATACTCATATCTTGAAATTATAACTGCTTTTTAGTTTGGACATCACTTGACTAGCGTTTTGACGACATTCACGCTACACCTCCACCTTATTTTACATTTTTATTTTTTGCCGATCTGCACTGATCTAAAGAATAGCCCGTATGGAATCCTCAAGACTGAAATCAGTCCCCAGGACTGAGAACTTTAACCCCTGCATTTTATGTGACGATTAATTGTCACACACAAATAATTGCGATTAAAGATTTAATTGTGTTTTGGAGCATAATGCATAATATTTACATTTCTGTTTGGCTTTGAAGTTGCACAGGGCAGATATGACAAATAACCTAAATATACAAAGGAACGACTTATCTAAAATGCTTATTTAATAACTTTATACATTTATAGTGGACATAGCTGATCTACAAGCTCACAACGCATCGCATCTGTAGATCAGCTATTTCCACTACCTTTTGAAAGTGTTTGGTACTATATGAACAATTATGAAACAATAATTGCGATTACCTCATTGATTATATGTAATAATTGTGACAGGTGTACCTGTGTGCTGGTGATGGAGGTTCCGTTGACCATCCTCCCCTGCAGCTCTGAACCTCTGAGAGCCTCCGGTGCTCTCTTCACCACCGTGTCGGTGCTGGTGGCCATCCTGGCCGACTGCTTGGCCTTACCTTCAGGGATGAAAAGAAGAATATATAAATAAACTAGAAAAGATGCAATAGGACATTGCAAGTGTGGTTGCCGTGATGTGAGTCACAATGCATTCCGTCCATTAGAATTTTCCCCATTCCAGTCAGTGGGTAAAATGTATTCACTAATAAATCGATTTGACATATGGCACTAGTGGGTGCCGCCTAAACTGTGGGAGGAGTCGCACGGCGAAATAAACTTCATCTGGAAAGATGGAAGGATGGAAGGAATAAAGTCAGACAAGTACTATAACCAGACTAATAATCTGATGACTGAAATGTTTTATTAAGCCAAGGTCCCAATCTGCGATTTGTGCAAAATGGTGTGAAAGAAATCAATAGCACCAGCTGTTTCCTAAGCTATTAGCATTATTTGAACAATTAGGATGGCATATCTGAGATCATTAGTGTTTTATGGAAGACGCTTTTGAGCATGTATATTCTATTGCTTGTGTAACCAATTCAAAAACTCTTTTAATTTCAACATGTATAATTACTGTAGTGACTTGACTCTACCAGCCACACAGTGCAGAGCAGCAGTGTTAAGAGCTACAAAAGCCAAGATGAACAACACATCATGGCCTCAGTCAAATCCAAACCACTGAAATCTGTCTGAAACAGAGGAACTATAATCCTACATACCTTTGAACTCGGGCTGATGTGCCGTCGTCGTGGTGGTGCCGTTGAAGAGGCTGACCGGAGGCTGGAGGAGGTGGTTTGGTGTGGATGTTGAGGTGGGTGGTGTATGGGTGGAGGAGGAGGTGTGTTTCTCCCTGGGGGCTTTGGGGCTGTGCTGCTGCTGCTGCTGCTGAGGCTGCGTGTGGCGCGTCGGCGCCACGGCGACGTCTCCGTTGGTCCGGGGTGGGGGAGGAGGGGGGAGCGGCTCGGGGTTGATGCGGATCAGGGAGTGGAGGAGCTGGGTGGAGGAGGAGTGGTGGTTGGAGGTCCTGCGGTGGAGGTTCTTCTCCAGGACGTTCTGGGCCGTCTGCCTCAGGGGCTGGGGGCTGTTGTTCTGGGGAGGAGGGGGAGGAGGCGCGGGGGGAGGAGCGGCGTTCTCCTTGGAGCTCCGCTCCTTCTTCTTCTTCTTGGCGGAGGCCTGCTGGCGGAGGTGCTGCAGCTCCTGCAGGCGGAGGAGCTCCCGCTGGAGCGCCGCCTCCTCCTCCGCCCGCCTCCGCGCGCGCTCCTCCTCCTCCTGCTGCTGCTGGAGCTCCTCGCGCTCCCGAGCCTCCGCCTCCAGGCGGGCCTTCTCCTCCATCTGGATAAACAGAGAACACGGACAATGACGACATGTTCAACACGCAAAAGCATGCAAAGGCTTAAAGGATAACTCCGCCCTAAATCACTTCTAGGCTCATTTTCATGCTTTTAGTGATCCAAAATGACTGTCCATGGGGTCTTTTAGGCAGAAATGCCCCTGTGGTCCAGCTTCCCCAGCAGAACCCAGCAGCTCTCATAGCATAGAGTGGAGCCTATTAATAAGCCTATCGCTTTTATACTATTTGTTGCGGTCAAAAGTGATTTATTTTTTCATGAATGTGTTACTAGTTGTCATTATAAATACATCCATGCCTTGGTTGTCCCACACAAGCTACCACAGTCAGTCTCATAAATCATGTTTTGGGGTGAGCATTCGGCACGACTGCCAATCAAAGTGACTGTACTGGCCAATCTTTTCCGGGACTTGGAGAAACACATAACAGCCCAACATCTGTTTAGCAGAGTGTGATGGCTTGTGTGGGACAACAATGGTATGGATGTGTTTGTAATGATAACTAGTAATACATTCATGAAAAATATAAACACTTTTTACCACAACAAATAGTATAAAAGTGATAGGCTTATAGGCTCCACTCTATGCTATGACAGTTGCTGGGGAAACTGGACAACAGGGGCATTTCTGCCTAATAGACCCCATGGACAGTAATTTTGGATCAGTACAAGTAGGAAAATTAATTAGCCTAGAAGTGATTTAGGGCGGAGTTATCCTTTAAGAGTGGCACACGACGATGCCATGAGGTTACGTCTCCGTGTTCCTAGGTGGCATAGTGCCAGTCAGTTGTTCACTTCTGATATATGACAGGGGTCAGCAACCTTTTTGAAATGAAGTGCCATGTTTTTATTTTCTAGAAAGTCAGTGTGCCATGTAAACATCCATTTTAATGACACCCCATCAAAATTCAGACATATTTTGATTGTCAGGGCCTTGTTATGACGATCATTGGAGCAATAACCTCCCCGACTCCCACCCCACGAAGTTCCGAATTTTAATGAATGTAGAATTGTGTGCAGGATGTCATTTGCTGCAAATTGGGTGACTAACTAGTTAATGTAATTGACCACGTTTAAAACAATATTTGATTTTAAAATATAAATCCTCTTTCTCAGATTTCTGCCAGTGTGCCAGTAATCACCCTCCCCTGTGCCAATGTTGGCACCCGTGCCCAAGGTTGCCTACCCCTGTGATATGATATAGTACTTTATAGTCAGTTCACACTGAAATTTGTCTTGCGACACAGCAGCCATGTATGCAACAACATAATATATACAAACAATTGACACAAAGGAACAAAAACAAGATTACATACATAAGTATAATACAGACAAGAGCAATGTCCACCGCCTAACATACCTCTGGCCAAACTCTTGATTACCGTAAGCCTTAAAGGGATATTTCACTTTCAAAAAAACCTTTGGTAATTTTATCATCTAATCAGGCTTTTATGAATACTCTGAAAAAAACACGGCCTGCTCGTGTATTAGGGTGGTAGTATGAGTCACCAGAAAAAATAATGTGTGTTTTAACCCATTCTGAGCCCCAGAAATTAACGGAATATAATGTCCAGAGTGCCTCTCGCTGGCTCCATTAACAGCCATTATCTTATTTTGAAGGCCAGAAGTCCACAGCGTAAACACTTCCGGTCTGACGTCATCGCGTCCTTCACCGGAATCGATCATTGTTTACGTGGTGTCATGGCGGATCGGATCGATGCTTTTCAACATGTGTTTTATAAGCGAGCATCTATTGCCATCTTCGCTTCTAAAGTGTTGTTTTGAGATAATGGACATTAAAGATGAGATCCCCCGTCTGCCTCAATGTTATGGGATTACTATTTTGTGCTTGTGGATCCGTGATGATGATAAATCAGCGACGGAGATCGGCTCGAGACCTTCCGCCATTGTACACGGTAGGATAACCGCCGTTACAGTAATATATTACTTTTCGCGAGATATCTCGGGATTGGCACTCGAGATACTCGAGTACATTTCACGAGATATCCCGGGAATGGCACTAAATCGGTTAATGAATCTATCATGGTTAAAATGGAGTTTGAAGTTACAATGGGTGTGTATGTGGAGAGAGGCCCTTCCACTGCTCCCTGTTGAAAGTGGAATATCCCTTTAAGGTTGACTGATGGACAAAGGACATTTTTACTCTGAACTTATTGTAAACTGGAACACTGTATCTCCTTCCTGAAGGCAGCAACTTATATTCTCTATGCAACACATGGCTACTGTTAGAGCCATGTGTTGCATAGAGACTTCTATTGACTGCTGTTGCTGTGCAAACTTGTGATGCACTGTTATGGCAACTGTTATGCCACCTGGAAGTGTCCAACTACAGCATCATAGTGGTGCTAACAAGTTTGACCACTTCACATACTCTTTAATCGTAATATGACTAAAAGACTATCTACATGCTAACGGCACCGGAGGTGCTCACCGTTGTAACCCCATTTTCAGGGCTGCGACCTTTGAAGACAAGCTGACGTCTATGGAATCCAAGTGACTGAAATAAGTGGCAGCGACTGAGAACTTTAATCCATGCGTCTATTCACATGAGGAGTGTTGCATGACCACTAGAACGAAAGTGTGAACCTAACATTTTAATGAAATGAACAAATTGTTCATGATTCTTTCTTGTGAATCACTCATGAACGACAACACTATTGGACAGAGAAAGAGACAACAAGTCCTACCTTCTTCTGTTTGTGTCGGGCCCGTTTGGCAGCCTTGGAGCTGGAGGCAGGCTTGGTCTCCTGGCTGTTGATGAACTGCAGCAGATCCTCCACCCTGCGGTGGTCCTCCACCCCTCCTGGTCCTCCTCCACCTCCTCCTCCGCCCGCCGCTCCGCCCGCCGCTCCGTCTCTGTCCAGCAGGGCGGCAGGCTCCTCCCTCTTGGGCTGCTGCTCCTCCTTCCTCTTGGTGAGGCGGAGGCGGAGCTTCTCCCTCATCTCGGCGTAGTTACGGCTGGTGGGTGCCGCGGGGGGCTAGTTTGAGAAACCAGTTAGATTGGGAAAGGAGCGCTTGTTTTTGTTCACCTGGATGTGGAAGAAGCCTAGCCTAATTTGAGACTCTGCGCTGGAGCTTGAGTCTGACAGATCCATGTTGATGATATGACTGTAGACATACTGTGTACCGATTTGCGTGATTTTAGGGCAAAATCTGTAGGATTAGTGTCCAAAAGTGTGTTTGAAAAATGATGGTGGCGCTATATGGGACAGATCCATGTTGATGACATGAGTGAAAAATCACCAAAACGAGTTGACTGGGTAAAAGTATTCCACCTGACCTGTTGTCTATTTAACAAAAAGAAAAAAGGGCCCAAGGATTGTCCCCTCTACTTATTATTTGTATTCATTTCATTACATTATTATTAATTCCACCAGGGGGAAATGAACCAGCTCAGGTTGTCTTGCTCAGGGCCACTATGACAGATGGACCTGGGCAGGTGGGCTTTGAACCGATGACCTTCTGGTTACCATACGGTACCCTTCTACCCACTGAGCCACTGAGTGGCATTTACTAATGAACGTGGGCGCATGGATGGTGTGACTGCATTACCATTTACAAATGAACGTGGGCGCTGTGCTGTGGTGTGCATGGATGGCGTGACTGCATTACCAGATGTGACACTTTCTCACACCCACCAACAGGAAAGACATTTAAAATAATGTGGTTTCTTTTACATGCTCATCAACAGCCCTTGTCTATTTAGATACATGAATTTTCTCTAAAAGGTACAGTAGCTCTCCAAACAGATTACTACAGACTGTAAAGGTAGCTCTCCACCCAAAAGACTACTACAGATTACAGTACTACTAATGAAGTTGGGAGATCAGATGGTTGGAAGGTGTTAAAAAGGATGTTTCTACTCTAAACAAATGTAAACGTTGTTCCAAAAACGTACAAAAAGATTACTAATTAGAGGGGGGAAAATACTTTAGTAGTGAAGATTTTTCACTAGTTTGGGGTCCTGGTAAAATCATAAAATGTCTCTTTTGAGTCTCGAGCTAAAAGGTTATAATGAACCAGTGGTCTACAACAGTGGTTCTCAAACTTTTCTTTTTTTCTTTTGTTCGCACACTGTCAAAGTTACAGACTTGTCAGGGTACATGTTTCACCCCATAAAGGAACCTAGAGAGTCCATGAAATACACTTTGAGAACCACTGGTCTACGAAAAACTAAAAACCTGAAAACAGGTGAACCAAGAGATCATAATAGTTCTCCTCCTCACCCCTCCATGTCCGAAGAACTCGCAGTAGCAGCAGTCACAGTACTTCCCTTCCTTCTGGTTGGTGGAGGTGGAGGTGGAGGAGCTGTGCTCAGAGCAGCTGTCCTCGTCCTGGCTCTCCTCCCCGTCGTAGGCCTGGTGCTCATAGGAACCACTGCCCTCACAGCGGTGGCCCTCGCAGTCTGGGTCACTGCATGGTACACACACACACAGGGTTGTATTACTGTGCATATAGGGCTGTCACAATTATTACATAATTGTCTAATCGTGATTATTTGACATTATCGCAATTATTTTCTCATAATCGTCATAATCGTGAATGTTGAAAAATGTCAGAAATAGTGGAAATAGCAGATCTACACGCTCACAACGTTGTGAGCTTGTAGATCGGCTATTTCCACTATCAATGTTATTTTTTAAGTAGTAAGTCGTCAAATATGTCAGTAATGTATGTGTGTGTTTAGGTTATGTATCATATCTGCCATATGCAACTTCAAAGCCTAAAAGCCAAACAGAAATGTAATTATCAACGACAAAAACACAATTAAATTGTTAATTGCCAATTATTTGAGTGACTTTAATTAATCGTCATGTAAAATGTCATATCGTGACAGCCCTAACTACTGTGCATACTGTGAGGACCAGGGTCGTCACGATCACACATTTAAAGTTGACAGATTGTGTGATTACCAATTTCGTTGTGTTTTTGGCATTCATAAGGATTCACGACATTGCGCAGGGCAGACCTGACAAACAAGTAGGTTGGGAGTGACTTATTGTCGGTATCAGCCGGTAACATGCGGGAGTCTGTCCCCGTTACAATGCACTAGACCCCTGGGAGATGGAGTCTGTCCCCGTTACAATGCACTAGACCCCTGGGAGATGTAGTCTGTCCCCGTTACAATGCACTAGACCCCTGGGAGATGGAGTCTGTCCCCGTTACAATGCACTAGACCCCTGGGAGATGGACTGCTGAGGTGGAGCGCCACACCTACAGTACCATCAGCTCCCAGTGCTTCCCGCACGACTTGCTGCACCCAAGCCGTGCTACTCATGCTGAGTTGGCGGTGCCAGGGATGACCTTGTGGTCCAAAGGTGAGAGCTCGACGGACTGAGCTACCCAGACACAAATAACTTGAATATATAAAGAAATTACTGACACATTTAATAATATAATTCCAGCTAAGGTTTAGGTCACCAGATCCAAAGACAGGTGTTTTCAAGGGGGTGTATCTGTTAAAATAACTAAATTCTGAGTGAAAACTGTCACAAAAGCTAGAGTAGTCATTAAAATGACCCCAAAACATTTTGAAAGTTTGAGAGTGAACTATGTCTTTAGAAGTAGAACCAACCTGCAGACACTGGGCGGGGCACTGACGGGGCCGTCGACCGAGGAGGGGGCGGGGGGCTCTGTGGGGGGCAGGCACAGACCCTGGTGGGAGGGTGGGACGTCCATGAAGCCCGGGGCCGGGGCGGCCATCTTTGGGAAGGGCTGTGGCGGGGATGGTCCCATGGCGGGGAGGTGGTGTGAGGGGGCTGACGGGGGTGCTGGTGGGGGCAGCGCGGGGCCTGACAGAGGGGGGAGGGAGGCCAACCCTGTGGGGCTGTTCCTGGGGACCCCCGGGACCGCCGAGGGCTGCCGGTGGGGGTCCTCTTTACCTAGGCTGTGAAACACGTCGTCTGGACGGGGACAGAGAGACGAGGATGGATGAGAACTCTGTACCACAGATACTGTCATTATTCAATGTAGTAGAGTTATAATCTTTGGTTAAACCTTTTTGTGAAAGTTATACATTTCAATAGTCAATTTAGAGTCAGTGGAGGTACTCACATTTCAACATTTTTATTGGCACACACCAACAAAGAACGCTACTGATGAAGGCTTATAGGCGAAGTGCGTAAGGGTTCTTTGTTGGTGTGTGCCAACAAAAAAGTGGAAATGTGAGTACTTTGTCTTCCACTGATTTAATGTTTTGGATGTGTTACCTCTTTGGATTTTTTCATTCCTAGTTTTTAATGTATACTGGACTTTAAGTCTAGCACTCCGAGAATACCCATTGCTGATGCGCAACCTCTTTTTCTTATTTAGTCAATTCAGATTTTGTTGATCCCTTGTTCAGTAACAAGGGGTCTACCCCAGTCTCTCCAGCTCTTTAACAAACACAAAACACAAGACTCTTACTAGACTGGACAGTGGTAGCAGTGTGTTTAAGGTGGAGGTGGGTGGTGTATCTTACTAGACTGGACAGTGTGTTTAGGGTGGAGGGTGGGTGGAGTATCTTACTAGACTGGACAGTGGTAGCAGTGTGTTTAAGGTGGAGGTGGGTGGTGTATCTTACTAGACTGGACAGTGTGTTTAGGGTGGAGGGTGGGTGGAGTATCTTACTAGACTGGACAGTGGTAGCAGTGTGTTTAAGGTGGAGGCCGGTGGAGGTATCTTACTAGACTGGACAGTGTGTTTAGGGTGGAGGTGGGTGGAGTATCTTACTAGACTGGACAGTGGTAGCAGTGTTTAAGGTGGAGGATGGGTGGAGTATCTTACTAGACTGGACAGTGTGTTTAAGGTGGAGGTGGGTGGAGTATCTTACTAGACTGGACAGTGGTAGCAGTGTGTTTAAGGTGGTGTATCTTACTAGACTGGACAGTGGTAGCAGTGTGTTTAGGGTGGAGGTGGGTGGAGTATCTTACTAGTCTGGACAGTGTGTTTAGGGTGGAGGTGGGTGGAGTATCTTACTAGACTGGACAGTGGTAGCAGTGTGTTTAGGGTGGAGGTGGGTGGAGTATCTTACTAGACTGGACAGTGGTAGCAGTGTGTTTAGGGTGGAGGTGGGTGGAGTATCTTACTAGACTGGACAGTGGTAGCAGTGCAGGACACAGAGGAGGTGGAGGAGGCGGTGGAGGCCATGGCCACGCGGCTGCTCTCCATGAAGGCATCCTGGAAGTTGTACAGACACTTCTTCTTGGCTCCGCTCTTCTTCTGCTCCTTGGCCTCCGGGGAGGAGGAGGAGGTGGAGGAGCAGGAGGAGGGTGGGGTGAGCGGGGTGGAGGGGAGGAGGGTGGAGGAGCAGGGGTGGTGCTCCCCTCCTCCTCCTCCTGCTGTGTGGGGGCCGATGGAGGTGCTGGGGGGGAGGGGCACGGCGGGGAGGGGCGGGCCCAGCATGTCACCTGACGGGGGAGAGAATAGGGGTGCGACGGTCAGTCAAACTAATTCATTATAATCAGTTTCAATAAAATAAACAGTTTTGTGGGACATAAATATATATACTAAGGCTGGGACTTTAACTGATTAATTGCGATTAATTAATTACAGAAAATTAACGCGATTAAAAAAAATTGACGAATTTTAATCACACTTAGTTTTTGCACACAGAACCTTCAGTTTCGGGCATACCGATCATAGCGATGTACCAACCAAGAAGAGACAACAAACGCAAAGGGAGAAGTAGCCGATCAGATCGCTTTGCTTGGCCCAGTGGATGCGAAATTTGGATTTAAAAAACACACTTTTTGATTCACTCGTACAACCAAATGTGTTTTACTTGAAAAAAATGCTTCTCAGGTCAAATATCGATGTGCGATTAAAATGCAATTAATTGCGATTAATTAATCACAGAGCCTGTAATTAATTAGATTAAAAAATGTTATCGCATCCCAGCCCTAATATATCTTACATCTTTTAATTGGAGAAGGGGTCCATGGAGTCCGTCCATGGAGTGGCAATGGCGTTTGCTCCCTATTCCCAGCAAACCACTAATCCTAGAGGTTCCACGCTTTGCATATGTACTGATCAGCACTCTGCCAACGTTATAGCCACATTTGCCACCATCAATGTACTTACATTAGCGTACAGTTAATATAAAACAAAATTATTCAGGCGCTTTTTAGCCAGCTATTTTGCCCGCTAGGACCACCCATTACCAACTGCGCATGTGCCAACAGCTGTTGTACTGGCAGAGTTATCGTCACACAGACACAACCAGCAAACAAAACAGGACCTGTTATTGTTAAAATTAAACACTCAAGAAACGACATCGCCTTTATAGGGACAGATCTTCCTTTTACACCTCCCGTGTAAAAACATGGGACGCAAAAAAAAGACATCCCTTGGCCGTCAAAAACGCAAACACTATTTACGCGTGGTTAAAGCAAAAGCAGCAGCAGCAGCAGCAGAAACGGCAGCAGAAGCATCAACAACAGGTGATTATTTACTTAATTTTGTTCACTTTCTTTAAATAGTTTGCTGACAGATTGTGATTTTTGCTTTATTCACTCACTCTCATTTGTATGACTGTGCACGCACGCACGCGCGCCGACCACACACGTCTGTGTACTGTGTCGTGCTTCTATTTTGTTCACTTTCTTTCAATACTTGCTGACAGATTGTGATGTTTTTTTTGGTGCTTTATTCACCCTCATTTGTATGACTGTGCACGCACGTACGCGCGCCGACCACACGTGTGTATACTATACTACCTAAAACAAACAACATCTATGTAGAAATGACATAAACATTATTAAAAACATCGCAGCCACCGTTTTCTATAGGTCACGCTTCGGTGTATAACACCAACGGCAACGTCCGTTAATGCTCCGAGTGGAAAAGTACTGAAATGTCTCAACTTAGGTAAAAGTACTGTTCCGCACGCACGCACGCACGCACGCACGCCGACCACACACACGTCTGTGTACTGTGTCGTGCTTCAATTTTGTTAACTTTCTTTCAAAACTTGCTGACAGAACACGTCTGTGTACTGTGTCGTGCTTCTATTTTGTTCACTTTCTTTCAATACTTGCTGACAGAACACGTCGGTGTACTGTGTCGTGCTTCTATTTGATTGTGATGTTTTTTTGGTTGCTTTATTCACCCTCATTTGTATGACTGTGCACGCATGCACGCACGCACGCGCGCGCGCCGACCACACGTGTGTATACTACCTAAAACAAACAACATCTGTGTAGAAATGACATAAACATTATTTAAAACATCGCAGCCACCGTTTTCTATAGGTCACGATTCGGTGTATAACACCAACGGCAACGTCCGACGTCCGTTGATGCTCCGTGCAGTGTGTGTCATTCGTGTAAGTGTTGCATTTGTGTGTATGTGTGTGTGTGTGTGTAGGTCTACTCCCCCACACAACATCGATGTGCATTGTTATGTTCCTACACCCTGCTGCTTGGTGTGTCATAAACATTCTCCCCCCTATAGCAAACTCACTTCTCCACCCCCAGGCGCATTCCTAACTTTGTGTGTGTGTGTGTGTGTGTGTGTGTGTGTGTGTGTGTGTGTGTGTGTGTGTGTGTGTGTGTATAATCAATGTAGTTTAAGCACTATTCAGAACAAATTCAGCACTAAATAATGACACAATTTATATATATGTTTTCAACATATGGTATATGATATATAATATATGAATGAATTGTTCTGCCTGCATGCACATTTTATTTGTGTATTAATTACTATCCATCTATTGTGTGTGCATTTTAAATATTATTTACCAAATGCGTTTTAAACACTGTCATGCCTGCTTATATTGTGGGTAATATACACTTCTCATTTCTAATCTCAGCTGGATGCCATCAGACGAGCAGCCACACAATCTCACAGAGTGACCCATTTGTGCCTGAGGCTACAGGTAAATAGGCCTATACTTAATTACTATCCACTAATTCCTACTGCATCATGTATATTACACATAATGTCATTGACACTATGCATACACAAACTATATTGTCACAAATACTTTATTCTACATTCTATATTCTATATATTACAGATATAGTATATTGTTTACAATATACAAATCTTTCAGTTGTGCATTGTATGGAAAGTCGGAAGAGAAAGTCAAATGACATATTTACCCAAACACTTATTTTTCTACATTCCAATTTACTTTTTTTTTTTTTTTTTTTTTATCCTCCTATTTAACTTCTCAGATAACCCTGATCAGACCAGTCAGCCGGGAAACAGCCACACCCTGTCATTGGAAGTGACCGAGGCAACAGGTACCCAGCACACTGACAGATTTTCTATCAAAACAACATCATTGTCACAAACACTGTCCTACACCATATCACATCAACTGTACACTATTTTTCCCCCCTGTCTTCACTCACTGCTCAGCTAATCCCAATGACAGCAGCCGCCACAGAAAGAGGCAGTCTCGCTCCAAAAGTAAGTACTTTTGCTATTTCAATTATTCCTCTATTGCATTATATCACTCATTCTCACATTTCTTTTTATTAAATCTAAATTACAATTACTATGTTACACATCCATTCCTACACCGACATGATCACGCTCTTGCAACTTCATGCATGCTCTGCTCAAACACCGACTATTTCGCTGTTGCAATACAGCATTTCAAATATTACCAAATACATTTTAAACACTGTGATGCCCCTTTATATTGTGGGTAATATACACATCTCATTTCTCATCTCAGCTGGGTGCAATCAGCCCAGCAGCCAGACAATCTCACAGAGTGACCCATTTGTGCAGCCAAAGGCCACAGGTACAGTAAATATACAAATTACTATCCACCAATTCCTACTGCATTGTGTACATTACACATAATGTCTTTTAGATCATGCATACACAAACTATATTGTCAGAAATACTTTATTATATATATTTCTTTAATTCTCCACTAATGTTCTTTTCAATTCTCAGCTACATGCAGTGACAAGAAACGCCTCCGAATGAGGGAGTCTCGATCATTGAACACCCCACCCACCAAAAGTAAATACTTTTCTTTACAAATGCTATGTTATTCACACATTTCACACTTTTCACAACTCCCAAAATCACTTTATTCATAAGTCATGCATGTTGTCCAATCTCACTTTGCAGAACGACGCTGTGAAGACCATCAATACGGAACACACTCTAATCCATCTCAAAGGAGAAAACTAAAGGACAAACACTTCAGGAGAGCCTCGACACTACCACAGCCGGGAAACAGCCACACCCTGTCATTGGAAGTGACCGAGGCAACAGGTACCCAACACACTGACAGATTTTCTATCAAAACAACATCATTGTCACAAACACTGTCCTACACCATATCACATCAACTGTACACTATTATTTCCCTAATTATTTTTCCCCCCTGTCTTCACTCACTTCTCAGCTAATCCCAATGACAGCAGCCGCCACAGAAAGAGGCAGTCTCGCTCATCAAAGACGCCCCCCAACAAAAGTAAATACTTTTCTTTACAAATGCTATGTTAGTCACACATTTCACACTTTTCCCCAAATCACTTTATTCATAAGTCATGCATGTTGTCCAATCTCACTTTGCAGAACGACGCTGTGAAGACCATCAATACGGAACACACTCTAATCCATCTCAAAGGAGAAAACTAAAGGACAAACACTTCAGGAGAGCCTGGACACTACCACAACAGCTCACAGAAATTGTTGCCTTTCATACACCTGCAATGGACAGTGTCTGCACTTCATGCAATGCCATCATGTTCCCCTGGGAAACATCCAAAACCTCTCACGGTAAAATAACCTTCAGTGCCTGTTGTAGTTATGGAAAGATCCAACTCCAGCCATTCAAGGATCCCCCTCCTGCACTAAAGACCCTGTTTGACAGGAACTCTGAACAATCCAAGCAATTCATGGACAACATCAGGCAGTATAATGGGTTAGTATCTATGGCTTCAAAAAGTGTCACTGGGAAGATAGTGGACTTAAAAGGTTTTCCAAAAATATTCAAGATGAGTGGCCAAATGTACCACAGCCTTCCCTCAGCAGTATTTCCTGACAGCATAAACAAACCAAAATTTGCACAAATCTTTGTCTTTGATCAACAGAATGAAATTAAGAACCGCCTTGATCAGGCTCTGGGAGACGGACTTATTCAGGAAGATACTTTGACCATGATTCAAGATCAATTAAAAACGGTTAACCCATTAGTCAAATTCTTTAAAACCGGAGCTGAAATATTCAACGCAAACCCAACTCAGGAACTCAAAATGGTATTCAAGTCCAAAAGCTCCCAGGGGGCAAAGAAGAAACACCATAACCCTGATGTCCCTGACGTTGTTGTTGTGGCACCAGGAGACCAGACAGCACCTAGGGACATTATACTATACCGAACTCCAGCTGATGCACCTAATCAAAGACAGACTACACGAATCAATGCACTCCACCCTATGTATGACCCAGCCACCTATCCCTTGATCTTGCCACATGGAGATGCTGGCTTCAGCATCGACAACCCCATCATGAAGGTTAATTCAAACTCAAGCAAACCCGTCTCTCAACAAGAGTTCTTCAGATTCCATCTACAACAGAGAACCAACTCATTCAACACGGTACTCAAGTCAGGGAGACTTACTCAAGAATACTTCTGTGATCAATACAGCAAAATTGAAGCCTCTCGGATGAGCTATTACAGGACTAAAGAACTTCAGGACAAGTACAGAACCCACCAGTACTCAGGTCTGCTTGACGTCATGAGTACTCAGCCAAACCTTCCAGAACATACTGTGGCAACCAGAGTTGGTCAACACCTCATTCTTCCATCTTCACACACTGGGAGCCCCAGATACCTCTATAAGCACTATCTAGATGCCCTTGCCATAGCAACCAAGTACAGGAAGTTTGACCTCTTCATAACGATGACTTCAAACCAAAACGGTGAAGGTGTACTCCTTAACATATTTCAAGGACAGCGCTCCAGTGACCGACCAGACATTGTCAACAAAGTGTTCAAATGGAGTCTGGATGGTCTCCTCAACGACATAAAGCAGGGGATCTTTGGGAAAATGAAAGCACGAGTACACACCATTGAGGGACAGACAAGAGGACTGAAACATGCCCACATCCTGCTGCTCCTACATGAGATCTTGACTGTGGATGACATAGATCAAATAATTCGAGCAGACATACCTGACCCAGAGAAGGAGCCAGAGCTGTATAGCCTGGTGACTAAACTCATGCTCCATGGCCCCTGTGGGACAGCAAACTCCAAGAGCCCCTGCATGGTCAACGGCGTCTGTAGCAAGAATTTCCCAAAACCGTTCTGTCACAGCACTCGACTTCCACATAACGGTCATGGCTACCCAGAGTACAGACGGCCCATTGACGGTCACACCTATACAAATAAAGATGGCTTTATTTTTGACAGCAGCCACGTTGTGCCTTACAACCCCTTCACCCTTCTCAAGTACAAGTGCCACCTCAACGTTGAATTTGTCGGCTCCTTTCACACCATCAAATACCTGTATAAATATATCCACAAGGGAGTTGATGTTGGCACTGTCAACATTGAAGATAAAGATGAGATCTCCAAATTCATTAATGCCAGGACCATTGATGCACATGATGCACACTGGAGAACAATGGAGTACAAGATCCAAGACAGAATCCCTGCTGTCAGCACTCTCGCCATCCACACAGAGGGCCAGCAAAATATCATCTTCAGAGAAGGCCATGCACAGGAGGCCCTAACAGCAGCCAAACCCACAACATTGCTGGCCTTCTTTGCCCTAAACAGCAGTGACCCCAATGCAAGACAATATCTCTACAAGGAGATTCCAGAACACTATACTTGGATGACCAACACCCATACGTGGAAGAAAAGAGTGAACCCACCCAAGAACAGAGACATTCCGAGGACAATAGGCAGGATGTCCAATGTGTCAGTGCACCAAGGAGAGAGATTCTACTTAAAACTGCTTCTGGCTCATATAAGGGGACCACAGACCTATGACGACCTTAAGGTGTGTGACGGCAACCACTATGACACGTTCAAAGACACAGCTTTAGCCATGGGCTTGCTTGAAGATGATGGAGAATGGATAACCGCCATGCATGAGGTCTCAACCTACGCATCCCCGAAAAAAGTCAGAGAAACTTTTGCCATCATCCTCCACTACTGTCACCCATCACAGCCCACACATCTGTTCAAAAAATTCGTGGAACAGCTCAGTGATGACTTTGTTCACGAGGAAGCCACTGCACAGAGGTGCCCCAAAGATGCAGTAGACAAGGTTTATATACAAAATCTGGTACTACTTGCAATTGATGATGAGCTCTCACAAATGGGGGGTAGTCTATCCAACTACAAGGACATGCCACAACCAAGAGCACTGACTGAGCAGGAAAAGCTGACAAAAATCTTCAGGTCTGAAGATTTCAACACAATGGAACAGGAACAAATTGTACACTTGCTGACACCTAAGCTGAATGTGGAACAGAAGGCGCTCTGTGATGCTGTCTATCAAGCAGTACACACACCAAAACAAGACAACATCACACGACAGTTCATTCTGAATGCCCCTGCAGGATATGGAAAAACCTTTACTTTTAAGGTTATTGCAGCTACGATTAGAGCAGACAATGGCATTGTGCTGTGTGTCGGCAGCACAGGCTTGGCTGCTCAAAACCTCGAGGGTGGCAGGACCGCTCATTCACGATTTAAGATCCCAATCCCCATATTTGAAGACTCTGTCTGTGCCATCAAAGCCGAGTCCTCCCTGGCAAAGCTAATCAAAGCCAGCAACTTAATCATCTGGGACGAAATCTTCAGTGTTAATCGTTTTAACATTGAGTGTGTTGAAAGAACACTGAGGGACCTGATGCAGTCCGAGCAACCTTGGGGTGGCAAAGCTATCCTATTGGGTGGAGACCCTAGGCAGACTCTCCCCATTCTCAAAAGAGCAAGCAGGGCCCAGATAGTTACAGCTTGCATACAAATGTCACCACTCTATCCACTCATCAAACAACACAAGCTCAACACCAACATGAGGACAGACACAGCTGAGAAAGAGTTCTCAAACTATCTCCTTGCATTAGGAGAAGGCAAACACACGCAAGGGGACACCGAAATTCAGGTCCACATTCCACCACACCACTTGGTTAAGGACCTGAATACACTGATTTCATACACCTTTCCTGACCTGCAAAATGGATGTGTCGACAAAGACAACCTTCTCAAAGGCACTGTGTACACTCCTCTGAACAACAACATCAGAGAAATCAACAACCGCTGCTTGACTGACTTCCCCGGAGAAGAGAGAGTGTACTTTTCAGCTGATTCTGTTCAGGAGGACAATTACAAGGACTCTATGCCTATGGAATTCCTCAATTCACTGACACCATCTGGAATCCCTGATCATAACCTGAAGTTGAAACTAGGAGCACCAGTCATGCTTCTTAGAAACCTGCAATCTGGTCCCGACCGCACTCTCAAAAATGGCACCAGAATGGTAGTACTGCAGATGATGGACAAAGTCATTGCGTGTGAGATTGCAGTAGGCACAAACAGGGGTGAAAGAATCTTCCTCCCAAGGATACCTCACCATGACAGAAGTGATGAGTTTCCCTTCACCTTTATTAGACGACAGTTCCCTATCAGATTAGCTTTCGCTGTTACCATCAATAAAGGTCAGGGCCAAGAGAATGAACGAGTTGGCATCTACTTGCCTCAACCAGTATTCGCTCATGGCCAACTGTACACAGCCTTCTCCAGGGGAAAGAGGGCCAGCAATGTCAAAGTATTCATTGAGGGTAATGACGAGGGAACAACTGACAACATTGTTTATACCGAACTCCTTTAATTTTCTTTTCTTTTAAATAACAGAACATTCACTCATTCGATCACTGTCACTCATTCAACATGCCAATAAACTGTTACAAACTCTACAATTCATCTACTTTTGCCCGAATAGCACCGCACTTTTAATGACAGACATTATTCACCTTCCCGGAGGGTGAGTTTTTATAGATGTTTTTTCTAGGAAAAATGCATTCCCCCGTGAGAGTGTATGTGTACCTAATTACTGTACTACCTATGTCACTGTTCATGGCCATGTCACTCACAACTATTACACCTTTTTAGAACTGAAATAAAATTGCCTACACAAAATATGCTGTGTGTTCTCTACAGTTACAGAAATATCCATGTTTAACCAAATTACAGATCGCCTATATATATATTTTTGCATTTTGGAAAAAACTGCATATTTAATGTTGAGCTATCCTAAATTTGTATTGCTTTGCTGCCCTCTGGACTGTATCCATCTCTGGGTACAGGGGACTTTTACATAAGGGACCAAGCCCCCGCAAGGGGCTTTTTTCTAGTACATATCATTACTGTCGGGCAGAAAACTCATCTATTTTTTTCATGAATTAACGCTCCGCTTGATCATACTTACTGATCATACTACACGGTCACACAAAAGTAGCAGATCTACAAGCTCAAAACGCGGCACGTAGCGGCCCGTTTTGAGCTGCTACTTTTGCAGTTTTTGAATCCTGAAAAGTAACAGTTTTGGACCTAATTATGAGGTTCCCCACTCAACAGAGACGATATATATTTCCCCCCATTTTCTTTTTTTTCTCTTGTGTTATGAATAAAATGTAAGGTTCCATAATAAATAACATGTTTTTTTTTCTTCCACTTTCTTTCTCGTAAAAGATGTACATGTATGTATATTTATGTTGTTTTCTGTTGCACAAACCAATAAAATAATACTACTACTAATAAACGACCGAATCTGATATACCCGACACGACATCACTGATACTAAACAGTGCCCAAATTTGGGGATAACTGACATCACTGATATGTCTAGGTTCTCCAACATTACTTCTGGGACTCCTACATTCAATCCCTCATATACTGTGTACAGGGGCGTCACACCAAATTCTGGGCCCTGGGTACAAGGATTCACAGCGGGCCCCCCATGAATGTTAACTAGGGGCCCCCCATGAATGTTAACTATTGAAAAATAGCAGATATACAAGCTCACAGCGCGGCACCGAGTGCCGCGCTGTGAGCTTGTAGATCTGCTATTTTTGAAAAATCTTGAAAATGTCAAGGACCCCCAAGATGATATGTATATCTGCTATTTTTCAATAGATAAAGTTATTAGGGCCCCTCCACCTTGGGCCCCAGTAACTCAGTCCCACTTTCCTACCCCTTGTGACGCCCCTGACTGTGTACATGGGCAAGGACTAGTAATAAATAAAATAAAACTAAACGTGTAAAAAGCCCTGGCTCACTCACCAGGCATCGAGTCGGGCAGCAGCACAGAAGGGTTCCAGCTCTTCATCATCGCAGCGTCACACAGGTTCTCGAACTTGAGCGAGAGGCACTGCAGTGAGTTGTTCCAGTCCCCGGCCGAGGCCGAGCCGCCCGTCGGCCCGCCGCCGAAACAGTTCTGGTAGACGTGGTCCGGCAGAGAGGGGCTGAAGGCCGGCTGCTTGGCCGCAGGGTGGCTGGACGTTGGGGTGGGAGGGAGAGGCTGAGGAGCACAGGACAGGACACCACCATTACACTCTGATGTGGTTCACACATTGTATTGCCATAAAACGAGTATCCTGAGTTATTCCCGATGGTCCAGGCCGCCAGACACGAGTTCCCTGAGTTATTGTTTTATTTCATTTACGGTAAACACTGTGGCTGCTTAAAGACGTTTGGGAA
The DNA here is from genome assembly GCF_963921795.1 of Nannobrachium achirus. Lineage (NCBI taxonomy): Eukaryota > Metazoa > Chordata > Actinopteri > Myctophiformes > Myctophidae > Nannobrachium > Nannobrachium achirus. Next base: position 68,818,803 of record NC_137812.1, read on the forward strand.
CGTCTTTAACTCTGGCTGGCAATGCATTTATGTTTACCAGTTAACACCTTCTAAGCCACGGGGAGCCCCTTAATGTTAAAACCGTACTATATCGCACATCCCCCCAGGGACTCTCAGCCACGCCGTACATTCCCGGACTTTGTCTTTAAAACCGGAATAAAAGCTTTTGATCCGAAAATCGGCGATCGTCTAACCTTCCCTAGTCACCACTCGTGCATTGATAGCTCATGCAGACCGTGCATGAAGCAGAGGTGACGTCAGCGCCTCTCCTTCTCCAAGGCTACTCCCAGCCATCCGTTTGCTGTCTGCACACTCGAGCTCCTACAGCAGCCATGCTTGGGGCTATGCCAACGAAACTTTTCAGTTCTGTTCTTCAGTCACACATGGATTGTTTGCGGGGACATTTACGTGAAAGGATCGCGCACGCGAAACGCACGGGGACATCGACGATCGGCCAAAACCCCCATTCTATCCCAACGGAAATCGAGAAAATCATGGTGAGTTACTGAGCTGGGGAAAAAAAGAAAAAGAAAAAACAGCGGCGCTGTTCAAGATGGAGGGGCTGCGGGGTCATGTTTATAAACATAATATTATGTCTCAGATCACAATACAATAATAGAAATTTCACAGCTAATCTACCAACCACCATTCTATTTCGGACGGCAAGGTGTTAAATAATAATAAATAAGGCCTTTTTAGCGCCAGGCGAGCAAAAACACTACGTTTCCCATCGGCCTTAGCAGCCGATCCTGTCACAAGCACTTCCTGGTCAGCCCACGTGCACAGGATGGATGGGCACGGATGTGCTCGATCTTACTTGAGATGGATATGACTAAGGTAAGACAACAAAAAAATAGCTGTCAGGGATCGTCATACGTCAAAATGTTAATGTTGGCAGTCAATGAGTTGAGTGGTTCCCCAACCTTTTTTAACTCAAGACCCAAAAGAAAAATTTGACATTTGCCCGAGGTTTATTTAATTTATGTAATACTTTTGATTGATGAAAAGTTGTGATTTTGCATTTGTTTAAACTTTTAACAATATTTTGTATATGTATAGAATTATTTTATGTATGGAAAAAAATAAAAAAATATTTTATTTCCTTTATTTATTATTATTTCATAAAAATCAGTCTGCAATCCAAACATGGATCCTGACCCACTGTTTGGGAGACAGTGGATTAGAGTCCCACCGATGTATGGGTTTGGCCAACCTTTACCACAGTAGCAGTGACATCATCTGTCCAGCCAGCATTTTCTAAGATGAGACGTTATCTAGAGGTGTGATCTGTCACTGCTTAGCACTTCACACTGTGGTTATGGAACACTGGTTAAGGGAGTGTTCACACCGTCTCACTGTTATGAAGAAAAAGCGCTGGCCAGAACACTTTTTTCTGCTGAAAAAGCACTACACATTTTGTTCCCATAACCTTACTCACTAAGAGTCTCCTCAATACCTGCATATCTGACTAAACACCTCCAAAAGAACTAGCGATATCCACAGCCACAATACTAAGGGGAGAGCAAACAACGATCTGGTAACACCCACCTATAACACAATAATATGGTTAAATTCTCCTTCTATAGCACAGCCATATTTTTCAGGTCTAAATGGGTTAAGCCATTATTGCGTACTATTAATTTATGCTTTAACTATTGAAAAATAGCAGATTTATAAGCTTGTAGGTCTGCTAATTTTGAAAAATCTTGGAAATATGAATTTTGACCCGATTTTGACCTGATTCTATAAGTGTCTTCTGAATCCTTCTAAGGTTTTTTTGAACAGTCTATGTTTCTATGTCAGTTGTTCTCAATCTTTTTCATGTGAAGGACCCCCAAAATTAGATGTATTTGGCCAAGGATCCCCCATCTCAAAATATTTTGTTCCAGAGACCCCCGCCCAGAAGCAAAATCCGAGTTACAAACGTTCACTTTAAAAATACATAATATTCAAAGATTTGCAGACATTTTCACGACTTTTCAAAAATAGCAGATCTACAAGCTCGCAGCCGGCACACGGTGCCGCTCTGTGAGCTTGTAGATCTGCTATTTTTCAATAGTTAAAGCATTCGACAATAATCCTAGACCTAAATGGGTTTTAATGATATGATTGTTCAGCTCCAGTGCAAGCAGCTCTCCTGTGAGAGGGCTTTGGGGCGACTATGGTGACAGGTTGGTGTCACATTATATGAGGGAAAACACAACTACGTTATGTCATTGTGGTATTACTTTTCTGACGTTTATAGTCTCAGCGCTGACCAATTCTGTCTCTGGCTGGTGTCTGTGCAAACACTTGAACTGTCTGGGGGGAAAAACCCAGTGAGTGTGTTCTCAACCACCACCGAAAAAAGATGGTGCTGCCTTTATCAGCGTTTGTTTTCATTTAGTTTTTTTCCCATCATAATCATGTAATCTAATCTAAGAGAAGGGAGGATGGGGACTGGGGAGAAACAAATACAAAATACTGGGAAATATAGTTGGAAGTTTTTCAGGTGCAAAATCTAAGTGTGATACTTTTCCGATTCAGAATTGTAATAACGCATTAGACTTGATATTAATGCTCCGTATTTTTCCATGTGAATGTCTTCAGGGCCATTCCTACTGAGCACTATAACGATAAAACTATAAAAACATATGGTTTTAAAAATAGTTCTAAGTCAAGTGAATGGCAGTATTCACACATACTAAAATACAATGGTGAAAGATATAGTTACTTTCATGACATTTACAATTCCAGTAGGAGTCTAGGAGACACAAGTTAAAAGAATGTTTTCAACAATGCCAATAGGCAAAAGATTCTAATATCAGTATTCATTGGTAGAACATGTAAACAGCCTTGACCTCATTGATATGAAATGAACTGATTGGACTCTCTCTGCATCTCTATACTGGGTACAGGGCGACCCCTAGTGGCAGGGAAGCGCAGTTACAGCCGGGGTGAAACCTGATCAAAACCCAAAAGCTGAATCATCATCATCATCATCAACGCTTCCTGGAACAAGATGCAAATCTCCCCCGAAGAGGAGGAAATGAAAGTGTCATCTTTCTTTCCCAGGTAGAAACTACCCAAAACTACCTCACGTTCTGTTCCAGTACTAGTGGGGGAAAGCAGAGAAAATACCACCATACATGTGGCACGAGTGCTGGAATATTGTGACAATATTCCAATTGAGCCTTTGGGGAGGGCTTTGAAAGCACTGGTGGCTTTAATACATTTATATATATATATATATATATATATATATATATATATATATATATATATATATATATATATATATACATATACACGTGTATGTATAATTCCATTTGCACTATGAGTACCTGAGACAAATAGTCTCATTTGAATTTTTTTGAATATAGATATGTTTTTGATTTATCAGACTGTAGACCACAAACTAGTCATTTTAATCTGTTAAATTAATTAAATTAAATTAATGCACTCCCCCCTCATGTTGTTCAATTGTCTGTTTTAATGTTATCTGCTCCCTTTGTCTGCTGAATATTGCGGTTGTTCCACAAACTGTTGGAGATATACTGTTTTTCCACTTTCCATAAGTATTATGTCTTATAATTCCTAATATATATGTGTTAAGTAAAACAAATCTAATTCAACAAAATGAGGGGGGAATGTATTAAGAATTTAACAGATTAAAAACTGAAAAAAAATGGACTTGGACTGTTTTTCGTCTCAGGTACTCAATTATTGTGCTAATCTAAAAAAAAGCGTATTTTGTGAAATCTCGCTCTTTCGACAACGCAACATTTCGACAACGGAGCGTCGGCAGGATAGCGCCTCACCCCACGGAGGTTAGGTTTCGTTGTCGAAAAGATGACATGTAGAAACAGCGAAGCTATCCCGCTTATTTTATATCAATTAGACAATGCATGAAGCCTTGCATTCATGGATGTTTCTTTGTTTTTGTCTTATTCCTGAGCCAATCACGTGATGAACGGGTCATCGATCAATAGGAGACTCACTAGGCTAGAGACTCTGCCGGTCATCACATTTTTGGTTTTGCGACAAAAACTAAAACATTTTTTTTGGGTGATGTACTCGTTTAAAAATTGACATTTAAATGGGTAAAATAGCTGATCTACAAACGTGCCGTGCGTCACAAGCTTGTAGATGGGCTATTTTTTTAACCTACTTTGGGAGGTGGGGCTAATAGGGCTATTTGGGGTTTGGTCCTTGGCATGGAAAGTTTGGGGAACCCCCTGTGTCCATCACACACACACACACACACACACACACACACACACACACACACACACACACACACACACACACACACACACACACACACACACACACACACACACACACACACACACACACACACACACACACACACACACACACACACACACACAGGTGGAACCGGGTCACTGTGTGACAGCTAATACACCAGATGTTGTTGTGGTCCCGGGAAATGTCTGTATTAGAGATAGCCTGACACCTTTGACCCTAGCCTGTCATTAAATACCAACCACTCCTACAGTACATAACAGCTCAGGGCTGGGCTATATGTTCTGTTTTGATATATTTGGCAGCCTAGGACATGCCCACAGACTGGTTGTTAGAGGGCTTCAACAACTTGGGATGCCCAAAAAGGAGACAAAAAAGGCTGTCCAAGTATTGTTCTATAATTGTCAGCCGCCGCATGTGGCAGAGACGCTGTTACTGATACCCATAGAGTGCTGACTGACATGATTTTGTGAATGCAAACTTACTGTGCCTATAATATGTGGGTCCTTTGTGCAGACATAAACAAATGGTTAAAATGTGTGTGGGTGGGCCTTTCTGTGTGGAGTTTGCATGTTCTCCTTGTGTCCCCTAGGGTAGGTACCCCCACACAAAAAAAACATGCAGTAATAAGTAGTGTACAAATGGAACAAAATGGACCCGTTAGGGTCCATTTTGTCAGAGTTAAGGGGAGACCTTGACATTTGAAAGTTTGAGAAACCCTGCATTAGACCAGTGGTTCTCAACCTTTTCAGGCCGCGACCCCCAAAATAATCATATTTAACTTGGGACCCCCCACCCTGACGAACACTAAGAGTTGAGGCATTACATTTTGTATAACACGGTTCTATTGTGCAATTTTCACAATCTCTGCCAATAATATTTGACAATTTGGCCAATGTTTAATTTGTCATTTTAGAAGTATTAAAAAGTCCATAAATTGTCACTTTAGAAATGTGCGGTTTACTGTTGAGTGAGAAAACAATGTTGGCACATTCAGTTAATCATCTGGGGACCCCCCAAAAATAAGGGGGTCCCGACACACAGGTTGAGAACTACTGCATTAGACAATCGACATTGGGGGAAAATCAAACAAACAAACAATGGGTTTTACAAGGAGCCGTGTCTCACCTTGTTGTGCGCGCTGAGTGGGGGGCTGGGGGGGTAGAGCGTGGAGGTGGGGTGCAGCAGGGGGGGCCGGGGCGGCATGTGGTGGTGGTGGGAGAGGCTGTGCAGGGGCAGGTGGTGGCCGTGGATGTGGGGGTACAGGTGCAGGGGGGCCGGGTGGGGGTGGGGGTGGGTCGGGTGCGAGGAGGGAGAGGAGGGAGAGGGGGGCGCGAAGATCCCGTGGTGGGGGTGGGGTGGAGGAGGGGGCGGGGGAGGAGGGGGGGCGGAGGTGGTGGTGGTGGAGGTGGTGGTGTGGAGGCGACCCAGAGGTGGAGGAGGTCCCAGGGAGGAGGAGGTGGAGGTGATGGAGTCCTGGTTGGTGGTGTTGTTGCACACGTGACATTCACACGCATGCTGCTGCTGCTGCTGCACCACCTGCTCCACCTGGACAAGACACACACAATGACCGCTTTGATTTAAACTTTGTTCCTGACACACAGGGGGTCCCATAGAGTACATACAATTATCCTCAATAATACTGTTTTCGGGACTAATCCATACATACTGTAGAGTGCCTTGAGAGCCTCACATGTGTGGATTCCACACATCTATCTAAATATTAACTTACAGAATGTCCGCTGTCTGTCTACAGTACTCTGACGTCATAGTACTGACATCGCATACTGGCCTGGACATGGAACACCATATATGAGCATAGGACACGGAACACCATACATACGGATAATCGGGTGAAACAGTGCACGCATTTCTGACATCACTGACACCCGCCGCCTGTACTGCGCATGCGTTTACCGCCATGGTAACATCCGCCTGCTGAAACTATGCCCACATTTGGAGATGACTGACATCGGATTCTCCAGATGCTCTCTCTACACCACTCAGGAGGACAACAGTTGTTTGTGCCAATGCTCAACTCACTTTCCCCTACAATACAGCTCCTTAAAGCCAGGCAGATGTTGAGAAACAAGACAATGTGAGAAGAACCGACCTACTAATCCGCCTGGTTACCATAGCAACCTGCTAGTACGCCTGGTTGCCTTAGCAACCACGCATGAGGCATATAAACGTTATGATTTAAAACCACAACCCTGTAGCGTATGTACGCGGTCGGGGTAGGATATAGGAAGACATAGTGGCTACAAATCTACGACCCTAAATGAGAATTGAAGTCTCACCTTTGACCACAGGCAAGCTCTCACACATGCTGTGCATGCTTAAATAAATAAATAATTTTAAAAAGTCATCATTCAAGAGAGTGCGGATATTCCCTTCATTCTAAGCTCTCACACAAATCATTGCCTGACTTAGGGCTGTCACAATTATTACATAATCGTCTAATCGTGATTATTTGACATTATCGCAATTATTTTTTCATAATCGTCATTATCGTGAATGTTGAAAAATGTCAGAAATAGTGGAAATAGCAGATCTACAAGCTCACAACGCGTCGCATCGCGACGTGTTGTGAGCTTGTAGATCGGCTATTTCCACTATCAATGATATTTTTTAAGTAGTAAGTAGTATGTCAGTAATGTATTTGTGTGTTTAGGTTATGTATCATATCTGCCATATGCAACTTCAAAGCCAAACAGAAATGTAATTATCAACGACAAAAACACAATTAAATCGTTAATCGCCAATTATTTGAATGACAATTAATTGTCATGTAAAATGTCATATCGTGACAGCCCTAGCCTGACTGCAAGCAGTGAGTGAATGTTGAATATGTATGTGTATATATAGAAAGCATATCATGAATATTGCATTACCCTACGCTACACTGAACATGATAGTCTGCTAGTCCCTGTATGGATGGACTATACTGTACTGTATGCTCTGGTGCCAATCATGAGGACAAGATCATCCACATCTAGGGTCCTGATAACAACAGTATGTTCTTGTGGATATCAAACAGACTAAATCTGACCTGCTCCGTCCTAATAATGAGAAATAATGCTGAATCTTACAAGTAGGGAGTAAAGATTATAATAAAAAAAATCACACCCAATGTGAAGTGAGCGGTGGTCGTGCTTGCATAACGTCTTCAATTGGTAATTGGTGATGTGATACAGGCTACACACATGCACATTGCTAGGGCAAAACGCTGAGGAAAACACATTGCTATGGCAAAACGCTGAGGAAAAGTGGCTACAGACACACGCACAGCCACTCTTAGGAGCGGTTTACCACCACAGGGTCAGGACACTGGCACTTTGTCGTTTCAATATAAAGACTATGGAAACGTGTGCAGTGATGTTGCTAGGTTTTCAATGTAATGGGTCCCGGGACCCACAGGTGGTCATTGACATATACCTCAACTTTGACGCTAGTGCACTAGAGCCATTTCACAGATATATTTCTGTGATTTTTATGACCCTGGAGAAGATGATGTGGGGGAGTGGGAGAGTGAGTGAGGGGGGGGGGTGAGGATAACAGCTCATCTGCACTGCCCGCGATGCGAGCGATGTAATCTCATGAAATACATTTGTTTTGTCGAGAAGGCGCATTGTGAGCTTGTAGATAGGCTATGAGCCTACAGTACCTGTTGGTGGTTGTAGGATGGCGGAGGACTGTTGTTGTTGTTGTTGTTCCGTGAATGTAGCTCCCCCTGCTGCGCCGGAGGCTCTCCACCGCTCTCTGCTTCCTCCTCGTCTCCGTCTGATGAGCTGCTGCTGCTGCTGATGCCCTGTAGAGACTGTACAACAATACACCTTAAATATGATGAGCTGCTACTGCTGCTGATGCCCTGTAGAGACTGTACATTACAACAATACACCTTTAAATATGATGAGCTGCTAATGCTGCTGATGCCCTGTAGAGACTGTACCACAATACACCTTTAAATATGATGAGCTGCTACTGCTGCTGATGCCCTGTAGAGACTGTAGCACAATACACCTTTAGATATAATGAGCTGCTACTGCTACTGATGCCCTGTAGAGACTGTTCAACAATACACCTTAAATATGATGAGCTGCTACTGCTACTGATGCCCTGTAGAGACTGTTCAACAATACACCTTAAATATGATGAGCTGCTACTGCTACTGATGCCCTGTAGAGACTGTTCAACAATACACCTTAAATATGATGAGCTGCTGCTGCTGCTGATGCCCTGTAGAGACTGTTCAACAATACACCTTAAATATGATGAGCTGCTACTGCTACTGATGCCCTGTAGAGACTGTTCAACAATACACCTTAAATATGATGAGCTGCTGCTGCTGCTGATGCCCTGTAGAGACTGTTCAACAATACACCTTAAATATGATGAGCTGCTACTGCTACTGATGCCCTGTAGAGACTGTTCAACAATACACCTTAAATATGATGAGCTGCTACTGCTGCTGATGCCCTGTAGAGACTGTAGCACAATACACCTTAAATATGATGAGCTGCTGCTGCTGCTGATGCCCTGTAGAGACTGTTCAACAATACACCTTAAATATGATGAGCTGCTGCTGCTGCTGATGCCCTGTAGAGACTGTTCAACAATACACCTTAAATATGATGAGCTGCTACTGCTACTGATGCCCTGTAGAGACTGTTCAACAATACACCTTAAATATGATGAGCTGCTGCTGCTGCTGATGCCCTGTAGAGACTGTAGCACAATACACCTTAAATATGATGAGCTGCTGCTGCTGCTGATGCCCTGTAGAGACTGTACAACAATACACCTTAAATATGATGAGCTGCTGCTGCTGCTGATGCCCTGTAGAGACTGTACAACAAAACAATTCAATGTCATTAAGCGTCCCATATAGCATAACTTGGCCAATGTGACCCTGGGCGTACAACACACTTTGGGCACTTAGTGCAAAGATGTAGGACATATGTATGCCAGATGCAGATGTAGGCCAAACTTCATAAACTCTGGACAAACAAGCTTGAGCTTAGCTCCTTCCAGGAGTACCGCTCAAAAAGAACAAGCTCACAGCGCATCGCGCTGCGACACATTGTAGATCGGCCATTTTGGTTTCAGCACCCACACCAGCCGGGAAATAAGTCTAACTCTGGCTTTAGATTGTACAGAGAAAAAGGAGTTAGATTCATATTTCAATATTTTTCTCTCCAAATTCATTAGAAGAGAAATCGACTCACCCCGTCCTTTAGTGCCATGTTTTCCCCTCCCCCGTTCATGTCGCCGTGCAGACCGTTGACCGTAGCCGTGACAACGCCAGGGTCCTCGTAGCCACCCATGGGGTACATGTCCCCGAACTTAGATGACAGGGGAGGCACTTCATCATCATCACTAATACTGAGAGAGAGAGAGAGAGAGAGAGAGAGACAGACAGAGAGAAGAGAGAAAGAGAGAGAGAGGGGAGAGAGAAAGATGAGTCTAGAACAGTGGTTCTCAAAGTGGGGTCCTTCTGGGGGGCAGGGGGGTCATTTATGGTCAAAACAAAAAGTTTTTTTTGTTAAAAAGGTTAAAGCACTATATTGTGATAATAATCATTGCTACAGAGTATTTGTTCAGTAACAGATTCTCTCTGTCTCTCCAGCTCTTTAATAAACTGAAAATACATATTCCAGTTTCATCCAAATAAGTAGGGGGTTTCTGATTAGAAACGGCTTTAAATGTCTGCCAATTTCTTTGCGTCATCACTTGCAATTTCACTTGTTCATCCTGAATCCGGTGTGAGTTCTCTCCCTTTCCTGATTGGATAAAATCGGGTATCCCAAACCTGAAAACATCTGCAGCCCTAATGTGTAAATGGTAAATGGTGCATTTATATAGCACATTTATCCAAGGTGCTTTAGACAGATTGTGCATTACATTCACCCATTCACAAACACATTCATACACCGATGGCAGAGGAAACCATGTAAGGCACCAAAATCTGCTCATCGGGAGCAACTAGGGGTTCAGAGTTTTGCTCAAGGACTCTTCCACACCAACTCTGGGGGAGCCCAGGATCGAACTGGGAACCCTCTGTGTGTTCTAAGACGGCAACTCTACCCCTGAGCCACTGCCGCCCATGTGTGTAGTAGTGCTGGCTGGGTGATCAATCGAAAATGGATCGCGATCTCGACTCCTATGCGATCTCATTTCTGATGAGATTGCATTACGGCTATTCTATGACGTCATGACTCATAAGAGCACTTTTTGCCCGGTCTGCGGACTTCAAAATAAAATATTTTATTTTATTAAGTGTGCCTGCCATGCAATGCAATGGCAAAACACTTATTGTAATCCGCCATACTTAAGTAAGTAAGTCAGTAAGTAAGTAATGTTCTTGCAAATTTCTGCACGTAATAACTGCCGCACTTAATAATAAGTAATTCGCAAATAACGACACCCAAAAACCCCATTGACTTAGAATGGGGGAAATTTCGGCACGTAATAACTGCCGCAAGATTTACGCCACCCCGCAATATATACATCAAAATGTGCGGCTCGGCCGGGAATGGTGTGCTATTACTTTTCTTTCCGATCCGCGTCACCATGGCAACGTAATTCGTAAAAAACTACGCTCAAAAACCCCCATTATTGACTTTGAATGGGGGACTGAAAAACCCCCAGAAACTTTGGCCCCACATTACTCTGACATACTTTTGCCTAGCAACGTCACTTTAAAATGCACACATAACTTTGGTCTTTTTCCGGCCAATAGGGATGAGCTGTAATTGATTAAGCCCCGCCCCCTCTGTAATAGGAAGTGCCCTTCGCCAAACAGGAAGTGCCTCTATCTCGTGAACCGTTTGTCGTACATACGCGTGGGTGGTGTCATATGACTTTATTAAGAGTCCTTAACCTTAATTGGGGCCTATTTCTCTAAACAGGAAGTGCCCCTCGCCAAACAGGAAGTGACCCTTTATCTTGTGAACCGTTTGTCGTACAGACTTGTGGATGGCGTCAAATGACTTGATTAAGAGTCCTAAACCTTAATTGGGGCCTATTTCGCCGAACAGGAAGTGCCCCTCGCCAAACAGGAAGTGACCCTTTATCTCGTGAACCGTTTGTCATACAGACTTGTGGATGGCGTCAAATGACTTGATTAAGAGTCCTAAACCTTAATTGGGGCCTATTTCGCCAAACAGGAAGTGCCCCTCGCCAAACAGGAAGTTACCCTATATCTCGTGAACCGTTTGTCATACAGACTTGTGGGTGGCGTCAAATGACTTGATTAAGAGTCCTAAACCTTAATTGGGGCCTATTTCGCCAAACAGGAATTGCCCCTCGCCAAACAGGAAGTGACCCTATATCTCGTGAACCGTTTGTCATACAGACTTGTGGGTGGCGTCAAATGACTTGATTAAGAGTCCTTAACCTTAATTGGTGCTTCCTTCACCTTCGCCAAACAGGAAGTGCCTCTATATGTCATGAACCGTTTGTCGTACAGACACGTGGGTGGCATCATGTGGCTTTATTAAGAGTCCTTAACAATTTAACTGCCAAAAACGTTTTTATATTACACTAGTGTGTACTCACAAGTTGCTAGCGTCTGCATGGGGTAGGATGAGGCGGGGGTGCTGCTGGATGGTGATGGGGGAGCTGGAGTTGGAGCCCGAGCCGGAGCTCCCGGAGGACAGGCTGGGAGGGTGCACCTCCGTCAGGTAATCCCTGGGGGGATGCACCTCCGTCAGGTAATCCCTGGGAGGATGCACCTCCGTCAGGTAATCCCTGGGAGGGTGCACCTCCGTCAGGTAATCCCTGGGAGGGTGCACCTCCGTCAGGTAATCCCTGGGAGGGTGCACCTCCGTCAGGTAGTCCCTGGGGGGGTGCACCTCCGTCAGGTAGTCCCTGGGAGGATGCACCTCGGTCAGGTAGTCCCTGGGAGGATGCACCTCTGTCAGGTAATCCCTGGGAGGATGCACCTCCGTCAGGTAATCCCTGGGAGGCCCCTCCCCCTGCATGGGTAGCTTGATGTGCAGGTCCTCGGCCATGGGGGAGTCCATGATGCCACACGTCAGGATGTGGGAGAGACTGCAGTCGTCACAGGTGCACCTGGGGGGTAGATTAGATTTATGGCTTTAAGGTGAGTTCAAATCTGGATAGTTTCGAGCAAAGACGAGACATGCGACCGGGGCGCAGCACAAGCGAGCCAAACAGGGCGACGTGGACGACGCAAAAGGCCGCCTCGGTATCTTCGCCCCCAGCTGGAAGAATCCAACTGAAGCGACCTTCGCTTTCCCCCAACACCACCCATCACGTCCTGACAGCCTATCAGCGTTGATGTTGTCCTGGTGACAAATGTTTAGGATGTTTTTTTTTTTAAACCCCAGACCCTTCCTCACCAAGGAGTCTCTCCCAGCTCCTTATCCAGGTCTCAGTCAAAGCTTGACTGCTTGACTTACTGGTCTCCCTTCAACTGATCCTGAAGGCCGGCAGCCCGCCATATCTAAATGTTCACCTCCGACTCCCTTTTCTTTCCTTCACTGGCTTCTGGTTTGCTGCCTACATCCAAGGCACAGCGCTCTCCCTTACCTTCAGGACATGATCAACCCTTACACCAGTTCCTGTAAAATTAGGAGTAGTTCACCAAAAGAAGTGGGTTTCAAACTTTTTCATATCAAGGTCCATCATTTATCAGCCTGTCCCTCCCTTCCCTGCAGAGTGCACACACACTCCCAATTGTCCGACACGGTCTGAAAACTGGCCTTATCATGCTCTGCCTCACCCACCCTAGCTCTCCCTCATTCCTTGTATCCGGGGCAGGAGTTTCATGGAGGCGATGAAGGCCATGGCCCCTCAGTTTGACCTTCTGTCCCTCCAATAAATATATCGTCACTGTCAGGCAGAAACCTTGTATCCAAGTTTAGGAATAAAACTAAATGCTGTGTTGTTCCAAAGACTTTTTCTGTCAAAATTAAAACTGCTGCACACACTCCTGTCCCTTCCCTGTCAAAACAGATTTTAGACACCAGTGTCTTTTATTGATTCTGTATTCATTTTGGGTGATAAAAACAAGTCTCAAATACAAAAGCCTCGTTAGTAGTCAATGGTTACAAAACACCAGAAAAGGAAGGGACGCTGAACTAAACCGTCTGTGGAAAAGGATCACACAACTACCTTGAAGATAGTGTGCTGACAGGTTTGTGTACAGTGGAGTACAACATGTACCAGAGCAGGAATGTCATGGCCACTGTCTGTCCCCCCACAGTCTAGACTATTTTATGAAATATACAGCTTTTTAATTTATTTATTTATTACCATGTAAAATCTCCCTTAACCCTTAAATTCAATTCATTATTTCTGTGGACTTAAAATCACTGTCATGTTCTTTTCTTTGTCTTGCTGCCCTGGTACCCTAGTAAGAGAGAGCGCGCACACACGCACACACACACACACGCACACACGCACAGTTCCTGTGAACTGACCTCCTTCGGTAGTTGCAGTTTGGACAGTCTGGAACGCTGAGGCGCGAGGACAGCATCCTCATGGTCTCTGTGAAGTTGTTATCCCCGGGGATGGACTTCTTAGTGCTGCTTAACTACAAGGACAGGCAGGGAGGGAGCAGACATCATGTCAGCTGGAGATTAACACCCAGATCAGCAGAGTTCCTCAAATGCGGGGGTATATTTAAAGGAGTAGTTCACCCTCAAATTGACTTTTTTTCTATTGATTACTCACGTCATGGAGATATGAGTTCAATAGTATTTTGGGACCCAAATGCATTTGGGTCCCCATCCGGAATAAATGGGGATACATTTACAATAATCCATTTTTTGTCTTAGGAATGCGAAATATACAAAAGTATATTACTGAACTCATGTCTCCATTGCGTGAGTAATCAATAGAAAAAAAGTCAATTTGAGGGTGAACTACTCCTTTAAAGGGGCTACATGAGAGAAAGTAGAAGATGGAAAATAACAATAATGTTGCTGTTATGTTTAATGAAGAAACACTGCTGAACATTCTGTGAACATGCTGATCTGTGACTTCATAAAAAAAGAAAAATGTAAAAAAGAAAAGAAACATAAGTAGCGCAACTGTTATTGACTAGAACAGTGTTTCTCAATCTTCTACATGTCAAGGTCTCCCCTTAACTCTGACAGTATACAAAACGGGTCCATTTGGTTCCATTTGTATACTGTTACAGACCTCTATGGGTCAATTTGGACCGCTCTAAAGGAACCCACCTCGATACATCCAGGACTAGAAAGCAATATGCCTACTTAGCAATTATACTGGCTAACACATTGACATGAAATGTTACATTCTTCAAAAAGTGAGCCATCCAGTAGCAGATCCACAAGGTCAAAATGTGTCGCTTTGGGCCATGTTTTGACCTTGCAGATCTGCTATTGGTTTGTGCCGCTGACGTTCATTTACGGAAAAAAGCAAAACGTTAGAATATGGTGATGAGAGGTTTCTGGGCCGACAACAACATCATGCTGGCTATGGTTTAATCTCCTCAGAATGTTGTAGTCGAGTAAAGAGGAAACTTTCATGCGGAAAACAGGGAAACTGGAGTACAGATTCAGAAGCCAGAATGATTATGCAAAAATAAATGTGATTATCTAGAATAATTGTGATTAGGCGATTATGTAATAAATGGTGAAATAATAATGGAACCAGTAAGACTCCCTAATCGGGAGATAAGCAACCATCATCTCGCATAAACAAACTTTAGAAGGCAATCTTAGCCAATCAGGAGGGAATATGGGAAATGGGACAGATCCATGTTGATGTCATGACTTTAGAGATACTGTGTACCGCTTTGTGTGATTTTAGGCCAAAATCTGTAGAAGCAGTGTCAAAAATGTGTTTAGCAAAAATTGTCCTGATGGTGGCGCTAGAAGAGGGCCATGTGAGAAATCAGGGCAGGAAGTTGTGGTTTTCCACCCAAGGAGTGTGTGTCCCCACTGCCCAGATCCCACTTTTGAGGAACCACTGTTCTACAAGCATGGCAGCATCCAAGGACAAACAATGAGAGTATTTCAGAATACGCTACCTGCTCTTCTATGAACCTCCTCTGCTTAAAGAACTCCCAATCCTCTTTCAGCATTCGCTGTTTGGTTTTCAAAGTCTGGAAATGGGGAGAAAAAATAAGACCATAAGGGTGCCATTGTCCACACAGCGTTTTATGCAGTTCATTTTGACAGCAAATTTTCATTTAGTTTTAGTCATGGACTTTTGAATAAAGTTCCATTTTAGTTTTTAGTCTAGTAAACATTATACGTTTTAGTTATGACGATAAATGACTTACATTTTTACTAATAAGAGACTTGTGTGGCTCTGTTCGTTGATTGGAGAGATTCTGACCCTCCACCTTAAAAAGCAGCTGGAAAAACAAACAAAAACAAACAAGAAATTCACACGACAAGAAGATCCCAAACCGTCATACATCCACTAAATGTCATAAATTAGAAACATTGATCTCTCTCTGCCTCTTTTCCCATATCGCCACTTTGGTCAAAACGGCCTGTTGTCTAAGGACCATAACATACACACTACACACGGATCATCGCAGCTGTATATTTTCTTCTCCGCATGAAAGAAGAGATGTTCTGCGGCTTACCTGTTCATCTACGTAGTTGTCGATCCTCTTCTCACACTCCTGCCACTCTGCGGCCACGGCAGCCATCTCCTGCTGCAGCTGCAGGTAGCTGTCCAGCAGCGTCCCGTACATGTCCTCGCTGTACGAGTCATGGGACGTGGTGCCGTGCCTGAGAGAACACAGGGCCACCGTTAGGGTTGTCGCCACCGTCATGGCATTACCGTCAATGGTTTATCGTCACACACATAACGGCAAATAAGGATTTAATCGCGTTTGGCATTGGACGTTGGAACATAATTCACCCTTTGTCAAGTCCCGCCCGTTGGCCCGCCCCTCTCCACACCCATTGGTTGCTGTGTCTTGGTGGGGCAAAAGTCCTTTCTCTCCATCCACTACCATTGAAATTCAGTTGCTTCTTTTTGTTATTCTGTTTATTCAATTCTCATTTTAAACTTGGTTTCAGGCTTTCAGCCAGCTGGTTGGTCATTCAGAAGGCTGACAAAGGGTGAATTGCTGCCGTCAGGCAGATTCTACATATTCCAAAGTTTCCTTCATAAATTGACACCCTACCTGATCATACTACAGTGTCACACTAAAGTCCTAACAGTGTCTCGATATCAATAAAAAATATATTTCTGTTTAAATGTTACGCTTGGGTAAACCAGCTTTCACGGGGCAGATATGACTAATAACTTAAATATACAACGAGATGACCGACTATGACCGGTACCAATAATCTATATAAAATACGCTACTATGGCTAAAATACTTTAAAAATAAAAATAGAGTTATTAGCCAAATCTACAAGCTCACACCTTGCAGATCTGACATCTACACTAGGTTTGAACATGTATGAACCTTTTTCCAACAGATTAATTCACACACACACATAACGAATGGAAACGATATGTTTGATGATTATCAGTGGTCCAATGAGGTCCTGTACATGGTGTCCTGGCTATATGTACAGTATGAGTCCTGGCTGTATGTACAGTATGAGTCACGGGACTGAGAGCACACAGTCAGCATGACAACAGCAGAGGATGAAGACTGTGCCAAGCCTTCATAGCGCTGGCTCTGAGCCATCGCTATGAAGACACTCCTTTGTCAACCTCTTGAGTCCCGTCATGTCCTTCAATGTGTGACGAATACCGTTCCACAAGCTTTGTTTTCCTCCCCCTTCACCACTGACCTGCCTGGAACAGGTTATCATGAACACTGACCTAATAATACAAGTTATCGCCAAGAAGCAACCATGGGGTAAACTTTGTTCGCTGGAATCGAAGCCTATTTCCGGGTTCTTGCGGAGTAGGGATGGGACGATACACGATATTATCGTTTATCGTGATAAAAAACAGTCATGATAATCGTATCGTGGAGATTTGATTTATCGTGATATCATCCTCTGTCATGCATTGGGATCAATTCACCTTTTATTTGCAGAGCTGCATATCCGGTACCACTTAAACCCTATATAATTGGTAAAAGGTACTTATAATATACGTACTTGATACAGTCTTTTTTCACTCTCCATCAAATGTCTTTGTCAAAAAATAGCCGATCTACCTGCTATTGTTTGGCAAATGTTCCGCCTCAGGATAATGGATTTTGATTTCTTTTGTCACAATACATTTTCATATAGTAGATCGCTGTTTCACCTTCGGTGGTGTCTATACGTCATCATCTCAACGGGAGTCAATGAGGTTTTTGAGTGAACTTTACACTTGATTGTATTACCATAGTAAACCTTTTCATAAACACTTTGTTTTCAATGACTAGTTTAAAGTCTTTTTTTAAATGACATGCGTTTAGTATCGTAGTTTATGGTCTCATTCATTTTTAAATTAATGATAAAGTAGGGTTTGTTTCTAGGATTTCTACCGAGTATAGATCCGCCCTCGCTGCGGGTTGCAGCCAATAGCATTAATTTCCGTTTGCATATTTTTTTACGTCTATGGTTGCAAGTTTCATTTCAAGGCTGCTCAACAGCGCCATTTAAGCCTCAATCATAGTCCAAGGTGAAGAGCTATCACCTCACCACGGTGTAGTTTTCTAGCTATCACCTAGGCTTTGTTATACATTTTTAGGTGATAGCTAGAAAACGACACCGCGGTGAGGTGATAGCTCTTCACCTTGGACTATGATAGAGGCTTTAGCAGTAGGTTGCCGTCGTGGCCGTGCTCATACAGACACATGGACAAACACACTTGGGTCACTTGTTGGAGCGTCTAGCACAGGAAACAGGAAGAATGTGTGTCTTACTTGAGTTGTGAGACCAGTGCAGGTAAACTGCTGTGCAAGATGGGCTCAGAGAACACCAGGTTCTCAAAAAGGTGCTTGTTGTGCAGCTCCCACGTCACCTGGAACTTCTGGAGGTGCTCCTTCTCCTGGGGAACACATGGAGGTAGGGATGGTCAGAATAATGGATTTAAAAGAAATCAAAGGCTATATATTGTCATCCAAACGTTACCCAGAGCAATTACATTTTAGAGGATACCTAGTGAGGGTGTAGCCTCGCATCAGACTTTGCACCGCAGTGGAACGCCTAGTATTCGTTATAAATAAAGCTGTGTGATCCAGTTGGCTTTACCTTGTTGTTTCTGACAACATAATGCAAATGAATAAATTAATTTATTCTCACTAGTTGCGCTACGCGTTAGAATAAAAGATGAACACCAATTTAAACCAATTTTAGGGATATTTTGCATGGCCCCCAGTGGTTCCGGTTGGTGGTCCCGGCCGGGAGAGTATTTTTTGCAGGTCTTTCAGTCCGAGTGTATCAAAAAAGCAACTGGGTTAAGCACCGTTGGTCCGACCAGTTTAACATTCACCAGGTTAGCATTCACCAGCGTCGGCAGATTAGCATTCAACAACGTTAGTTTTACTGAGATTAGGGTTAAGGTTTGGTTTAGGTGTATCTCTGTCCCCCAGGCTTTCGTCACCTCCGTGCAGCCAATCACAAGCTTCCGCTGCCTTAAACCAGTTGCTTTTTTGATACACTCGGACTGAACGACCTGCAAAAAACACTCTCCCGGTTCCGGCCACTGGTGACTACAAAATGTGGTAAGAACTACAAAAGGTATGTCAGTTCTTGACCGGATCAGAAACCCAGAAATGGTATTGATACCAGGCTAGACGTTTGACAAGGCCGGATTCAAACCGGAGGTGGGAAGGCACTTCATCACTGCGCCACCCGAGCTCCCTGCACACACATTATGGATTACATTTCAATTGGTTGAAGTTTTTTCGTTTGTTTTTTTGCGTGTTGTAGACTGACCAGCGTGAGCAGGAAGCTGCTGATGGTGCGTGCAGCCTGGCAGAGGGCGCTGTACTCCTCCAGCAGCAGAGAGATGAACTGGTGGGCCTGGGGGGGTCCCTGGCCCCCCACCACCACCACGGGCCTGGGGGGGCCCTGGGGGGGTCCCTGGCCCCCCACCACCCCGGGGCCCCCGGCCTTGGAGCCCGACGACAGGTGCTTGAGCAGTCGCACCTTCATCTCCAGGACGTACTCGCGAGCCTGCTGCTCCAACCGCTGGTACAGCTGGTAGGGGTCCTTCTCACACAGCCTGGAGAGAGAGAGAGAGAGAGACATATGTAACCACTGGAGAGAGAGAGAGAGAGAGAGAGAGAGAGACAGACATATGTAACCTCTGGTACAGCTGGTAGGGGTCCTTCATACACAGCCTGCAGAGAGAGAGAGAGATAGATAGAGAGACATATGTAACCGCTAGTACAGCTGGTAGGGGTCCTTCATACACAGCCTGCAGAGAGAGAGAGAGAGAGATAGATAGAGAGACATATGTAACCGCTAGTACAGCTGGTAGGGGTCCTTCATACACAGCCTGCAGAGAGAGAGAGAGATAGATAGAGAGACATATGTAACCGCTAGTACAGCTGGTAGGGGTCCTTCTCACACAGCCTGCAGAGATAGATAGAGAGAGATAGAGATAGAGATAGAGAGATGCCTTTATTATCCCACAGGGGAAAATCAGTTGCCCAGAGGCAGCACAGCAGTTTAAGGTTACAAGTTACAAAGTAGTAAGAGAAAGAAAAAAAATCACACCCAATGTGAAGTGAGCGGTGGTCGTGCTTGCATAACATCTTCAGACTAGGATTTAAGTCTAGGATGTACAGGCTATGCTACACACACACATTTTGCTATGGCAAAACGCTGAGGAAAAAGGCTACAGACACACGACATATGACATCACTAGACAAACATGATGCTACGTACACACATTTTACTATGGCAAAACGCTGAGGAAAAAGGCTACGGACACACGCACAGCCACTTATATAGGAGCAATTTGCACCGCTCAAAAATATATGTTGTGTAATGTGAAAAAAAGAAAGGCACAATAAAAATATAAACATAAAGTGACAAAAAGCTGTCATAATAAAAGAAGAATATATACATAAAGTGTCAACGCTCATCAGTGTCACGTCACACACAAAAAGCAATACTCAAAGCACAACTTGACAAAGCAGTGCCAAACAAAAGTGTACATAACAGTCAATGCTAGTCAGTGCAACACAAGTATCTCCCGCCATATCAACACGGCACAACCCAATAGTGCAGGGCCAAAAATAAGTGTCCATAGTCAGTGCAAATAAATCAAGAATAAGAAAGCAAGAAAGGGTGCCACAGCAAGACGCCACAAGCAACCCTCTCTGGAAAAGTACTTGGAGGTCAGAGTCAGTACAACAACAGAGACATATAACCACTGGTACAACTGGTAGGGGTCCTTCTCACAGAGCCTGGATACACACACACACACGAACACACATGGGGACTGTTCATCTCAATGGTTCCAAAACGTTGGATCCTATATTTGGGTCACAGATCTATTTCAATGGGTCGGGAACAATTTTCTTCCTACTATTTTCTTTCAAAAGAAAACAAGTCTAACATATTTCAGAAAGATTACAGAAATGAATAAATAAAACATTGTGGAGAGAAACTGTTGGTAATTGTGTAGCATAAAGCGTGAACCTAACAGTTTTGGTAAGTGAACGAGTTTGTTCATGTTCGTGGCAATTAACTAGTTCTTCTGAACGAATCATCACGAACGACCAATCACGACCCAATATACACAGTCCCTAGTGACATTCTGGATGAGTTGTCAGGCACAATTCCCAGAGAGTGCGGTAAAAATATGTTATCTCTGTGTGTTTCTTTTTTTTTTTTTTTTTTTTTACGCTGGCATACCTGAAGAAAAAAAGTACAGGGCTGTGGGGTTGGAGCCAGAAAATAACATGAGACTCTGGTCCCTGTCAGCCAAGAATATACTCACAAAAAGCTGATCTCTGCTCATATCCCCACCGACCACTGCAGTGGTCCCCAGGTTAAACCTGAAGACAGAGAGGTGGTCCCCACTGCAGTGGTCCCCTAGCCTGATTTCAGACTCAGCTCACGCTTAAGTCTGAAACTGTGCCCTATTCTAAACGATTTACAGGGGAGGGACTTTTTTTGCAAGCGTGCACGCTCGCGCGACCGCAGGTGATCGCGACGCACAGTGATCGCGACGCACGGTGATCACGACACTCACCGTGCTCATATCCCCAACCGACCACTGCAGTGGTCCCCAGGTTCAACCTGGAGACAGAGAGGTGGTCCCCGGTTCAACACCCTGTTCAGTTGAAAAACTAACCCTGATCTAAATGTACACTCTGGACCACTGGTTCCCAAACAGTGGGTCTGGACCCATTTGTGGGTCGCCGACACATTTTTATGAGTGCCTTAATCTTTTTTTGTTTCCTACATTTTGTTTTGAATTATTTCAAAACATTAAAAAGAAAAAGAAATCCCCAAAAAGCTTTTATGATAAAAAATGAACTAATTTCATAGATAAATAAAGGAAAAATCTACAAAATTCCATAAACTGGAAAACAAACCTTAAGAAGTAGTGAAAATAGACGATCTACAAGCTCACAACGCAGCAGGAAGCGACACGTTGTGAGCTTGTAGATCTGCTGTTTTCACTAGTTTGGGTACCGGGCAAACGTTTCTCTTTTGGGTCACAGGCTAAAGAGTTTGGGAATCACTGCTCTGGACAAAGCTAAATGCTTTCCATTTTAAAAGGTCCAATTATCCATCTAAACATTTTAGCCACTTAAAACACTATACTTAGTGGACCCGTAAGAGTCCATTTGGTTCCAACTGTACACTGGCAAGACCCATAAATGTCCATTTGGACCACCCTGGGGGTCCCCCCTGTGCACCGACGCTGAGAAACGGCACTTCAGTGCACAGGTCTTCAGAGTGGAGGTGGAGGCAGCAGCTCACAGGAATACAGTAAAGTAAGACGATGTGTATTTTATTACAGTGCATTACAAAGGGGATTGCGTAAGGGTGTGTATATATAGAATGTTGCTCTAATAGCCTCTCCTGTGTTTATCTGTAGATCTGATATCCTGGCTGGTGTTTATCCTCGGCACACAGAGGCAAATCACTCACTAGCAAGGCTGATTAATGGCAATAAACTACTGATCAACTGAATCGTGAACCAGCAGTTTCTGAACAAAACCAATAGCTGCGTTGAACAACCACAGCAGAAAAAGTGGAGCCGACGACTGACGCCTCAGGTACAGTATAACGTTACAAAGGTTGTGTTTTAGCAAAGATATTTAATTTATGAAGATAGTTCACTAGAGTGTGACATGGTACACAAATCCTACAAAAAGCCTCCTAAGTGGGCGCCGGCTCTGACGGCAAATATCGCTCACGTCCTGTTGACTGGTGCTATAGATCCCGAGAGAGTGTGTTGCTGGGACAGCTAAAGAGCAATAATAAAGTTGATTATCTCCTTTGTTGTGTCGCTGAAAAAAGCCAATTTAGTATGACAATTTGGTTAATATTATGAGGCTTGTGACGATCGGGTCCAATATTTAGTACAGTGACCATACTGTAGCTTCTGAACTATTATTTTGCTCTGTGTTCACGTTAGCTCTCTCATTGTAAATGCATAGACTCCAAACATGCTTCCGCCTCCTAAAAGGGTATCCACCTACGTCACGCAGAAACGGGAAGTACAGGTCTGTTCCGCCCTCTTGAGTTTTAGGCATTAGGTTAAAGATGGTCTTGTTTAGGATTGAGGTAAGGATCTAGGAGGGTCGCTCAGGTGTTCAGAAAGTGACAATAGCCGTGTTAATTTTCCCACAGTTTGAAGCAAACACATTCAGCATCATGGTTTTGGTTTCCTGCTCAAATCTGCAGCCGAGCCAATCAAACAAAGGTGAAATTGAACTGGAACAGGAAATGGAGGTTATGCCACCTCCTGAACACCTGTGACTTATAGTTAGAGCACAGAGCCTATTACCTCTCTACTCTCCATCACAAGAGAGACAAGTAACAGACATCAAAATGAAGCATTGTAGCTTTTATGGTTGATCGCCACCCAGATAATTGAATTGATCTGCATAACCGTCTCATCGGACAGTCGTCATGTTTTGATGTCGTCGATATGCCATGGTTTGACTGGATCTGCCAACAACAACCTTAGGATAATCTCTACTCCCCAGTAACCGATAACTAACCTGACTTTCGCCAGATAGTTGCAGCAGTGCGTAACGCTCTGCCTTACATCTGGGCTCTCTCGGGCAGACTCGATGTAAGGGGCAGGCCATTTTTTGAATTTCTGTAGCAGGTGATTGGATGTGGCCGTTTCTATCACAGTCTGGGAGTGCCAACTCCAACCACTCATATTGGCCTGTCTGCATGACGTTGCACCCAGAATCCGCCTCCTGGGTTTCCACGTGGTCTGCAATCAGACTCTATTGGCTCAGAGCCGCTCAGAGCCCGCCCATAGCTGCCGCTGATTGGTCCGGCCCGGGACTTTACGAGTGTTATCAACTCTGGCCGAGCAAGCCCAGATGGTAAAAGCAGAGCGTTATATACGCAATGCTGCCACCATCTGGCGAAAGTCAGGTTAACCGATAACCATTAGCCCAATAAACCAATAAACTATCAAACTCACTTGACCGCTTTCGACACACCTGCCTTCTTGTCAAGTGAATTAAAAAGTTATTAATGCTTGTTGTGAAAGGCAGGACGCTGATTGAACCGAAACAGGTGCTTCCAAAGCTCAGCTGTGGTGGGAATCCCTTGCACACGAACAGAGAAAAACCAACATAAATGGAGATTATGAGTTTTCACGTTTGATGTGTCGATGACCACAAATGACCAACAATCGCGCGTTAATGAAAACAAGCGGTTCCTCACCTGTCCACCAGCTCCTTCATGCCCTCTCGGTCCCTCTCCAGCGGTTGGTCATGGTCGTCTGCCAGGGGAGTGCCCGTCTGCCGGTAGATGCAGCGCACCAGGTATCGAACCTCCGACCAGTGGTTCTGCAGCTGCTGCGACTCCCGCTCCGACTCGGCAGAGATCTCCCTGTAGGGGCACAAGCAACGGGGGTTCATTTGGTATTTATAAATACAGGTACGAGCAGCAAAATTATGTAAATTATAATTTATTTTCAGGTCTGTTTTGCAGGTAATTGTTGTTGATTCCACAGAGACTGAAATGTATTAATATTCATATTCAACTACAAAAAAGAAGAAATAAATTATACATTCCATAAAAAAAAGAAAACACAAGTTGGAAAACAAAGACAAGGTGTATTGTCAACAGAATTCAGGCTTCTTCAGTATCCAGAGTAGAATGAAAAGACTGTAATCTAGTTTATTGTATTCATTAAACCGAAACGTTGTTCCTCTCTTTAAATACATTTCAGTAAGTGAAGACAGTGTGTAGGACCACGTCTGTACTCTATGTTGACTGTTCTCTCCTGACCTTGGAAGTAGGTGAGGTGAGCGAAAGGACTTTATTGATTACACTCGGAGAGTGCACAAATGGACCCAAATGGGTTAGGGTCCATGTGGTTCCATTTCTGCCAGTATAGTAACCCACCTCTAAAAAACAAAAAGAATCATAAGGTATTAATATGATTAATAATGGTGATCAGAAAAAGAACAGCAGGACAATTATGCCCATAATCACATGGCTCTGGTTATAAACTCACGAAGGTCACAATAATATTGAAACGTTGATCACAAAGAAGATTTAGCAACTGTCACCTATTGTTTTTGTTTTTTGTTTTTACAGTAAATCATTCTTTATTAAACAAAAAGTTTGTTTTCAGCTGGCTTTCACATAGGGCTGTCTGACTGTCACAATTTATTACATAATCGTCTAATCGCAATTATTTGACATAATCACAATTATTTAACATAATTGCAATTATTTTGTCATAATCGTCATAATCATTGTTCAAAAATATTCATATTTTCAAAAACAGTGGAAATGGCAGATCTACAAGCTCACAATGCGTCGATGCGACACGTTTTGAGCTTGTAGATCGGCTATTTCCACTATCAATGTTCTTTTTCAAGTATAAAGTTGTCAAATAAGTAAGTAATTTCTTAGTTTATTTAGGTTATGTCATATCTGTCATGTGCAACTTCAAAGGCTAAAAGCCAAACAGGAATGTAATTGTCAACGACAGAAACACAATTAAATTGTTAATCTCAATTATTTGAATGACAATTAATCGTCATGTAAAATGTCATAATGGTGACAGACCTAGTTTCACATGTACTCCAACCAGAAGAGATCATCATGTTATCAGCTCTTATTTCAGGTCCACTTTTCATCACTTCCAATCTCACTTCCTCATATTCAGTATCAGTTCTCTCTCCTGATCATCTATGCAATAACATTCTATGCTTCTGTTGAACTGTTCAAAACGCACGGCTGTGAGGGTAAAATAAATGGCCGGTGACTGACTGGGTGAGCGTACTGGCACCACTCCTCCTGACTGGGTGAGCGTACTGGCACCACTCCTGAGACTGACTGGGCGAGCGTACTGGCACCACTCCTGAGACTGACTGGGCGAGCGTACTGGCACCACTCCTGAGTGGGCGAGCGTAGCGGGCCTGCAGAGATTTGCCCGCTGTAGTGCCAGGGACGCCTGATTTGGAATCGCACATGAGTTCTGGGCGGAGCCCGTCTGCAGGTTAGTCACTCACCAGCGTTAGCTTCACTGAGGTTAGGGTTAGGCATAGTTTTACTGAGGTTAGGGTTAAGGTTAGGTTGGTTGCACCTCCGCGCGGTCCAAGCGAACAAAAAGGAGCGCTCCCTAGCTCCGGTTCAGTTAATCAAAAAGCTTCTATGGGCGGGTTTGCCCAGAACTCATGTGCGTTTCCAAATAACGTGCCAGGGACCCCCATGAGAGAAGATTTGTCAACATTCAACAACGTCGCTAGTTTCAACAACAATGTTGAAACTAGAAAGATGCCGTCACGCTTGCAAATTAATTCAGTCTTAGCATTTGAATTATCCCCAAAATTAATGAACTAACTTAATAATAAATGAATGGCCATGATCTGTGTCAGTCCTTGACCCTTTTATGCCCATATATGGAGATCCTGGTGTCATCAATATTAAGCCCATATCTTAGAATGCCCATATATGGACATACTGTGTCAGTCTCATGTGGTCAAAGACGTCAGACATCTATGATGTCAGTCATCTCCATATCTGTGAAAAGTTTAATTTTGGCATTTTCCCATTCAAGTCAATGGAGAAATTTAATTCACATTACACAATACATTTATTGTGACCAAAGGCATAAAAGGGATGTAATATACTGTATACAGTACATGGATCTCCATATATGGGTAACTGGTCCGATATACATCACTGGCCAGATGGCCAAGAATTGGCACGACCTCGCCCTTTAGGGTAAGGTTGCATGTCGCCCTGAGGCATCTTACTAGTATAAATTAAACTATATATAACTTGTGTACGAGCAGACGATTCCTAATGAAGCCGGTCAATTTGACATACTGTATGTCCCAAGTGCGTGCCACCAAAACTGTGGGAGAAGTTGCGCAGCCAAATAAAGTTTATCTGGAAAGAAAGAAAGTTGGTCCTATGTTAGTTAGTGGGTTGTGGACTGTCTGACCTCCTCTTGTTGCAGGCCTCACAGCTGCACACTGTCTGTGTTAGTCTGTGTTAAGGCCCTCTTATATCTAACAACTTTGAAAAGATTTCTCAGTCCTAATAAAATCAAGATGAGTCGCGGCGCGCTCTCCGTGATTCGGTCATTACTCAATCGTTAAGTGTGAGTTAGTGGTCCGACTTGATTTTTACATGAGACCCCGATTCTGTGAATCGAGGCTGAGTCTGAATGAGTACAATGACGTAACAACCAAAACAGAACGCTTTGAGCCAAAAGCCATTAATTCCCCAAGACGCTGAGCTGCCAGCCTGGTCGCCACTAGTAGCTGTTGGTGCGGCTACGAGAGCCCTTTATTCGTTAATTAGTTATTAGTCAAATTTTATAGTGTGAGAGGGTAGTCTTTAAGAAATCTTTCCAAATCTGTCAAAAAATCTTATCGAAGTCATTAGGTGTAAGCCGGCTAGCTTTAGTCTGTGTTAGTCTATGTTAGTGGTTGTGGACTGACCTCCTCTCGTTGCAGGCCTCACAGCTGCACACCGTCTCGCTGGTGGAGGTGGCGGTGGTGGTCAGTTGGGTGGTGAGGTCCGGGCCGCCGGGGAGCATGGGTAATGTAGGCGGGGCGCCGCCGGGGAGCATGGGTAATGTAGGCGGAGGAGCGCTGATCAGCCGGTCCCCTGCGGAGGCCTCCTGTCCCAGGCTGCCGTTGGACACCGGCATGTGCAGGAGGAAGTCCTGGCTCTGTGGGACAAAAGGCAAACGATATATTGTCTCATAACCTCACCTTTCAATAAACCTTTCAAAGGAATACATCATTAAATGACACTATGCAAGCTCACTCACGCATGGCAGAGCGATAGGACCGTGTGACACGAGATAAGTGGTTACAACTTATCGATTTATTTTGGAAGATCACAAAAAAAAAACGGCTAAAATTGGTTTGCGTTGATTCATTGATATACATGTACAATAAAAATAAAAACAAAAATTCCTTGCTTCTTGATTATTCTGTTATTAGTCATTTATTGTAGGTTCTAAATATGGGGTTTTGATACATTTCTGGTTATGGTTATTATTTGCACTGCCATAGTCACACAATATGAAAAGTATGCAGGAGGACGCAAAACACAAAAGTTAAAACACAAACTTGAAGCAGCAATACAAGTGTATAAGCTTGGATTCCGCATTGATGATATGAGACTATGAGAATTGGGCCATTTTACAATTTACATTATTTAGGACCAATTATATGAAGATAGGTTGAAAAGTGGTGAAGCCGTCCTTTAATGAAGTTACTTGTAGCAGATATACTATGAAATGTTGAACAAATAAAGGCGGTGACAGCTGTGTGTGCATGCATGTGCGTTTGCTTGTGCACAACAATGTGTCACACCAGCATTATGTCACAGTTTGCCTAGGCTAATATGGCCAGTCACTTGGAACGAGTTTGACACACCTCCGCTCCAAAAGTTGAACTATTTTCTACTCGACAACAGAACGCTGGACAGTGGACACCGAGAGGGCTGAGAGGCAGGGTGTGGCACTGCGAGGAGCGGCGATACCCGCGCCAGCGGTGGAGGAAGTACCCTGATCATTGTGTTCTAGTATTCTGGCTGCTCCACTTCCTCCACTGTCTCTTATACCTAACTTTGTTAAAACCAGATATACAAGCTCACAGCGCGGCACCGAGTGCCGCGCTGCGAGCTTGTAGATCTGCTATTTTTGAAAAGGGGGCAGACCTCCATTCAGAAACACCCCCATTTAGAAACATCCCCATTCAGAAATACCCCCACTGAGGTTAGGGTTAGGGTTTAGGTTAGGGTTTAGGTGACACCTACATTTAGAATAATGGAAGTCAATCTTTTGAAAAAGTCATGAAAATGTGTGCAAATCTTTGAATATATGTATTTTTAAAGCGAACGTTTGTAACTCAAAATTTGCTTCTGGGTGGTTCCTGGAACTAAATATTTTGAGATGGGGGTCCGTGGCCAAATACATATCATTTTGGGGGTCCTTCACATGAAAGTGTGAAGGCCACTGACATAGTAGTCTCTCAAGAACAGACTAACTGAGCTCCAGTTAAGTGAAAAGGACCTTTTCTTTGACGATGGCTGGCCAGACTGCTGACATAGAAACACAGGTTTTTCAAAAAAAGAAGGATTCAAAAGACACTTATAGAATCGGGTCAAAATTCAAATTTTCACGATTTTTCAAAAATAGCAGATCTACAAGCTTGCAGCGCGGCACTTGGTGCCGCTGTGAGCTTGTATATCTGCTATTTTTAAATAGTTAAAGCATTAAATAATAATACGCAATAATGTGTACCCGTTCTAAACGGGTTAAACATAAAAAATACTGTCAGTCTGGGGATTCATTCGTTACTAAATAAATCACAGGACTTTTTTTAGCACAGCAATGGTTGTGTCGGGGTGTGTGTGTGTGTGTGTGTGTGTGTGTGTGTGTGTGTGTGTGTGTGTGTGTGTGTGCGCGCGCGGACATGCGTGCAAGAAAGAGAGCGCAAGAGAGAGAGAGAAGGGACGAGAGATGTTATGGGGCAGTTTATTAATATTAATTTCAAAGATTAGCTGAATTTATTCTCATGTAGATGTTATGTACATGAGCACAGGGTTCCCACACATTTTTACCAATGAATTTCCAAAACCTTTCCAGAATATTTAACCCAATTTCCAGGACTATATAACAATAATTCAGCGCAATAACGAGTCGCTTACTTCTACAGTATGTGCAATGCCCAAAGACAGGCAGCGTGCATGCAGATCGTGCACGATGGACACGCACGTGCCAACGTCAAAAGGTAAAAAGAATCGTGGCAGGGAACCCTCAAAGTTGATTTGTGGTGGCAGTAAATGAGTTAACAAAATCAATAACCAAAAACAATGAATAGCTATTTTTTTCTTTTTTCTTTTTTTTCCCAGGACCTTCCAGGACCCTTGATCAATTCCAAAACTTTTCCAGTACTGGAAAAATATTTTCCTAATTTTAAAATATTTCCAGGAATTTCATGACCGTGGGAACCCTGGCACATGTACAGAGATGGAGAAGATGGAAAAGGCATTTTGTACTTTCAAGGTCTGGCGTTTGGTTTTTCTTTAGTTTCTGAGAGGGCTGCCATCCAGATGACGTAGATTTACAGTACGTTAAGTCTGATTTTATTATACTTCCATCGCACAACGGTGTGCTGTGCTGAAAACAGTAACTCTACAAGCTCAGAGAGAGAGAGAGGAGAGATGGACGTCCCGTCTGTAACGCATCCTCCCACGTGTGCAACAGCACAGTTAATTCAGGGACTAATCGATTTAATCAATTATAAACAAAGGCAATAATTGATAATTTAATAAACTCGAGGTTCGGTCCGCTGCACGGCCTTCGCGTCTACGACGTCGATACGATCAACAGTTCTGAGTCATACGAGTCTGAATCTCGTACGTGTTATGCGTCAGAGACGCAGGACGAGCTCCTATACCTACAGCAGGAACAGTGACTGGTGGTTTTACAGTAAATATTAGGTCCGTGATGACATTTACAGTCATCCTGGACCTCATCTCTCCGGTGATATCAGCCTCGTTGATCCGATTATAATAAAAAAAAACAAGGAAGCCTGCCCTCCAGTCCATGATGAAACCAAATCAGGTTATCTGTTCTTTTTTTAAGGAAGACAATTCTGGAAAATATGAAACGTCTTTAGCTTCAGTCTACGTCTACTAATTGTCCCTGAGCAGGGTAGCAACTATAGATCAGTGGTTCATACTGTGAAAATAGCAGATCTACATGCTAACAACGCCTCGCGTTTGCGAGAAGTTGTGAGCATGTAGATCAGCTATTTTTCAAGTCTTTGAATATTTTTGACCCAATTAATTTCCAAAACCTTTCCAGAATATTTAACCCGATTTCCAGGACTATATAACAATAATTCAGCTCAATAACAAGTCGCTTACTCCTATGCACAATGCCTAAAGACAAGCAGTGTATGCCAGTGGTTCTCAACCTTTTTAGGCCGTGACCCCAGAAATAATCATGTTTTAACTGGGGACCTGGCACCCTGACGAGCACTAAGATTTGAGGAATTTTGTATAACATGGTTCTATTGTGAAAATATTATATTATATATATATTTTCACAATTTCTGCCTCTAATATTTTACAATTTGGCCCATGTTTAATTTGTCATTTCAGAGGTATTAACAACAATCAATAACCAAAGACAATGCATAGCTATTTTTTCCAGGACCTTCCAGGACCCTTGATAAATTCCAAAACTTTTCCAGTACTAAATTTCCAGGAATTTCAAGACCATGGAAACCCTGCTTCTAACAGGTTTCTGAAAAACCTATGTTAGTGGTGCTCAAACTTTGTCATGTCAAGGACATGACATGCATGAAATGATATGCATTTGGCCACAGACCCCCCATCTCAAAATATTTAGTCCCAGGGACCCCCAGAAGCTAAATTTGAGTAACAAATGTTTGCTTTAAAAGTAGATATTTTCAAAGATTTGCACAAAATAATGTTCACAACCTTTCAAAAATAGCAGATTCACAAGCTCGCCAGCGCAGCACTTGGTGCCGCACTGTTGAGCTTGTATATCTGCTATGCTTCAATATAGCTAAAGTATAACATAATTTCAAGTCTAAATGGGTTAGAAAAGAAAACTATTTTATTCTTTGTCAACAGCTGATTTCTCGCCCATAATGACACATACCCCACATAGGGATTGAAAGGGACTGCACACTGCAGAGAGGACAGAGATGGACAACTTCATACAGTGATTTATTTATTTAGCACGGCGCGTTTCGCTGTCAGCTTCCGTCAGAGCTCCCGTCAACCATTTATTTTCTATTAAAAGGGCAGGTGGGTCAGACGCAAGTTCTGCTCACACTCTGGGCGTGTAACAAATCACAGCCAAAAATCACACCATTCCATGCACACCACTAGAAAGAAAAGAAAGGCTGTGTTCTGGAAATAAAGAGAGAGAGAGAGAGAGAGAGAGAGAGAAACTGCCTTCTGTTGAATCACAAGATTTTTCCACACTTAAATTAGCCACGGTCTAATGAAGACATGCTGAGAATAGACGACTTTGATTACTACTACGATACACAGTACACAACAAGAGGGGTTCTCAAAGTGGGGTCCAGGGACACCCAGGGGTCCTTGAGGGGGTCCCCAACAACATTAGAAACAGTTTACAAACAGTTTGCTAAACTGCTTTTATGGGGCACACCATTTTTAGATCAGGGTCCATCCATGGCCATTTAGTGGTCTTTGCCATGCTTTTAAAAACATAAGATTAGATTTTACTTTCATGCGAGGCAGAAACTGTCGTGAAACACACTCAATTAATAATTAGTAATTAGGGGTGTAATCAATTTAATTTGATTATAAAAGAAAGATAATCAATTCTACTGAAATGTATTGAAATGTATGTTTACTATTGTTTTAATCAGTAGCAGAAACACTGAGAATAGCCACTCTACGAGCTCACAAGGCATCGCAAAGCGAGCTTGTAGAGATTCAGTTGCAGCTTCTGAGCTTCACCCAGCATATGGCTGATGTTCAGCGGCCCTTTGACATGTACAGTACAGTATTTTCTGGACTATAAGGCGCACCTGACTATAAGGCGCACTGTCAATGAATGGTCTATTTTCAAACTGTTTTCATATATAAGGCGCACGTGACTATAAGGCGCACATAATAGACGCTACCGTTGCGTTATGCATCCAACAGATGGAGCTGTGCTAAAGGGAATGTCAATGTCAATGAATGATCCATATATAAGGCGCACTGGACTATAAGGCGCACTGCAGTTTTTTGAGAAAATTAAAGGCTTTTAAGTGCGCCTTATAGTCCGGAAAATACGGTATACTAGCCAGGGCAGACCGGGAGGTGAACCTCTGACCTTCTGATGTGATGAACCAGACAGCTTCTAGCTTCACCACAATAGTTTTACCCCAAAACCAACATCTACCCGAGTGTTGAATCACGGTTTTTGTTTAACCGGCCGCGCCATCTGCGAGGTCAGCTCTGAGTGTGAACTGTCAGATAATCTGATTAACAAGTTGTACTCTGTGTGTACACTTACATCTACTATGTTCTCAAATTCAAAACATCAATCTGTGCGTGCGTGCGTGTGTGTGTGCGTGCGTGCGTGCGTGCGTGCGTGCGTGCGTGCACTCAGCTGAGCACATGAACAGAAAGAGTGGAGTCGCTTTACGCTGTCATACCACATAAGCGTGGCATAAGCATTAAGAATAGCATTGATTGCAAGGCCAGTGAACATCAACTGTTCCGTTTAAACAATAAATAAATGGCAAGAGAGGATAAGGCAGGCACTAATTGTTAGGTAGGTGGCAGGACACTGTTGAATGGTTGAATGGCTCTGTGTGCAGCGGTGTACTGTATGTGACTGACTGAGAGAGATGCACAAACATGCTTGATGTGTGTGAGAAAGATGAAAGAAATGCAATACTCCTGAATTAACTACCATGTCCTGGAAAATTCAAAACCTTTGACGGGGTGCCATGATATCATAGTTATAGTGCCTGGTGGGAATTGCTGCTTGAGTCTTTATTAAATAATGTATTTTGTTGCTCTTTACTTTACTATGTTCCATATATATAAATATAAGTTTGTTTCTTAACCCATTTAGGCTAGTCCGATTTGAATAAAGCCTTAAAGACCGATTTGAAAATTACTGTTTTTTCTGGAAAACGTATTACTCAGCCTCTGTAGCAGTTAGAAACAAAATTCCAAAACGATTTTATAGCTTACAGCTTTGGCTTAACCTTTGGCTTTCATAGGAAAAAAAATAAATAGAAAAACGTAAAATATATATTTTTTTAAATGACTGTACTACACAAAAATGTGTTCCCGGCCTGAGGGGGTAATACACTTTAATGTGTACCTGTCCAGAATGTATCTGAAATATTCCAGATACATTTAGTTATAACTATATAAGATCAAACATGAGTTAAGCACTGCAAAAAAAAAAACGTTTATTTGCATAGAAGATCTCTGGGACTCTTCCACGGGACCTCCTATACCAGTCCTGGGATGAATGAAATACATTGAACACAAAGCAACATCGCTGAACCGCTCCACCGCAGTCAACCTTACAGTAAACATCATTTTAGCAACCTCTTTAAGCCATTCAGAACGGGTGCACATTATTGTGTGTCATTATTTTATGCTTTAACTATTGAAAAATAGCAGATATACAAGCTCACAGCGCGGCACCAAGTGCCGCGCTGCAAGCTTGTAGATCTGCAATTTTTTGAAAAATCGTGAAAATTAGAATTTTGACCCGATTCCATACAGGTAAGTGTCTTTTGAGTCCTTCTAAGATTTTTTGAAAAACCCATGTTTCCATGTCAGCAATCTGGCCAGCCATCGTCAAAGAAAAGGTCCTTTTCACTTAAATGGAGCTCAGTTAGTCTGTTCTTGAATCTTGAGAGACTACTATGTCAGTGGTTCTCAAACCTTTTCATAAGAAGGACCCCCAAAATGATATGTTTTTGTCCACGGACCCCCCATC
Source organism: Nannobrachium achirus (assembly GCF_963921795.1). Classification (NCBI taxonomy): domain Eukaryota; kingdom Metazoa; phylum Chordata; class Actinopteri; order Myctophiformes; family Myctophidae; genus Nannobrachium; species Nannobrachium achirus. Next base: position 68,853,129 of record NC_137812.1, read on the forward strand.
TCAAAATATTTAGTTCCAGGGACCACCCAGAAGCAAAATTTGAGTTACAAACGTTCGCTTTGAAAAATACATACATTCAAAGATTTGCACACATTTTCACGACTTTTTCAAAAAAATAGCAGATCTACAAGCTCGCAGCGCGGCACTCGGTGCCGCGCTGTGAGCTTGTATATCTGCTATTTTTCACTGGTTGAAGCATTCAATAATTCTAGGCCTAAATAGGTATTAATGATACAATTCCAAAGGATTGAGTTAACATTCACCTGCTCTCATCAAGTCAACAAATACAAGTTAAAAGCCATGCATACATAAAAGGAGTCTCTCCTTCTCTCTGGGTCTCGTATTGTTTACAGTGGAAAGGTCACACTGTTCCTTGTGTCAGCCTGCAGCAGGCAGAGCTTAGCGTGTTTTTAGGGCTCCGAGTATCAAAAACGGTAACAATGTTTCAACGTCTAACAACAGAGTGGCCTTTCCGGTGGTCTCATAGCAACAACATGACCAGAATGTCCTACAGTACATGCATCCGTCTAGTGCTGCTTAAAATAATTAAAACCAGTAAGACTCCCTAATCGGGAGATAAGCGACCGTAGGTCGCTTATCTCCACAAATAGGGCAAAAATGTGTTTTTCCAAAATCTTCCTGATCCATGTTGATGACATGAGTGTAGACATGCTGTGTAGTGATTTTCGTGATTTTAGGGCAAAATCTGTAGGAGCAGTGTCCAAAAATGTGTTTTTAAAAATCGACCTGAAGGTGGCGCTATATGGGACAGATTCATGGTGATGGGATGAGTGTAGACATACTGTGTAGCGATTTGCGTGATTTTAGGGCAAAAACTGTAGGAGCAGTGTCCAAAAATGTGTTTTTAAAATCGGCCTCATGGTGGCGCTAGAAGAGGGCCATGTGAGAAATGAGAGGTGGGGTGTCCGCGTTGCCTTGGCGGACGAATAGGTACCGGCGCCCGAGTTACGGCATTTTATGTGAGCTGCAGTGGAGGGGGTCCTCCACTGGGGGCGCCACCACTTTTGCATCCGTTCTGGAGCACCAGGAGTCGGTGGTCCCCGGGAATTCCCCGTGAGCAGCCCCGTTGGGGTGGTCATTTGGTCATTTTTGCACATTTGGTCATTTTTTACATCTGGGGGTCCCCCAGGGACCTGGGGGTCCCTGGAGCTCCGGGGGTCCTTGGAGGTTGTAGTTTGGCAGCCAAGGAGCGTGTGTGCAAAATTTGGCATGGATCGGGGCAACGGTTGCGGAGATATGAGCAGGGCAATAGTGTGACGTGTGAGGTGTGACAGACAGACGGACAGACAGACAGACTGACTGACTGACAGTTTGTGGAGGTTTTGATAGTAAGTGCGACCTACGGTCGCAATAAAAAGTGCCCAGTGGATACCATCTCATCTATTGTCTGACTGGACACAGCGGCATGCAGTGTTGATTTTGTTTAAGAAAAATGTTCAACTACCTTTTCACACTGAAAACTAAATTAAACTTAGCTATGATGACTAAAACTATAACTAAATATACTGGCATAGACTCAAATACTTGTGATTTTGTCTGCTGATTCAAGCTAATATGTCAATGTTTTGCAATTGTAACTACTATTGTATCCCTGTAGGGGGGTTTTGCTTTAAGTTCCATGATTTTGCATAGCGAGCAAGCATGAACCAAATTCAAACACGGAGCCCTTTAACGGCAAGTTTCACTGTATTCCATTTGTTGCAATAAATGGTTGAATCTACTTTGACGTGAGTGTTCCTGACTGACAAAACGTTCAGAACAGCGACAGCCCCGAGTCACTCACCCCCAGCGACTGCTCCAGCGTGGCGTGCCGGTCCTCCTTCTCCACGGTGCGGCGGCAGTCGGGACACACCCACAGGGGCAGCTGCAGGGCGCTGGGCGTCTTGGCGGGCCCCGACGAGCCGTTCTGGCCGGGCAGCCCGCCTCCGGCGCCGTCCGCCTGGAGCACGCTGTCCTTGCGCTCGCACCGGCACAGCAGGCAGCGGTCCCCGGCCGTGTAGGGAGCCCGCTGGTTCAGGCCGAAGGTGAACGGGGTCTGTAGGAGGAACGGAGAGAGAGAGAGAGAGACAGGGGAGTAAGCACTGCAGCAGTCACTTTAGCTTCATCTACAGTAGGTAGAAGAAATGATATGCACTGCAGCCATCAAATATGCTGGTGCTTTGTGCAACGATGATATAGTCGCTGGTGCTAACTTATTCAGGTTTTTTTTTCATAAATTAAAGGGATATTTCACTTTCAAAAAATCTTTTGGTAATTTTATCATCTAATCAGGCTTTTATGAATACCCTGAACAGTTTTTAATTAGCTTGATTGAATATTTAGATATTTGATGTAAATTTTACCAGGCCCTCTCCCCACACACACCCATTGTAACTTCAAACTTCATTTTAAACATGATAGATTCATTAAAAACACCCATTATTTTTTTCTGGTGACTCATATAACCCTCCTAATATGTGAGCAGGCTGTGTTTTTTTTTATTTTTAACTCACTTAGCGCCGAGCGACTTTCGGGGCGACTAACTAATGATGGCGTTTAGTGCCGAGCGACTCGGAGCGACTTTTATATAAAAGCATTGTTTAAGCTTTTAATTTGGGTTGATAGACGGAGCGGAACGGTTAGCTTACCTTCGACTAGCATACAGATGAAAACCGTGAAAAAAAAGGATACGATTATGACGTCACCTTTAAGCCATAGCTTCCTGTTTACGTAGGCCTCTGTTAGCCGCTAGGCTCAATGCAAACCATCCGACCCTCACGTAGCTTCACTAGGTCGGATTTTGATTCGGAAACTTTCTGTGTGGCATCTATATACGTTCCGATGCCCATACCAATGGTGGTTTGAGACGATCAAGCACGAATTGAGCAGTATTGAGCTCAAATGGCGGCCCGCGGCCTGTCCATTGAATGTCAATGGAGAGCATGTCATTGTACCATCCTGTTATGTCCTGAACCTCTTTTTTTATTCTGACTTAACATGGGACCATGGAAAGTCTATGGGCTATGGCTCACTCTAGTGGTCATCTTGTGGCATTCGCAGGCACGTGTACCTGGTTATGTAATGTGATTTTGGGGATTCAATATAGCTATTTCCTGGCGTTATAAGCGCAGATTCATATTGAAATCTGGCTCGCTCGGCGCTAAGTGAGTTAATAATTATTTTTTAGTATTTCATGTTTTCCCAAATAATTATTAAAAATACACGAAAGAAGTTATCGAAAAAACACGGCCTGCTCACGTATTAGGAGGGTAGTATGAGTCACCATAAAAATAATGGGTGTTTTTAATCAATCAATCATGATTAAAATGGAGCTTGAAGTTACAATGGGTGTGTATGTGGAGAGAAGCCCTTCCACTGCTCCCTGTTGAAAGTGGAATATCCCTTTAACGCCCTACTTGATCCTTCTACAGCGTCACACAAAAGTATCAAGCGTCGCGTTTTGAGCTTTTAGATCTGCTACTTTGATACTTTAGAATTTGAGCGGTTTCCACCCGACAGACGATATAATATTGACATGAATACTATGACAGAAGTACGTCTCTCAAGCCAGACCAAATATTCCACAATCTTCTAACGCTATACTGTATACGTAAGTCTGTAACTACATCTCCCGAAAGCAGTCATCTGTTCCGTCATTTCCGTTCATGAGAATACATTTTAAAATATCTTTAACATATAATGTATTTTAATGCCAAGCAGCAATATATATATATTATAAATACTTTTTTACAGTAGGACAAATTTACACAACAGAGTAGGAGAGGAGGCACACATCCGCTAAGGTTTCTTCACATTTTCAGTGTCTCCATTGCACAGACTGTATGGCAGAAGTCAATATCGTGCAAGCCAACGACTCTCTTTAGAGACTACAATAAAGATATATTGAACATTGCATTTAGTATACATAACACAATGCTCAACAGTCGCTGCATCTTGCCAATCTTGGTGATCTCCATATTACCACAGTTGGACATTGAACGCTTGACGTTTGCATGTCTGCATTTGCAGTAAAACAACGCTCATAAAACATCACACCGTGCAGGTAAACGAGGACGGGGGAAAATAAGTAATTTCTCCTACAACCAGCTGTCATGTTTTGTTTGCAGCTTAACCCACTTAACCCATTCAGAACGGGTACACATTATTGCGTATCATTATTTTATGCTTTAACTATTGAAAAATAGCAGATATACAAGCTCAGATATACAAGCTCGCAGCGCGGCACAGCTTGTAGATCTGCTATTTTTGAAAAGTCGTGAAAATTAGAATTTGGACCCGATTCTATAAGTGTCTTTTGAATCCTTCTAAGGTTTTTTTGAAAAACGTATGTTTCTATGTCAGCAACCTGGCTCGCCATCGTCAAAGAAAAGGTCCTTTTCACTTAACTGGAGCTCAGTTGGTCTGTTCTTGAGAGACTGCTATGTCAGTGGTTCTCAAACGTTTTCATGTGAAGGACCCCCAAAATGATATGTATTTGGCCACGGACCCCCATCTCAAAATATCTAGTTCCAGGGACCACACCAGAAGCAAAATTTTAGTTACAAAATGTTCGATTTAAAAATACATATATTCAAAGATTTGCACACATTTTCACGACTTATTTCAAAAATAGGAGATCTACAAGCTCGCAGCGCGGCACTCGGTGCCGTGAGCTTGTATATCTGCTGTTTTTCAAGAGTTAAAGCATTCAATAATTCTAGGCCTAAATGGGTTTTAAGCCCCCTATATCCTTCATTGTGGGCCAAATAGCGGGGAAAATAGCCGATCCACAAGCACACAGGATGTGCCACGCATTGTGAGTTGGTTGATCATCAGCCATTTTCTCAAGAGGGGGAGAAAATAAAAGTCCCAAAGTGGGGATTATTAACGTGCGGTTAAGGAAAATAAGATTACCTGCAGAACGCCGGAGAAGTCAGCGTTGACGGGTCCTTCCGTAAACTGTGGCGTAACGTTACTGTTCATCTGAACCTGAAGGGGAGAGATACACACACACCTCACCGTTAAGACCACAGCCACTACTTACTCATTAGTACCAAAGGAACAGATCAATTATCCGTCGCAGGAATGTCTGCCTTTGTAGTACGACTGACTTAGGAAGACACAAATTATCCCCCCACCGTGTGTAGAGCACAGGGTTTGCATTAACTTGTGTTTGGTTCATTTCTTTGAGCTACTTATCCTATATGGTGAGCTACAGGTCAAATTCCTCATAGTTTTTAGCGTTCTAATGGTCTGGAGTTCAGCAGTGTCATAGCAATGCAGGGAACTAGGGATGGGAAAACAATCTCCATTATCGTTTATCGTGATAAAAACACACAATAATCGTATCGTGGAGATTTAAATGTATCCGTCATGCACTGGGATCAATTCGCCTTTTAGTTGCCAAGCTGTATATCCGGAACAATCAATTTAACCAAACATAAAAACTCAGCTTTAAATTCTACAGCTGTGCCGTCATACAAATGTTGTGTCACCTTGACAGAGAGGTTAATGCAGTCACTGAGGAAAGAACTGTACGTTGTTTAACACTGTCTGCCCCTGACCTTGCCGATAATAACGAGGCCATAAATTCAATTTTGCAAATATAATCCAACTCTATGTCTATAATTGGTAAGATGCAACTTAATACTGATTGTTATTCTGGCGCATATTTGTGCACGTAAGACTGGGTGACCACACTAACCAGACGATTTGCTGAAGTTTACTTTGAACTACTGTACATGTTTGCTATCCTTACATAGGACAAAAGAGATGAGGCCTACACCAATATTGAAGAGGTCAACCATCCATGGTGAATAAAAAAAAACACAGGTAAAAGTGAGGTCACAGCTCATAGCCACAGTGCAAAAAGAGTAGCATTTTCTTCCATTTTAAATATGTGTCAGATATCTTCCTCAGAGTGTGCTATCCTTATATGATCATGTATGAGAACTGCTGGGATTGCTCTCTGAATGATGGCGTCCCCCCTGAGGTGTACAAAAATAGCACATCTACACAACATGATGCATTGCGAGCTCGTAGACGGGCTATTTTAGGCAAAGACATCGATTAGTAAGAGACAGGTAACCACCGGCAGCAGACAAGACTTTCAAGCACAAACATCATCAAAGCTATAATAAATGGCATAGCGTAAGATGTGACATATAAAGCAAAACATGACAGGGCTATGTTTAGTCATCACTCCTCACTGAAGTACATTGTGTTGCTGTCGGCCAGAAACCTCTCGTCTCCATATTCAGGGACGTGCTGGCCATTGGGAAAAGCGGGCCAACTCCCGAACGGCCAGTTCATTCCCAGCCGGTCCAGGCGGCCATTAGGAAAAAAATAAAAATAAAATGTCGTTCCATTTTGGGGGCTGGGCGGCCAAGTAAATCGTCACTGTTGGGCAGAAACCTCGTATCTCCAAGTTTCAAATGTGTAAATTTTTTCGCAAAGCAAAGCCCTGCTTCATCATACAAGGCCGTCGCACAAAAGTAGTGAAAACAGCAGATCTACAAGCACACAACACCTCGGGGTGCGAGGCGTTGTGTGCTTGTAGATCAGCTGTTTTCACTAGTTTAAATCATTTTTAAAATGATACAAAACAAACGGTTTTGGACATACACGGTTTCCATCCAACAACGACAAAATATAACTCATGTACAGTAATTGGCCCACTGGCTTGTTGTCACTTGTCATGATCTGAAATGGCAAATCTTTGAGTAGCAGCAGTGCTATAGAGAGAGATCTCTCTCTCTATAGCGCGCAATGAGGGCCTCTCCAACTCTTTTTCCCGGGCTGAATCAGGGGCCCACCATGTCCCTGTCCATATTTTAACTTTGTATTTTTTCGAAGAAATGCCTGTCCTACTTGATCATTCAACAATGTCACACAAAAGCATCAAAAGTAGCAGATCTACAAGCTTGAAATACGCCGACACATTTTGAGCTAGTAGATCCGCTACTTTTGCTATTTTTGAATTTGAATCCAGAAAATGTTTGACCGATGAGGTTTCCACCCGACAGATGGGGCTGTCAGAATTATTACATAATCGTCTAATCGCGATTATTTGACATAATCGCAATTATTTTTCATAATCGTCATAATCGTTTCCATGTTGAAAAATGTTCATATCTTTAAAAAAAAAAGTCAAAAATAGTGGAAATCGCAGATCTCAAAGTTGTGAGCTTGTAGATTGGCTATTTCCACAATCAATGTTCTTTTTTAAGTCTAAAGTTGTCAAATATGTCAGTAATGTCTTTGTATATTTAGGTTATGTGTCATATCTACCATGTGCAATTTAAAAGCCAAATGCCAAACAGAAATGTAATTGTCAACGACAAAAACATAATTAAATCGTTAATCGCAATTATTTGAGTGACAATTAATCGTCATGTAAAATGTCATTTGCTACTGAAAACACTGACCCAAGTGACGAAGATGCTCTCTAATCCCTATCAACCAAAATATCAAAGTACCTATATTATCATCACGATCACTATTATGTAACATCATTTAATTGTATCATAATGTATTATTATTGTATTTTTTATATTGTTCAGTCCATTACATTGGTGCACACCTCCCTACGAACGGCAGGTAAAAATGAGCTCCATCTGGTACAACGGTTGAAATGTGCATGTTGTGCATGTCAAATAAACAGAATGAAGTCAAACTAAAAGCATTGTCAGTGTACATTGGTAAACCTGCATTTTTCACAGCACAAGACAAGGCATTAAAACACGAGTGATTAGGGCTGTCACGATTATGACATTTAACATGATGATTAATTTTCACTCAAATAATTGCGATTAACGATTTAATTGTGTTTTTGTCGTTGACAATTACATTTCTGTTTGGCTTGTAGGCTCTGAAGTTGCACATGGTAGACATGACACAAATATACAAACCCTAAATATACAAAGAAATTACTTACATATTTGACAACTTTATACTTAAAAAATAACATTGAAAGTGGAAATAGCCGATCTACAAGCTCACAACGCGTCTCAACGCGTTGTGAGCTTGTAGATATGCTATTTCCACTATTTTTAACTATAAAATATATATGAAAATGTTTCAACATGTAAACGATTATGACAATTATGAAAAACTAGTCCTTACCCGTTCAAAGATATGAGCTCCGAAATGATGTGCAGTGTGTGGGTTATGGGGTGTGCACTGTGCAGACAGTATATGAGGGATGGAAAGTAACTTTCTGGTGCTTGCATGATAATATGTAGGAGCATCAATGTAAGAAATACCCGTTTCGTTTAAAGGCTACAGAGATACTGTGTACCGATCTACATGACAACATCTGAAAGAGGGCCAGCCAACACCCCCCCCCCCCCCCCCCCCCCCGCCCACCCACACACACACGCACACACACACAGAGCTGGTTAAACATGTTGCCCCATGCTAGATGCAGAATAGATATGCCTCATGCTAGATGCAGAATAGATAGTAGTTACACCATAAAAATGCTAATATACAGCATATGATTTGTGAAAGTGACAAACGGGCTTCACAGTTATGTCAGGTGTGTTCATATGCTAATGGTGATGCGATTTCAGATCAATTGCTCCAGCCACTGAGGAGAAACGCTGTGACAGACAGACACTCAGACAGACAGACACTCACTCAGACATTCCGAAAATTATATGTTAGATAATCACCATTATGTCAAATAATTGCGATTAGACAATTAAATAATTGTGACAGCCCTACGAGTGATGCCAGACGAGAGGGACCACCAGGGGTCCAAAATGTACCTTTAGGGTCTTCATTTCTGAGAAGTGTTGGCTACAAATGGACCCATTGAAACACATAAGGGTCCATGTGGTACCACTCTCCATGTTAAATTGCGTATGGGACGCCTAATACAGTCTAGATTGGGATCCCAGACGAAACAATGTGAGGGTCTTAAATAATGCACATATCAAACCGGGGGTCCTTGAAATGAAACAGGTTGATAATCACTGATAACAGACAGACTAGCGTTGCAAAGGGCCTTCGTTCTGGCTCTTTATCAGACTATGAGCCTGAAGATGAAGACCTTGAATCACTGGAGCTGCAGTACAGTGTTTCTTTTTGTCTTTCATAAATATATTCATGAAAGCCGTTCAAGAAACCACTAGGTCATCAGCACGCCATTTCAGTCAACATGTCCAACATCCTTGACCAAGTTATCAATAGCAAATATCTTGCAGGAACAATCCCCATCTATATGACTTGGGCTCATGATTTAGGAATATTACTAGACTTCTTTGCAGCAACCATATTGTGGTCACTGCAACTAAACCTACTGGTAAAGAGGCTGAATTTGAGCTATGAAAATGCTTAGTTTGAACACACACACAACAGACAGACAGACAGACAGACAGACACACACACATCATGTCACTCCTAAAGAGGGAGAAACCATTTAATAGCTAATAACCCAGAGTAAATAAGTCTGAGATACCATCACCATAAGAGATGTCATGATGACATTTTCATAATTTTTGTATAAAACATTTAGCTGGTGAAAGTTACAGGAGTTCACATGGTGTGAGACATGTAAGCTTTAAAACACAGTAATCATTAATTATGTCTTCCGAGGGCTTTAGGGAAAGACTAGAGCAACATCAGTCGCTTCACTCTCAGCGTAGCACAGCAGCGCTAGGGGGGGGGGGGGGGGGGGGGGGGGTGTACTGTAGAGTACATCAGCTGCAGTATGAGCAGGCTACTTGCAGGGACGTGCAGGGCCCCTGATTCAGCCCGGGAAAAAAGAGTTGGAGAGGCCCTCATTGCTGCTACTCAAAGATTTGCCATTTCAGATCATGACAAGTGACAAGCCAGTGGGCCAATTACATGAGTTATATTTTGTCGTTGTCGGGTGGAAACCTTGTATGTCCAAAACCGTTTGTTTTGTATTTATCATTTTAAAAATGATTTAAACTAGTGAAAACAGCCGATCTACAAGCACACAACGGCGTTGTGTGCTTGTAGATCTGCTGTTTTCACTACTTTTGTGCAACAGCCTTGTATGATGAAGCAGGGCTTTGCTTTGCGAAAAAATGTATACATTTGAAACTTGGAGATACAAGGTTTCTGCCCGGCAGTGACGATTTACTTTGTTGGCCGCCCAGCCCCCAAAATGAAACAAAGGCTGACATTTTATTTTTATTTTTTTCCTAATTGCCGGCCTGGACCAGCCGGGAATGAACTGGCCGTTCGGGAGTTGTCCCGCTTTTCCCAATGGCCAGCACGTCCCTGGCTACTTGATAACCAAGACAAAAGCATAAAGAGTTGAAGTCAGTTTGCCTACTTCTCTACGTGATAAAAATGTCCAGCGCTGAAACTTGCCGTCTGTCGCCAATTAATAGCGTCATGTAGCATCGAGGTAATAATGTGTTGCATTTAGCATGATCCAACAGGCCTACATTTAATGTAAGACATCATCAATGCCAAGGGTTTTACAAGCGGGCATAACATACAATACATGTTATGCCCATACATGGAGATCCCTGTCTGAACCAGCCACACCACTGTCATGTCACCTGTTTATGCCCATGTATGGAGATCCCAGCTCTGAGTATCTGACAGTGATGTCACCTGTGATGTCACAGTGATGTGTCAGGGAACCACAGTGTCAGGTGTGACATGCAGACAGAGATACGTGGACAAGATGTGCCGGTTTCCATAGTTAACTGCGACCTACGGTCGCAATTATTATTATAATGTTTTCAACCTGCTGTGTTGGAAACAAAGCAAGGTTAAACTTGGTTGGTAAAGTTGAGATGACCACATGACTGATCATCCCTGATGGGATTTATACTTAAATGCAGTATCGAATCGATTCGATCATTTTGTTGCTGTCGGGTGGAAATCGATACTGTTACTTTTCAGAACTAGAATTCCAAAATAGCAGACCTACAAGTTCATAACGCATCGTTACACGTTTTGAGCTTGTAGGTCTGCTATTCTTGCTACTTGTGTGTGGTACTACTGTATGATCAAGTGGGGCTTTCATTTATGACAGAACATAAAAAGAAGTTTCCGCCCGAAAGTAACAATGTATTATTCCAGTGTCTATCCGACCTCTGGGGAAAAAAAGATAATGGTTTCATTTGCGCCTTAAAGTTGTATCAATGTTATTTATTTTTTGTATGTGCACTTTGATTTTGAAAAGTACTTTATAAAAGTGTAATAATTTATTGTCAACTCAGATTTCCATTCCATAGCAAATGAAAGACGATGTGCAGGCCATGTCGATAATATTTCATTCTATCGTTATCGTGAGCCCAATAGTGAATCATATTGTTAAATGAGTGTATCATGATTCATGACACTAACTAAGCCAATATAAAAGTATTTATCCGACACCGGATTAGTTAAGTCATGTATCTTGTTCCTTATGCTACAGATGTGCAATTACCAACTATTTTCTGGGAGCTTTAGATGGCTCTGTGTGTCATTGTTTGGGAAAAGAGCTGCCAGCCTTGCTCATCAGACACAGTTCATACCAGGAATGCTTTCTGGCTTTGATTATCAGCTGGTTCTACAATACCTCAGCACTGCGGTCAGCTGTAATGTTTGTAAACATTGGAGTAAAAACAGACCAGGTTTTTGATTTACAGCGAGGGTTAAGAAAGTTGCAAATTGGATATTATTTTCCATCCACAAATCAAAATCTAAGTGTTTGTGTGTGTGAATTGTTATAACCCCATTATACTGTATCATGTTCATAACAAGTCCCAGATTGGGCCTTTTAAAAAGCCATATACATACATTAAAAATGCCTTGATTAGTTCAGAGACATAATATAATGATGGTTTATAAACACTGGAAGGGCCGTTCATAAGTCAGACTGGTGAAAACGGTCCAAACAAGCAAAAGGCCTGAACTAAACGTCAACTAACTAATAGTAGCCAACATGCTAGCTTGGGTTTTTTTTCCTCCCTGTGCAGCTGTAGCCAGCTGTAGGCCGGTTCCTAAACAACCCAGATGTTGAGATCAACAACACAACAAGGTTAAATGGTTAAATAAGGGACGCATAGCATGTCGAACTAAGGCGTTGGCTCGTTTAATTAAAAACACATACATGAACGTCTACAACAACCTAAAGTTGTGTTGGTTTCTAGCTTTAGCTGTAGCTAATTGCAGTGGCTAACGCCTGCAGTCACATTATATGGTTTTTATAGGCCAGGAATAAAGTCGACAGTCACCGGCTTGGACAAAACCAGGCTGGTTTTAACTGCATAGATAACTAGCAGGCCAATGTACTGCTCATTAAAGTGTAATTAACCAGCTATTATAGGTCAAATAAACTGCTAGTAGCTTTAGTGGTTAGTTAGCTATAGCTGCTCTATACCACCACCTCAGCTGTTGGCATATCAAGGATGCGTCCGTGATGTCACAACTAAGCGTCATGTAGCGGAAGATCTGCATTCTGCACTGATACTATCATCATTGTAACTTGCTCAAATGATTGATTGTAAAAAATAAAAAAATAAAAATGTTTTACAGCAACAATAATGTCATAATTTACAAATCCACCGAAACCATAAAAATAGAAAAACTGGGAAAAAAAGGGGAAAAATAGGGAAAAAATAGGGATGGTCAAAATAGGGACGAAGTGTCCCGATGATGAAACAGAATGATATATTATTACTACTATGGCCTGAAACGGGTTTAGACACATGCACACTACCGGGTGCAATAGTGTGACGTCACCGCCTCCTCCTTGCCAATGTGTCCGTGCTGTCGTATCCCTCAGCCCAAAGGCCCGCTGCTTGGCTGCATCAGTGTGTATGTATGTGTATGTGTATGTTATCATGTCGTGGTTGTGTGCGGGGTGGACGCGGTGTTGAAGCCCCGCACACACGCACGCACGCACACACACATACACAGTGGCACCGCAACCGGCCCCGCACACACACACTGCCACGCACCGCACGCACGCACACACACACACGTACACTCTCTTACCTCTCCGTTCAGGCCCATGAGGGAGCCCCCCACACTCCCGGTCCCCCCGGCGGCGGCGGCGCTGCCGCCGGGCAGGGCTGCTGCTGCGGTGGTTCCCCCTCCATGGTTGTGGTGCACCAGCAGGGCCGAGGCGGCGCCCACACCGCCGGCCTTCAGGCCGGCGCCGGTGCCGCACACGGCGGACACACTGCCGCTGCTGCTGCCGCTGGTGCTGCTGCTGCTGGAGCTGCCACCGCCCCGCTTGTTCTTCCTGCGCTTAGCTCCTCGCTTAGCGTCGGTCGGACTCATCTCTTCTTTCTTTTATTTTTTTAATGTTTTCTGCCAACGAGAACAACGGAGACAACTCGCCGCCCGGTGTTGGCAGGGTCTCGGCTGGAATGTCTGGCCGGAATCCTCGCGCGCAGTCGGAGGATAGCGGTTTTATTTTTATTAGAAAAACAACGACAGACACTCTGCTACTAAAGTCTAGTGCAAAGCTCCCGACTTGATAGATTCCAATATGGCCTCTTCTGACTGGACTCTTCGGTGCTCGAGCGCTTGCGTTGCAAAGCCCCCCCCTCCTCCTCCTCCTCCCGGGGCTTATGGGAAATGGAGTTTGTGGCGGTGGAGATACTGTTAGGCCAGGGGTCTTCAATATTTTCAGCCCAAGGATCCCTTAGCTGAGAGAGAGATGAAGCAGGGACCCCTACAACCTGTTAATAGATTACGTATATTTTCATCTTTTGGCAGCACAATCATCAGTGTATTTTGGATTCATGTCAATTTGAGTTTTCAGATATTTGTAACCACTTGAACCGTCAATACTTATAAAACTTGACCTTTCACTCTGTATTTAGTCTGCTCTTTTTCCCCTCTACAGTACACCAAAGCTGTTTGCTGAAAATAGCAGATCTACAAGCTCTGCGAGGCGTTGTGAGCTTGTAGATCTGCTATTTTTGGCTAAAGTTCTCAGAATATGGATGCCACGGTTCAAGTGGTTAATATAAAAAAGGAGAAAAAAAGGTTTCTATCACACTAAGATTTGAAGGACCCCTTGTAGTAACTCGAGGACCCCCTTGGGGTCCCGGACCCCCTGTTGAAGACTGCTATAGGCCTACTATAATATTATTAGTATTAAAAAGTAGCTACAAAATAATAATGAGAACACCTTTTTGGGCAGTTGACAAGCCTTTAATATGTGTTGGAAATGTCAAATGGTTTACAAAATAATAATGAGAACACCTTGTTGGGCAGTTGATAAGCATTAATAAATATGTGTTGGAATTGTCAAATGGTTGTAGTACTGTGCAGCTGACATCTATATATAAAATAAGAACTTGAGTACATTTTATCTTTAATATCAAGGCGACACATATTGTGAGCTTGTTTTCAAATAGCATAGAGAAAGCAGTCTATATTTGGACATAATTGGTTTATGTGCATGTGTTTTGTACAAAAGTAACTTGTACCTTAACTTGTAGGCTACTAAGTAACTTTGATCGATTGAAAGCTTTATTGAAGTTGGCATAGGAAAAGGTACAGTTTCATGACAGTACAGTTCACTGGTACAAGGTCAACTAAAAGGATACACCCAAAAAAAAAGCCTATGCATGGCTTTTCAATTGAGGTCATTTTTTAATTCATGACGAAGTACTCAAGAAAAAGTATCTGAAAATTGTACTTGCATATGTATAGCTACAGTACATATCTAGTCAAACTATTAATTTAACGAATGTCTGTCTGTCTGTCTGTCTGTCTGTCTGTCTGTCTGTCTGTCTGTCTGTCTGTTTGTCTGTATGTCTGTACTCTGACGTCATAGTACTGATGTAGGTACTATGATGTACTGAACACCATATATGGGCATAAAAGAGCCAGACAAGACAGCGGTAAGAGATCTTCTCTATATAATGCATGGGCATTAAAGGGACACAGACAGACGAATACAACGGGTAGGCACCGTAGGCTAGATTGCACAACAAGCCTGTATGTTATGATGTTATGAAGTTATGTAGAAAAAGTCAGCTATTTTCACTTCCTTTTGGAGTAGGAAGTTTGACGCTTTGCCATGGTCACGCCGTTTAAAGAAAACTCCCGTTTTTGATAACTTTTCATCGTTAAGATGTCTTGTGTATAGAATTTGAGGTGATTCTTCCACATGTGATGTGTGTGCAAGGTTTCACAACTTTTCGAGTATGTTAAGCGCCTCGAAAACGCGATACTGTGCAGTGCTCGGGTAGCCTGGCTCAGCCCCTGAATCGCTTGCCACTCCCATTAAAACATTTGTTTAGGCGATTCAGGGGTCTGGTGACTCTCTCAATGGAGAGGCTTGCAAGGTTGAAAATCTGTACGGCAAATCAGCGTTGTTTTGACTCGATGGCGTCGGGGCACGTTTATCTATTCACTCGCTTCAGCAACTGAATGCTAATTTAGCATTATACCAACGGTGACGGAGCCCGAATCACCACTTCTGTTCAACTCTACAGCCTGTTGTCAGGGTTACGGTCCGTTCCTCCAGGCCATGGGATCTGTAGTACCCTGATTTCAGACTGCGGTGGAGCTTGAGTCTGACATTGTCCCATTGACAAGAGATTTCAAAGGGTCTGGTGGGAGGGGTTATGTTTGACTTGTGTACACAAAACATTCCCCCCTCCCCCTCCCCTGTATGACAGGCATCAAACAAGTCGTTGTCTTTGATGTTTCATTGATTAGAGAGAAGCACTAACAAGCTATTGGCACTTGTATGGCTCAATCAATTACTACAGTTCAGAACCCTTTTGAAGTTCAAAGGGAGCAATTAAGAGCTCTGGTGAGCCACCCCTCCCTCCACTGTTTCTGTTGATTCTCAAAGGTTAGACCCACCCCTCCTCTGTCTTGCATTGATTTCATTGGTTGGTTTGCCAAGATACCATAGAAAGAGGCGCGTCATATGCCAATTCCAGACCAAGAGAAGCAGTCCACTCAGAGAGTGGGCGGGTCTATCGGGTCTAATTTCTGTGTTCTCACTGCTGTTTTATCCTACTGACTCACCCTCCAGTGAGGAGCCCCCACTGGTAGGACGTAGGGCCTTCTCCTCCCGCCCAACACTCCCTGCTGACGGGTGCCGCCCCAGCCCGTAGGAGTACGTTCAGGCTATTATTACCCTCCCAGCCCGGCTTCCCTCCCACAAACACGAGCCCATTTTGTTCGCATAGACGCATAGACGCCTGACAAAGCCGGTTGGTGGATTTGAACCCACACAACCTCCGTGGTGGTGGGAAGGGACTTTATCACTGCGCCACCCGATCACTATAATTTTTAAATGATTAGGATTTGTGTGTCCAGCTGTTTTGTAGTGTTCTGCCATATAGGGTATTTGGGATTACCAGTCTGTACAGCATATTTATGCTCTGCAAATCTGTCTTTGAGTCTGCGCTTTGTGTGTCCAATGTAAAAGCAACAACATTCACATTGTAGTCTGTAAACTAACTTCTAACCTTATAGGTTTTTTGACTGAACTGCTTGATTTAATCATATTGGAGCAATGGTTACCTCTAGCAATGGTTTCCCACTGGAGGTGGTTGAAGCCAGGACTCTTTGGGGGGGCTGCAGGTAACTCCTTAAAGGTAAATCTTAAAACAGATTTGCAGAGCATAAATATGCTGTACGGACTGGTAATCCCAATGACCCTATGGTAAATAGGATTACCAGTTTTAATAATTTAAACATTATGGTGATTGAAGAAATTCCAAAGTCTGTAAGAGGGGGGACAGATTAAAACAGCTTCTCCAAAGAGAAACATTCTGGATAATCACACTAAAAGCTGCAACCTACCCTGGTCTCACTCTCAACGATGAGATTGATTTCTTTGGTTTCTTTGATTATCTGGCCATTTAGCCTTCATAATGTATTTTTATAGTACATAAATACATTATTAATATTACTTGCTGTGGTTCCAAGTTTGAATTGTTGTATTTTTTGGTTTTCTATTTGTCTATAGAGTCCAACCTGATGTATTTTATTTTATCTTTTTTCAATTCTGTAGTTTTCGAATGTATTATTATTATTGGTTAAAGGTGAGGTCATGTTTTGTATTATCTACGAATCACTAAGTGGTGAAGTCCTGTTGCTTAATGATAGCGGGCGCTATTTAATGACGTCTGTCATTGTCATTTCTAGCGGACCCTGATAAAGGCCACACTTGGCCTAAAACGTTGGCCGTTTTATATTTGTATTTTGCTGCCATGAATTAAAATAAAACTTGTTCTACTTTGAACTGAACAGAGCTGCCTTGGATCCTTTCTAAGTTCCCCACCTTATCTTTGCACCTTTTTGATACCTTATGTTTTGTCCTAAATATTTATACCCTCTCCAAAGAGCACCTGTTTACAGTTTAAATTACTCACGGACCCACGCAGCACTTCTTCTTTTATCTATTTGTAGAATCTACTTGGAATTTCCCTCCTCGACAATGTAACAAATGCTATTGGGTGGAAGGGGAGTGAGAGGGCGGGTCTTTCTTGACTCTTCACTCAGTAGAACCCAATCACAAAGCCCCCAAAAACATAGCCCCAACTATTTGAAACACAACAGGGCCATCTAACTGGCCTGGACACGGAACACCATATGGGCATAAAAGAGTGCAAGCCAGACAGAGGATAGGATACAACGGGTATTGCAACAACTGGACATCGATGGTGACTATTCTGCCCAACGGTCACCGGTCTGGGTTCTCCAACATTACTTCTGAGACTCCTACATTCAATCCCTCATCGCACTGATTCGCACACCCCGGGCACAGGACATTCACTGCCGAATGTAAACTTTTTGTTTGGCTAGTATTAACTAGTTTTAGTAGTATTAAGTAGTAGTATTTGCATCACTTTTCTCACTTTTTTCTTTTCTTTTGTCCCACCCTGTTTTTCTTCCCAATTTGGTCGTTATTCCACACACAATTGTTTTTGTTGGCACAATATAGCGATTCAAAAACAGCAGATATTTTTTATAAAATATTTTCGAAAAACATAATTTTTATTTTAGCGTCCGTTTTTCAAGAAAATGTTGACTATAGCTCCTTTAAGCTGAAGTAAAACAAATATAGCTTATATTGTCACTTGTTTGGGTCCTGTGGATGGATATCAAACTTCTCCTTTGTGTCACAGGTTAAAAGGTTTGGGAACTACTGAGAACCAGATTGAGGATCTTGTTACATTGTATTTATATTGTTGTTAACGGTGTTGAGGATATGTCCACGCTAACATTTCACCACACTCTCTAGAGTTGATCACTTTCTCAGTTTTCCCTCTTCCTTTTGGTCCTTGGCCTGGAGTTTGTTATCTGGTGTTGTCGCGTGTTGTTGTTGTTGTTGGTTGCCATGGCTGCCAGCTCCCACCTGATGTTGTGTGGGAGTTGTGACTGCTTCAGACCGTACTGAATAACTGCTAATTTACACAAGGTCTTCAGGCTAGGACTCAAGTCTAAGATGTACAACTCATGGTTGACTTTGTTACTTGCGTTATATATGAGGACGACGCGATCTCCCACTACACAACAGTGCACACTATGATACAGTGCAGTGAGTGCACGCGGGCCTTTCCCATTGGGCTTAACCTTCTTCATACAATCCAATTTCCACAGATCATTGAAGGTCCGGCAACGGGACGGGCAAGGGATACCAACAAATGTGTACAGCTCGCCATTGTAGGCAAAGGCTGAGTGAAAAATGCGACCTTTGGGTGAGCAAGGTGTGCTCAGCCAGCAGTTTGTCTCTGTGTCAAACACGCCGATGTAGTACTCATGAAAATGTTCTCCAATTAGAAACATCTTTGTCCCGATGATGAAGGCAGAGTATAAGCTCCTGAAAAGTGCATTTGGTGGGGTTCCCCTTGGGTTAATTAAAGACCAGACCATTGTGCTGGTGTCCAACTTGCATATGTCATTAGTAAATAATCCAATCAGCTTGGTGAATCCTCCAAAGACATACATGACCTTCCCCAAGACACAGGCTGAGTGGTTGTGCCTCCCCTCTGGAACAGTCCCAGAAACATCGCGCTTCAACCATGCGTGGTTGTCAACTTCAAACGCATAAAGCCGGTTGCGGTAACGGTAACCTCCCCAGATGTAAATGACACCTTCTACAAGCACAGCCGTGTATCCCCAAGGCAGGGAGGGAACCTCAGGGGGACGTCGTTCTCCTCCGGTCGACACTGGAGGTAACTTCGTCCAGCACAAAGACACTGTATTGAAGACACGGATGTTCAACTGATACTTGTTGGTGCTGTCGGACAGGCCTCCAAAGCAGTACACCTGGTGCTTCACCGCAACAACAGCATGCAACACCTTCCGTCTTCCTCTCTGATGAAGTGTCCATTGGAACATTCTGTATGATGGAATGGATTCAGATCAATCGCTTCCCTTCAGCTCTGCGATCAACACTTGGGGGAGTGTGTGGAGACAAAGGAATGCACGGTCCAGGTAATTCAATATAAGTCGATGTTATCTGTGATTTCAAATACAGCTCTTTTCTTTTAGAAACTTTGTCATCCAGGTCTACTGATTGCTTCTTGTGAGCTGTGAGTGCTATTTCACCTTCCTTTTATACTATTTTTGTAGTGATATAAATGTCCATATTTGCATGGGTGGGTCACATGTCGTAAGATGTCACAGATGTCCATATTTGGCCAGTGCAGTGCATGAACATAACAAAATCATCAATGGTGTCATGAGGTAGTCCTACTAACCTTGATTCCACCACCAACACTTAAAGTATATAATTGTTACCTTAAACGTGTTAGGACAATTGTTTGTCACAAAGAAGAGCCAAAAGCTAACACAACTAATTGTTAGACACAGGGAATTGTGCATGTCACCCATGGGTTTCTGGGTCCGCGTCAATATGCCGACGGGCCGGTAAGCTGACGACCTAAACCTAACCTTAACCCTAACCCTAACCTCAGTAAAATTAACGCTGGTGAGTATCTAACCTGCCGACGGGGGTGAGTAGCTAACCTGCCGACCCTGGTGAGTAGTTAACCTGCCGACAGGGGTGCAACTAACCTGCCGACGCTGTTGAGTAGGGGGACGGGTCGACATTCACCAGCATTAGTTTTACTGAGGTTAGGGTTAGGGTTAAGGTTAGGTTTAGGTGGTCGGAATAGCGATGTGTAACCAGTGAGTAGCTGCCGACGGTCATCCTACTTGGACCAGCGGACCTGTGGAACAATGAGTTCTTCCCGGGTTTCTACCATAGACTGTAAAAAAAGAAATGGACGCCATTGGTTTCTACAGCCCATAAATGGTAAAGACCTATTTTACACTGATTTCATATCCGCCTTCTTTCTATATCCAATCCTGTAATGCAACCGGAAATGATTCAAATGAATGCAGGCTGCAACTGCAGTGAGGGGGCGGGTCTACTCTAGAAGAACCAGTAGAAAGCCTGGAAACAGCCTACTTTATCATTGACTAGAAAAATGCAGTTGGAAATTGCAGTTGCCGTGGTGGTTCCTCTTTCAAGTCAATGGGGGAAATGAATTCACTAATATTTTAATGGCCATATATGGAGATCTCTGTGTCAGTCCATGTGACATGTCCCTTTCATACCCATATACAGTATGGAGATCCCTGAGTAATTGATTTTAAGCCCATATCTTGGAATGCCCATATATGGACATATAGGCCTCTATTTTCTGTCACCCTAAATGCCATATCCTCACCCTATACCGAAATGTGGTTAAGACAACTTGCTCTATCCCTAAATGGTATTCTGGGGATGCTATACCCGTTACCCATTATGCGACTCCGTTATTTGCGCATGGAGATGTGGTGTGGGTGTTGCTATTTCCCTAAAATTCGTATTTTGGCAACACAGATTTAGGAAAGCGTAGGCTATTTAGGATCCTAAAACAACCCGCTACTATGCTGAGTCCCGAGTCCAGCCGGTTGGACTCGGAAGCCCCATAGACAAATAGAAAACCAGAAGATACAATAATTCAAACTTGGAACCACAGCAAGTGAACCCTGCAAGTGAACCACTTGAACCCTGTAGGCCAGTCAATCTAAGCTAAAAAAAAAGGCCTGACCCAAAAGAAATTTAAATAGTAATCATTCAGGTTTTTTTTATGATCCTAGGGTCATCCAAAAAACATGTTAAAAAGTTTTCCATTATATTCTTAGTGCAGTGTTTCTCAATCTTGTTTGGCTTGAGTACCCCCTTTCCATGATTTCTGAATCCAAGTACCCCCTTTACCCGACATCATTTTGCTTATAAAACTGTAATTGAAATATAAATAAATGGTATATGATGCTATGATAACTCCCCATTTCAAGAATATAAAATAACAAATAAGAAATGGGGTGAAAGACTTTCAAACTCCTTTTCAACACTGGGGTCATAACATTTCAGTCAAGTTTTCATGTCAATAACTTCCAAACAACTTTAAAACCTATTCCAGTCCCCTACTGTAGTACCATGTCATTTGGGTTAACAACTCAGGTTCATATCAAGTTTCTCCGTGTGTCATCATTAAACATAACAGTCAATGTTTTTTTTCCCTCCTAATTCTTTAACTATGAACAAGCATGATTTATACTAGTTTTCTTTTTTGAGGGCATTTTCTGAGTACCCCCTGCAGTACCTCCGCGTACCCCTAGGGGTACATGTACCCCCATTTGAGAAACACTGTGTGGATCAAGGTAAATTCAGGGGGTTCAAGTTTGCGTCCCTTCACTTACAATAAATGGAGAAAAAAAAGACCCCATAAAAATCTTCTTTAAGTACTATGTGAGGGGTCTAACTAGGGATTTTTCATGATTCTGAATCCATTGCAAGCATTTGTTTTGCACGAAAAACATCCCTCGGCTAGAAATGGACCCACAAACTATGGTTTAGTGATAAGTCATCACTTTTCTGGGGTCAGCTCAGTTTTTTGGGGCCCGTTTTTTGCCCGAGGAATGTTTTTCATGCAAAACAAATGCTTGCAATGGATTCAGAATCATGAAAAATCCCTAGCTAGACCCCTCACATGCTACTTAAAAGAAGGTTTTTTGGGGGGGTCCTTTTTTCCAGTATTGTAAGTGAAGGGACCCAAACTTGAACCCCTTGAATTCACCTTGATCCACTAAGGATATAATGGAAAACTTTTAACATGTGTTTTGGATGACCCTAAGGATCATAAAAAACCTTGAACCCTTGAACCATTACTATTGCAATTTCTTTTGGGTCAAACCTCAGATTGACTGGCCTGCTGGCGTTCAAGTGGTTAATTCTTTCTTTTGTTTTCTTCATGAATGAAATTAAAACCATTAAAATAAATTCCATGAATTCCACAAGTAACCCTTAAGCTGAAGTAAAACAAATATATTGTCACTTGTTTGGGTTCCGTGGATATCAAACGTATCCTTTGTGTCACAGGCAAAAGGTTTGGGAACCACTGAGAACCAGATTGAGGATCTTACATATCTTGTATTAACGGTGTTGAGGATATGGCCACGCTAACATTTCACCACACTCCCTAGAGTCCCTACTGGTTGTTGATCAATTTCTCAGTTTTCCCTCTTCCTTTTGTTCCTTGGCCTGGAGTTTGTTATCTGGTGTTGCCGCATATTGTTGTTGTTGTTGGTTTTCATGGCTGCCAGCTCCCACCTGATGTTGTGTGGGAGTTGTGACTGCTTCAGACCGTACTGAATAACTGCTAGTTTACATAAGGTCTTCAGGCTAGGACTCAAGTCTAAGATGTACAACTCATGGTTGTTTCTTACATTATATATGAGGCCAACACAATCACCCACCACGCAACAGTGCACACCATAATGATACCGTGCATGTGGGCCTTTCCCATTGGGCTTAACCTTCTTAATACAATCCAATTTCCACAGATCATTGAAGGTCCGGGTACTGTTGCGACGGGAACCACCAAATGTGTACAGCTCGCCATTGTAGGCAAAGGCTGAGTGACAAATGCGATCTTTGGGTGTGCAAGGTGTGCTCAGCCAGCAGTTTGTCTCTGTGTCAAACACACCGATGTACCGGAAGTAATCTCCAATTACAAACATCTTTGTCCCGATGATGAAGGCAGGGTATAAGCTCCTGAAAAGTGCATTTGGTGGGGTTCCCCTTGGGTTAATTAAAGACCAGACCATTGTGCTGGTGTCCAACTTGCATATGTCATTAGTGAATAATCCAATCAGCTTGGTGAATCCTCCAAAGACATACATGACCTTCCCCAAGACACAGGCTGAGTGGTTGTGCCTCCCCTCTGGAACAGTCCCAGAAACATTGCGCTGCAACCATGCGTGGTTGTCGACATCAAACGCATAAAGCCGGTTGCGGTCAGGGTATCCTCCCCAGATGTAAATGACACCTTCTACAAGCACAGCCGTGTATCCCCAACGCAGGGAGGGAACCTCAGGGGGACGTCGTTCTCCTCCGGACGACACTGGAGGTAACTTCGTCCAGCACAAAGACACCGTGTTGAAGACACGGACGTTCAACTGATACTTGTTGGCGCTGTCGGACAGGCCTCCAAAGCAGTACACCTGGTGCTTCACCGCAACAACAGCATTCAAAGCCTTCCGTCTTCCTCTCTGATGAAGTGTCCATTGGAACATTCTGTACGATTAAATGGATTCAGATCAATCGCTTCCCTTCAGCTCTACGATCAACACTCGGGGGAGCTTGTGGAGACAAAGGTCCAGGGAATTCAATATAAGTTGATGTTATCTGTGATGCCAAATACAGCTATTTCAAATACAGCTCCTTTCTTTTAGCAATTTTGGTCATGGAGGTCTATTGATTCCTTCTTGTGAGCAGTGAGTGCTATTTCACCTTCATTTTATACTATTCTTGTAGTGATGTAAATGTCCATATTTGGATGGGGGAGTCACATGTAAGATGTCACAGTGCAGTGCATGAACGTAACAAAATCATCAGTGGTGTCATGAAGTAGTCCTACTAGCCTTGATTCCACCTCCAACACTTACTGTAAATAATTGTTACCTTAAATGTGTGACACTCTAACCTCAAGTTTGGCTTGCTGTTGTATGTGAGTCAATGACACAAC
Organism: Nannobrachium achirus; assembly: GCF_963921795.1. Taxonomy (NCBI): domain Eukaryota; kingdom Metazoa; phylum Chordata; class Actinopteri; order Myctophiformes; family Myctophidae; genus Nannobrachium; species Nannobrachium achirus. Next base: position 68,877,116 of record NC_137812.1, read on the forward strand.
GTTCTCAGTGATTCTATTTTTCCCATAAACAGCAGAAGTAATGTCAGTTCCTTCCGTCCCGATAATGACCGAGAACAGCGCACGGCAGTGGACAGCGCGAGCCCCGGACACGTACACTCCCAAAAACAGGACCACGCGTGTACGGGTGTACAAAACAGACTTTAAACAAGCGATTGAAAGCATGAAGTGTTCATGAAATACTATATAAAATCAAGTGTAAAGTTTTACCCATAACCTTATTGAGTCACATTGAGTTTATTGCGACCGAAGGTCGCAGTATACCACGAGAAATGTCGTAGCTTGTCCGTCCTTCCTTCCGTACTGGAAGTGATGTCACGTGACATCACCTCATCAGAGATCAAACCCTGGATATTCATACTGTCGCTGTGACATCACAGGTGATATCACAGTGACAGTCCATTTATGGGTATCCCTTTTATGCCCATATAGGAAGATCCCTGATGTCATTAATATACACTGCTCAAAAAAATAAAGGGAACACCCAAAAAAACTAGACCAGGTCAACCTGGTTGTGCCAGACCCCCTGTCTGTCATCATCATTTATGACATCATGCCTTTTGTAGGCATGTCATCATCATGTCATCATCATATATACCCTTTATATAGAAAACCCGGACAGACAGACCGACATTTGCTTATGTAGGCCTACCCATTTCATGGGTCTGGCAAACAACATAGACCTGCCAGTCCATGTGTTCTCTGGCAAATGTCAATCGGGCTGCACAGTGTTGGGCTGTGAGCACAGGCCCCACTTTTGGACGTCGGGCCCTCATACCACCATCATGGAGTCTGTTTCTCACAGTTTGAGCAGAAACATTCACATTAGTGGCCTGCTGAAGGTCGTTTTGTAGGGCTCTGGCAGTGCTCCTCCTGTTCCTCCTTGCACAAAGGACCAGATAGCGGTCCTGCGGCTGGGTTGTTGTCCTCCTACGGCCCCCTCCACGTCTCCTGGTGTACTGGCCTGTCTCCTGGTATCGCCTCTATGCTCTGGACACTGTGCTGGGAGACACAGCAAACCTTCTTGCCACAGTGCGCATTGATGTGCCATCCTGGATGAGCAGCACTACCTGAGCAACTTCTGTGGGTTGCAGATACCGCCTCATGCTACCTCTAGTGGTCAGGGCACTGGCAAAATCCAAAACTAACCAAAAATCTGCCAGAAAGGATGAGGACAGGCAAATGGTCTGTGGCCACTACCTGAAAAAATATTCCTTTTTTAGGGGTTGTCTTGCAAATTGCCTCATTTTCACCTGTTGACTTTTCCATTTGCACAACAGCAGATGAAACTGATTCATAATCAGTGTTGCTTCCTAACTGGCCAGGTTGATATCCCAAAAGTGTGATTGACTTGGAGTTACATTGCAATGATTATGCGTTCCCTTTATTTTTTTGTGCAGTGTATATCACTGGCCAGATGGCAAAGGCATGGCCCATATCTGTGTGGCTGTTAATATCTTTAATAATCATTTGAAAAAATGGAAAAAATGAAATACAAAAAGTAATATGCTTACATATTAGGAGGGTAGTATGAGTCACCAGAAAAAAATAATGGGTGTTTTTAATTAATCTATCATGGTTAAAATGGAGTTTGAAGTTACAATGGGTGTGTATGGGGAGAGGCCCTGGGCCTGGAGGGCCTGGTAACATTTACATCAAATATCTAAATAGTGAATCAAGCTAATTAAAAACTGTTCAGGGTGTTCATAAAAGCCTGATTAGACGATAAAATTACCGAAAGTTTTTTTTAAAGTGGAATATCCCTTTAAGCCCGGCAGCGTTCACCTGCCATCATCCATCGGTGCACAGCATCTCGTTGCCAAGCAACCGATGGAACCTGAGTAAACATAACAAACAGCAGCACCTGTGGCTCCAACCTTCTCATTGTCTGCATGAGAACAATCACCTCTCTCTCACCGACTGTAGGATACACACACTCACACAGTCGCACACAGCTCCATAACCACCACACAACACTGCTACTCCAACAAGGCCCTTGGTTTAATTCATACTTTAGTCATCATTATTTGAGCTGACCAAGAACATCATCAGAACTGAGATGCCCTCTCACATCATGCTGTCGTACCAGTGGGACCAGCAGGCCCTGGTGAAGAGGATCTACGACCGGCTCACGGACGACGGTCTGCCCGTCTGGATGGACATCGAGGGAGGGGTGACGGGAAACGTCAACGATGCGTGAGTACAACTGTAGTCCATTATCTTCCTTTATGTGATTATTACATCAATTACTTTTTTTTTTCCTTTAGGGGCCGATTCTACAAATGTCTTCTAAATCCCTGAGAAACATGTTTCTATGAACAGTGGTGCTCAAACTTTTTTCATGTCAAGGACCCCCCCCCCAAAAAATTATATGTATTTGCCCGCCGATCCCCCATCTCAAAATAGGTTGTTCAAGGGACCACCAAGAAGCAAAGATTTGAGTTACAAAAGCTAAAAAAAAAAAAAAAAACAGGAAACAAGGAGAGAGAAGTCGGGAATGGGACTCGAACCCGCGATGCGCTGTCAGGCAATATTTAGAAATCCTTGTGATTCAGGACATTTGGCACCATGCCTTCACTAATGATTATGATTATCCTTTGTGTCTGCATGCTGTGTGTGTTAATGTGTTAATGTGTTGATGTCTGACTTGTGTCAAACATAGTTTGAAAAGGAGAAGCTTCACATGGCTGGGAACAGGTTGAAGGAACCACATGCTATATAAAGTATTGCAGCCACCTTTTCTTTCTTTCTTTCTTTTTTGAATACATTATAATGATGTACAGCCTTTCCCTTAATAATCCATGTGTTGTGTGTGTATGGATGTACTGTATAACTAGTATGATAGGATATTGTAATGTGATCAGTCCTGTCTGTCTGTGTGTAAAGGCCTTGCCGAGCCATGAGGCCCAGATAGGACAGAAGCCCATCTCCTGTTTCTGTACCAGTTCACCCCCTGGACATGCATGGCTCTAGTACCGTTGTTTCCTGTTGAGATTGGCACATTTCACAGAGGTTTTTTCATCTCACTCACATCACTTTGTCTGCTGACCTCCCTAAGCAACGAAATAAACAGAAAATAAACGAAAATAAAACAATGCACAGGAGGCAAGCAGTGATCACCCCATGATGTGCACTGCAATGTAGTTTAAAATTGCAGGCGCTTTTTGAGAGTGAAAAAAGAAGACGGCGCATGTGACATGTGTGATTTGGGCAGCTTGCCTCAGGAAATGTGCCAAGCTCAATAGGGCACAACGGTATGTTGCAGGGACTCTGACCCTTGAGTGCCAAGCAGGGAGGAATTAGGCATTGTTGAAGACAATTTTCCCGGGCCTCAGCATAGAAATGGTTATTGTTTTATGGTTAAGAAAATGTGGGGAGTTAGGTTTACAATTCACCCTTTGTCAAGTCCCGCCCATTGTCCCCTCTCTCTTCACACCCATTGATTGCAGTGTCTTGGTGGGACAATCGGTGGGACACTCCATCCACTACCATTCTAATTCAGTTGCTTCGTTATTGTGTGTTCAATTCTAATTTCAAACTTGGTTTCAGTCAAATGGAGCTGCTCAGTGGCAGTATAGTGACTCAGCATGTTCTTAATCTTTTTTTATATCTCCAAAAATTATGTTTTAGCAAATTCAACATCAAAAAGGCGGAACCAGGGCGGGACAAGGCAGATAGAGCCTGCTGGTTGGTCAGTCAGGGACCAACCAGAAGGCTGACAAAGGGTGAATTAGGAAAAATCACACCCAATGTGAAGTGAGCGGTGGTCGTGCTTGCATAACGTCTTCAGACTAGGATTTGAGTCTAGGATGTACAGGCTATGCTACACACACACGTTTTGCTATGGCAAAACGCTGAGGAAAAAGGCTACAGACACACGCACAGCCACTCTATGGAGCGGTTTACCACCGCTCAAAAATGTGTTAGGTTTAGGGGTGGAAGTATTGATGTATAGTAAAATAAGCCTCTGTGTACGTGCGTGCGTGCGTGTGTGCATGCATGCGTGTGTGTGTGTCGTCAGCATGGCTGCGGGTGTGGAGGGGGCCGTGGTGGTCTGTCCCTTCATGACTCCGGCCTACCAGGCCTCTCGCAGCTGCAAGAAGGAGCTGAACTACGCGGACAGCAGGGAGGTGGTCATGGTGCCCGTCATGCTGGCCAAGAACTGGGAGGCCAGCGAGTGGCTGGGGCTGATCACTGCTGGCCTGCTATGGGTGGACTTCAGGTGAGTGGTCTCTGCTCTGATCACTGCTGGCCTGCTGTGGGTGGACTTCAGGTGAGTGGTCTCTAGTCTGATCACTGCTGGCCTGCTGTGGGTGGACTTCAGGTGAGTGGTCTCTAGTCTGATCACTGCTGGCCTGCTGTGGGTGGACTTCAGGTGAGTGGTCTCTAGTCTGATCACTGCAGGCCTGCTATGGGTGGACTTCAGGTGAGTGGTCTCTAGTCTGATCACTGCTGGCCTGCTGTGGGTGGACTTCAGGTGAGTGGTCTCTAGTCTGATCACTGCTGGCCTGCTGTGGGTAGACTTCAGGTGAGTGGGCTGATCACTCCTGGTCTGCTATGGGTGGACTTCAGGTGAGTGGAGAGTCTGATCACTCCTGGTCTGCTATGGGTGGACTTCAGGTGAGTGGGGCTGCAGGGGTGTCGCACCAAATGCTGGGCCCTGGATAGTGGATTCGCTGCGGGCCCCCCATGAATGTTCTTCATAGGGGGAGCGGGTTTAACGCATTTTAGACTGGGAACGCACTATTACGCATTATATTGTGCTTTAAATATTGAAAAATAGCAGATACAAGCTCAAAGCGGGTTAGGGTTAGGGTTACACTGCGCGCTTGTAGATCTGCTATTTTTTTGAAAAAGTCTTTGAATATTTCAAATCCTTCTAAGGTTTTTTGAAAAAACCTGTTTCTATGTCAGTGGTGCTCAAACCTTTTCATGTCATGGACCCCCAAAATGATATGTATTAGGCCACGGACCCCCATCTCAAAATATGGTGCACTGCTATACACACAAAATCCAAACATTGGTTCAAGTGTGACCCTATTCTGACCCTCTCTGTAGGAACGCAGAGAGCAGTGAGGAGCACTTTGAGACGTGTCTGCAGTCTCTGGAGGAGGAGATCATGTTCAACGCAGGGCACCTCCTCTCTGTGGAGGAGGAGACCTGCGAGGAGGAGGAGGAGGAGGTGGTGGAGGAGGTGGTGGAGGAGGAGGTGGTGGTGGACCAGCAGAAACCCTGCAGAAAACACCCCTGGCCCAAACACCCCGTCCTGAAGAAACATCCTGGGAGATGCTTCCGCCACGCTCTGTCCCTGCTCTACCTCTGCGAGTCAGGTCTGTCTGACCAGGGGCGTCACAAGGGGGGGGGGGGGGGGGGGGAGTGCATGGACTGAGTTACTAGGGCCCAAGGTGGAGGGGCCCTAGTAACTTTAGCTATTGAAAAATAGCAGATATACAAGCTCACAGCGCGGCACCGAGTGCCGCGCTGCGAGCTTGTAGATCTGCTATTTTTTGAAAAGTCGTGAAAATTTGTGCAAATCTTTTTAAGCGAACATTTGTAACTCAAATTTTGCTTCTGGGGGGTCCCTGGAACTAAATATTTTGAGACGGGGGTCCGTGGCCAAGTACATATCATTTTGGCGGTCCTTGACATGAAGAAGTTTGAGCACCACTGACATGGAAACATAGGTTTCTTGCACACATTTTCACATTTTTTCCAAAAATAGCAGATCTACAGGCTCGCAGCGCGGCACTCGGCGTGACGCCCCTGTGTCTGACCATGTTCTGTGTCAGGGGTAGGCAACCTACAGGCAAGGTTGTTAGGGCTGCAGGATATGGACAACATGTCATATCTCTGTATTCATGCCAAATATGTCAATATCGATACGATATATGATATTACCATACACATTTCATATTTTTATTACCATATTTTATGTGTTGCAACGGTGAAAACTAAGCATTGTTCAAAAAACTGCCAATCACTAGATTTTCAAATAGATTTTTGCTATTGGGTTCCCACACTTGTTATTTTGATATTCTAAGTGTAGCAAAAGGCAACGATATATATAGGCGATATGGGCAACGATATGGACAACATATTGCCCAGGACGATATATGGCAATATTGTTGCCTTTCACGATACTGATATTGCGCATGGTCATACCTCGATAACGATACGATAACGATATATTGTGCAGCCCAAGTGCCAATTCAACATTGGCACAAGGGAGGGTGATCACTGGCACACTGGCAGAAGTGTGTGAGAGAGGATTTTTGGTTTAAGATAAGATTGGTTTATAAAATATCTTTAAATTTTTAATTAAATGAAGTCCAGTCAAATCTGAATGCAAATGACATCCTGCACATAATTCTAAATGGAATCTATGAGAAGGTGGGGGTCCCTGCTTCGTCTCTCTCAACTAAGGGGTCCTTGAAAACGTTGAAGACCCCTGCTCTAAACATAATGATCATTACAATTTCCAGAAAAAATATTTCAATAGGAGAAAACAAAATCCAAATCTGACGGCAATATTATATTTTGATGTGGTGTCCAAATTGAACCTAAAGTTGACATGGCACACTGATTATCAAGAGAATGAAAACATGACAAGTAGGTCGGGAGTGGCTTATTGTCAGTATCAGCCGGTAACACGTGGGAGTCTGTCCCCGTTACAATGCTCTAGACCCCTGGGAGATGGACTGCTGAGGTGGAGCGCCACACCTACCATCAGCTCCCAGTACTTGCCGCACGACTTGCCAAGCCGTGCTACTCATACGCTGAGTTGGCGGTGCCCGGAATCGAACCCATAACCTTACGGTACAAAGGCGAGAGCTCTACCGACTGAGCTACCCGGGCACAAAACATGACACTTCACGTGAAAAAAGTTGCAACAGTGGTTCTCAACCCGTGTGTTGGGACGCAATTTTCACAATTATCTGTGGAACCAACTCAAACTAAACAGAATGCATCAACTCCTACGTGCTTGTCAGGGTGGGGAGAAGCACTGCAGCGATGGGATACTTGAGGGTGGGGGGTCCCCAGTTCAAATATGATTCTTTTGAGGTGTCACAGGCACGGCCTGAAAAGGTTGAGAACCACTGCTCTCCTATATGAGACAGTTCTGTCACCGTGAGCGTGACAGGTGAAAGTTTTTTGTTTAATCGTCTCCATGAACGCTGACAAAACAATCGACACCATTTGTTTGAGTGTAAGGATTATGCTGAGGCTTGAGTGCAGGCAGCACAATGACAATAAGAGGCCTCCAAACATGCAGTATCTTGGCTGCATATTAAACAATACTGGGAGTTGTTAAACAGGAATTATAACCACAATGCATTTGAACTATGAACTAGTCTTCAGTGTGCTGGTATTCCCGTCAGTGGTTTGTTTGGATATTAGGTTATAAGATGTGTCCTAATCTTCTGTAACCATGGATGCATCTTATTATCCATCCAACAGGTGAGCACAAACTGCACCCAGAGAGCGAGAGGAGGAATACCGTGGAGCTCCACCAGGAGGCAGGAGAGAGCAGCTACTGGGAGGAGGTGAAGGGGAGTGGATGTAAATACTACCGCAATGTGGTCACCAACGGATACCTGGGTGAGTGAGGGTTTAAATACTATCACAATGTGGTCACCAATGGATACCTGGGTGAGTGACTGAGTGAGTGAGTGATGGGGCTTTCTGGAAGATTAATTCCCCCTCATTAATGTTTAATGAGTGTGGGAGGTTCCTTACAATCACAGTTAATCAAAAACAAGGTTCTTAAGGCCGAAGACCACTTAGGTAAGAGAAAGAGGAAGCGGGGACCCCTACCACGTATTGTATACAGTTGTTTTAGGTGGTCTGCTCTTTTTCTTCCTCTGCACCAAACCTCTTTAGTGAAAATAGGTGATCTACAAGCTCACGTGTTGCTTCTTTGAGTTTGTAGATCTGCTATTTCGGGCAAATTAATTAGAGATGCTACGGGTTCTAGTCTGTGGTGGAAAGTCTGGTGATGTGAGGTTAGGGTTCAAATGGTTAATGTAAAACAAAGGAAAACAAGTTCCCCCTTGTAGTAACTCTGGCGACCCCCTATTGAATACCCATGATCAAAACCTCAGTCTTAAGCCTAATTTACACCTAGTTTCATATTGGTGTCGCTCCTCAGACAAGTCATTTAGCATTAAAAGGCACACAAGGATGATAGGATAGTTATCCAGGTTGAGTTGATTGAGAACCAGTCTGGGACATGACATGAGGGATGAACCTACAGCTGTCCCTGTTCACCAAGGGTCTTCAACAGGGGGTCCCTAGGGGGTCATCAGAGTTACAGGGGGTCCTCAAAATCTTTGAGTGATAGAAACTTTTTTTTCTTCTTTTTTATATTCATAAACAGCATCCATATTCTGAGTACTTCAGCCCAAAACAAAGAGGCAAAGAGGTTTGGTGTAGAGAGGAAAAAGAGCAGACTAAGTACAGAATTAAATCAAGTTTTGACAGCTTAAGTGGTTAAAAATCTGAAAACACAAATTGACCATGAATCCAAAATACACTGTTGTTTGCCGTCAGCTGTAAGTGGTAAATGGTGGTTTGTTTTCTATACTACAACATTGTGCAGGGGTCCCCGGACCCCCACAAGAGACTACTACCTCAACAAAAGAAACAGGAAGGACTTTGGAGGAACAAAGTGTTTATTTTAACACTGATGTAAACATTACGTTTTAGCCTATAGGAAAAAAACAGAACAGGCATCTTTATTTCTTTTCTTTTTATATACAATTGGGAATTCTGTCAAAATAATGAATCATCTTATGCTAGAGGAAATGTATTACTTGTCCTACACAGTAAAATCTCATTGTAAATGTAACCTTTTGTAACTCCAGAGTTAGTGTCCACTATAAAGAAACCAGTTTGAGCCTTATGCAATACCTCTTGCAACCAGTAGGTGTCCTCCCAACACCAACAATAAATGTAGAGCAGGGAGACCAACTTCAACCACTGCACATCTACTTGTAGATAAAACATACTCTCACAAGGGTTTAACCTTTCAGGACGTGACCCCCAAAATATTCCTATTTGAACTGGGATTCCCCCACCCTGACAAGCACTTGGTATTGTATGAATTGAGGCATTACAGTTAGACTCAGTTCCACAGATAAATATGAAAATAGCTGAACTACAAGCTCACAATGCTAGGCGTCGTGAGCTTGTAATTCAAAATGTTTGCCTCCTTCTTGGGTAAAATGTTACAATTTGGCAGATATTTGACCATTGTTGGTTACTTTTGATGTAGTAGTAGTAGTTTTGAGCTATTTGTTCATTGTATATTGGTTTGTTTACTGTTGAGTGAGAAACCAATGTTGCACATTAAGCTTATCATCTGGGGAACACAAAAATCGTTTGGGAACCATTGCTCTACTACCACAAAGATTCCTTAAAATGTTTCATTCATTCACTAAAAGAAAATAAGTTGTGGATTAATTATAAAGGCCTGTCCATACTTTCTCCGAAACCAAACACTTTGTTGGAGAGTTCCGACTTTCCGAACTCTAATTTGGTGTTTTCAGAAGTTGCGAGTGACGTCATTTTGTAGTTGAACCGGACGAAAAGTTTGGTTTTGGAGAAAGTATCGACACGACAGGCCTTTGTCATTACCAATTGAGGATTTGACTCTGGGAGACGGTGTGTCATTGCAGGGTTCGGCCCCCATGGAGAGTTCGCCTACACCGTGGTCAGTCCTGGGGGGCCAGAGGAATGGCTCCTCCTAGTGGACGAGAGGGACCAGAGCTCTGAGAGAGCCGTGCTCATCAAGAACAAACAGTCCGGCAGATTCCTAGCCGTCCAGAACGGCAGCTTCATGGGACTGACGTCGTACAGCGCAGACTGTAAATGGTATCTCAGATAGAAGAGAACAACCTGTCCTGCACCCCTCTCTGCCAACATCTTCTACTTGTAAAGCTACAATTTATACGTTTTGTCAGTTGTCATTTCAACAATGTCCGAACTACAATAAAGATGACGAATCCAGTGTGCTGTAAGCTTCAATTAACTTCATGACACCATGATCTAGCCTCATATCATAATTGCTAAAAGGCATATTTTTAAGGTTTCCGGGAATGAAGAAATACGTAATCACTTTCTGCCCAAGTCATCTAGGTCAGTGTTTCTCAACCACTGTGCCTGGGGACCTTTGGTGTGCCCCTGAGAAGGGTCAAGTGTGCCCCTTGAAACTGCTTGAAAGCCAGTATTGTATTTATCATTTTAAAAATTATTTAAACTAGTGATCTACAAGCACTAGTGATCTACAAGCACACAGTGCGAGGCGTTGTGTGCTTGTAGATCTGCTGTTTTCACTACTGTTGTGCGACAGACTTGTATGAAGCAGGGCTTTACTTTGAACGTACAAAACGTACAAATTTGAAACTTGGAGATAAAAGGTTTCTTCCCGACAGTGACGATATTTACACCCCCGTATTACGTTGGTGTGCCCATGGTTTCTTGGTCTTGCTCAGCACCTGCCCAACTAGGGTTGGATGTGCATGTCTTCTCCCCTTTTTCCCATGGATTCTTGGGACATGAAAAGTGTGCGCATGCAGAAAAACGGTTGAGAAACACTGATCTAGGTGACTTAGGCAATGCTTCATCTGCCTTTATTCATATCTGCCTAACTGAACTCTTCCTATTTTTATCTATGTTTTACTTGTCCCACCCTGCCTTTAGGACGAAGTCCTTGTCTTTGGACGAGTCCCCTTGAAATGGGTGATGGTCTTCCTCTGTGTCCTCCTGAGTCTAAGAGCCTTCCTAGCCATGGACAGGCAGAGGAGCTCAGACTGGACACTTCTTCCTAAAGCTGTTGATCCACCCTGCCTTATTGCCAATGTTCTCAGACTATCAGAATGGTCGTTACATTAACCCATTTAGGCCTAGAATTATTGAATGCTTTAACCAGTGAAAAATAGCAGATATAGCTGCGAGCTTGTAGATCTGCTATTTTTGAAAAAGTCGTGAAAATGTGTGCAAATCTTTGAATATATGTATTTTCAAAGCGAACGTTTGTAACTCAAATTTTGCTTCTGGGTGGTCCCTGGAACTAGATATTTTGAAATGGGGGTCCGTGGCCAAATAAATATCATTTTGGGGGCCCTTCACATGAAAAGGTTTGAGAACCACTGACATAGTAGTCTCTCAAGAACAGACTAACTGAGCTCCAGTTGAGTGAAAAGGACCTTTTCTTTGACGATGGCTGGCCAGATTGCTGACATAGAAACATAGTTTTTTTTCCCCAAAAAACCTTAGGAGGATTCAAAAGACACTTATAGAATCGGGTCAAAATTCAATTTTTTCACGATTTTTCAAAAATAGCAGATCTACAAGCTCGCAGCGCGGCACTCGGTGCTGCGCTGTGAGCTTGTATTATATATCTGCTATTTTTTTATATTTAAAGCATAAAATATTGTGTCATAACGTGTTCAGGCCTAAATGGGTTAAAAAAAATGTTTTAGCTAACCCTGGCCACAAAAGGCGATGTGAATGGCATGAACCTGTAGACACCAGAAGTGGCGGAAGTGCTGCGGTTAGCGGAAGTTACGTCATGCGTTCCAGTCTGTTTACATACGCTAGCGAAACACACCTAAATAGATTGTAGCTCTTAATAGGTGTCCTTTGTCAGAATCCAAGTTTTTGTTTGGATATTGTTTATTACGAGCGCAACTGAAGGATCGGGAGAAGTAGAACAGTTGTTTTCGCCAGTAGCACCGTTCAATGCCGTTTCAGCCTATGGTCGTAACCAGGCTTTTCTCTTCACAGATGAGTAAGCCTGGCTACGCGAGGCTAGTTTTAGCCCAAGTCAAAATAGTTGGGCTTAAAAGCACCTAGTGATTTTGGAATATGACAAGCATTCAGAATAGGTTGGGTACGTGGCCAATGAGGCACAATGAAGCAGCAGTGTTATGAGAGTAGAGCTGTGCAGAAATGTCAATTTGGCCAAAAAATACAAAATAAACAATGCATGAAGCCCACCTCCCAAACCACTGGACATGTCCTGTATTCACACACTATACCATATACCATACAGATTGGTTAAAATGACATTTTTATTCATTACAATGAGTCCCGGATTGGAGTTTTAGCTTTTGTGGAAAGTTGACGTTCTGGGTGTGATAAGAATTGACAACTTGATGGATAAATAATTATCTATACCTGATGAGGGTAGGACTGGTAGGCACAGTACCAGGATGGTTTCTATGACAAAAACAAAACAAAAATAGTACAAAATAAAAGGTAAAAAAAAAAGCAAAATGGCTCAGAATCTTTTCCTCTTGAGGATCTCCGGTTTCCAGTTGACTGGATGGCTCTCTTCCGTCTGTACAGAGAGAGAGAGAGAGAGAGAGAGATGGGATGAGCTCATGTGTTATGTGGGTAATACTGCAATACACATCAATACACTGGTGAAAAATACTAAACCTAAACTCAGTAAAACTATGCCTAACCCTAACCTCAGTAAAACTATGCCTAAACCTAACCCTAACTAAATTCGTACTAATGAGATGTCGGACTTATGGGCAGTCCCTGCCAGTCCAGGGGTGCCGCAGGATAATCTAATAATATTTGAAATTCATCAATATCACTTCACTATGCTTAGTAAAAACAGACCCGAGTTGCACTGCACTTGATTCTTTTTCCATCTACGGCCAACTCTCGTCACCAAAAATAGCCAAAAAATAGATCGGCTATTTTTGGTGAACCTTCCCCCCCGGTTTAGGGATGCTGGGGTTCAAGTGGTAACCGTTAAATGTCAAGTATACAATTATTTTCAGTCAGTTCTGAAAATAATAGTTCTAGGTCAGTTCTGACGAATGTTCACCCCGATGATGGGAGGTTGGGGGTTCAATCCCCGGCCAAGCCATACCAGAGACTATAAAAGTGGAACCCAATGACTCCCTGCTTAGCACTCAGCATCACGTAAAGTTCCTGCAACAAACTACGTTCCCTCCCCATGCTATGCATTTACTTAAATTAGGGTTGGAAATTACTGTGCAAATCAGTGTTGATTTAGACAGCACATTTTTATTTAGTTTTAGTCTTTTGAATACAATTCCATTTGGTTTTAGTCATATTTTAGTCATCTGGAAAGTTTTACTCGAGTTAATGTACAGTTGACTTTGTCGACACAAATGTATTTTGGTAGGCCTTGGTGGCGTCATAATGCCTGACGTCACACTTGGTTGCATGCTGAAAAAAGCCACTATTTCCAGAGCACAACACCCGAGCGCAACCAAACATAAAATTACCTTTCGTTTAGTTCTCTTCTTGACTAGTCCCTCCCTGACATGTTAGTATAGTTTTTATTTGTTGACGAAATTGTCAGTATATTTAGTCTTAGTCTTGGTCATCATAACATTATTTTTATTTTGTGGAAAAAGCTAGTCGACGGACATTTTTCGCCATAGTTTTAGTCAATGAAATCAACACTGGTGCAAATGAAATGGCAGGGAACAGCATCTCTCCCTGATCCCTGTATTTAATAATAACTGGAAAGAAGCCATGATGTCATGTCTGTTCCAGCCGGCCACACATTTGTTAAAACTAAATTGGTAACCTAGCGAACTCTAATGACTCTAATGAGGGGGTCTGCCTTTTGGCAGTTTCGTTAGATTTTTATTGAATCTAAAAATGACATAATTGATCCGACTAATTCCTGTATGGCCCCAAGGCGTCCATCTGACCTGTCAACACATTTATGATTTGTCTGGACATCAAAGTAACCCCGACCTGCTGGCCCTGTGGATTATGATGAGTCAACCCATCAATACGGGCCTCACTATGACACTAATGATCACATCTAATTATGATGAGTCAACCCATCAATACCGGCCTCAATATGACACTAATGATCAAATGTAATTACGTTGCTTTTAAGACGGATCTGTTGGTAGTAAATAAGAGTACATAGCATTTATCGTCTGTCGGGTGGAAACCTCATATGTCCAAAACTGTTACTTTTCAGGATTCAAATCCAAAAATAGCTAAAGTAGCAGATCGATGCAAGCTCAAAACAAGTCACATTGCAGTTTCATTGCAGCTTGTAGATCTGCTACCTTTTGTGTTTTTATTGTATATTAACGTCCTACTTTATCATACTATAAAGCAGTGGTTCTCAACCTCTTCAGGCCGCGACCCCCAAAAGAATCATATTTTAACTGGGGACCCCCCACCCTGACGAGCACTACTTGGAGTAGGAAGAGTTGAGGCATTACAATTTGTTTAACACACCTATTGTGAAAATCGCGAGGCGTTGTGAGCATGTAGATCGGCTATTTTCACAATTTCTGCCTCTTAAAAGTCCTTAAATTGTCACTTGTGCAGATAACCTTCTATACACTTAAACGTTATGTTGGTTTGTTTACTGTTGAGTGAGAAAACAATGTTGCACATTAAGTTAATCGTCTGGAGACCCCCCAAAATAATTTGGGGACCCCCCTGGGGGTACCGACCCACAGGTTGAGAACCACTGCTATAAAGTCACACACAAAAAAGTATAAAAAGTTAAAATACAGAGATACTGTAGATTGCCTGACAGCAACGTTATAAGGATGCACATATGGGGTAGCAGTCCAACTTACGGCCGTGTCGTCCTCCTTGTACACCTTGATGGTCTTGTCGGCCTCGGCGGTGATCAGCCTGCTCTCTGAGTGGTCGAACAGGCAGGAGAAGATGCCCGACTCGCTGTCCAGGGAGCCGGGCTGCACGGCGGCGTGGATCCTCTGGAAGTTGTAGCCCGTCCTCCAGTCCCACATGTGGATGGTCCCGTTGTCCGCTGGTGACACAGGACATAGTATTTATTATTTAGGAGTTCTTTATTAGGATTAACCGCTTGAGATGCAGCATCTTGTTTTTGAGGGGGTCCAAAGACAGCAGTATACAATACTGCTGTAAACATACAATACAAAACGATAAGCCAAAAACAGACAAAGAAAATATCAACCAGACCAAAAACAACACATTAGGAGGGAGGGCGATCTCTTTTGGCGTCCCAGTCCCGGATATGCGTCCCAACGTTGGGGACCCGTCCCCACCTGAGTGCTGGCAGGTAGCACCTGGAGATGCGATTCTCCCTTGGGGACGCAAGTCGGACTCACCCCGTCCCCTCCCCACGGGACGGAAGGACGGAGCACCAGCAGGTAGCACCTAAACCAAATCTTAACCTCAGTAAAACTAACGCTGGTGAAATGCAAAACTACTGAGAGCAGTGATAGCTGAGTGGTTAGTGTCCACACCTAGGACTCCGGAGGCCCCAGAGGTCGCAGGTACGATTCCCCGCTCCAGCTATCACTGCTCCCCTCTCCCCCGTGCTCCTTGTGGGCAGCACCGGGTTCAGCTGGGTTAAGCTGGAAAACTGAATTTCCCTCGTGGGATGACGTAGGTAAATTCTTCTTTCTTCTTACTGTCACTCCATCCCCCCGCGGGTGAAATTCTAACCTGCGTCCCCTATGTGTGGGAACAGGGACGCGAATAGAGATCGCCCTTGCTGCACATTAGACAACACAAAAGCAGGGTATTATAATTTAAGAAAGCTATGAAGTACCTCCAGACACCAGCACGCCGTCAGAGTTGACAGCCAGTGTGTTGATGATGGCGTTGTGTCCGGGCAGGTTCTGGATGAAGTTTCCGTCTGGGAACATCCACTGCTTGATGTTGTCAGCAGAACCAGACGCAAAGGTGTATCTGTGGACAAAACACAAGAACAACTTCATTTCAAACCAATTGTATTCCAATCTCGATGGTTCAAACACTGATTGATGTGTGAACTGTGGTCAGAACACATGTCTTACTGTCTAGGATGCAGCATCAGAACTATCAGAACACATGTCTTACTGTCTAGGATGCAGCATCAGAACTATCAGAACACATGTCTTACTGTCTAGGATGCAGCATCAGAACTATCAGAACACATGTCTTACTGTCTAGGATGCAGCATCAGAACTATCAGAACACATGTCTTACTGTCTAGGATGCAGCACCAGAACTATCAGAACACATGTCTTACTGTCTAGGATGCAGCACCAGAACTATCAGAACACATGTCTTACTGTCTAGGATGCAGCATCAGAACTATCAGAACACATGTCTTACTGTCTGGGGTGCAGCATCAGAACTATCAGAACACATGTCTTACTGTCTAGGATGCAGCATCAGAACTATCAGAACACATGTCTTACTGTCTAGGATGCAGCATCAGAACTATCAGAACACATGTCTTACTGTCTGGGGTGCAGCATAAGAACCATCAGAACACATGTCTTACTGTCTAGGATGCAGCATCAGAACTATCAGAACACATGTCTTACTGTCTAGGATGCAGCATCAGAACTATCAGAACACATGTCTTACTGTCTGGGGTGCAGCATAAGAACCATCAGAACACATGTCTTACTGTCTAGGATGCAGCATCAGAACTATCAGAACACATGTCTTACTGTCTAGGATGCAGCATCAGAACTATCAGAACACATGTCTTACTGTCTAGGATGCAGCATCAGAACTATCAGAACACATGTCTTACTGTCTAGGATGCAGCATCAGAACTATCAGAACACATGTCTTACTGTCTGGGGTGCAGCACCAGAACTATCAGAACACATGTCTTACTGTCTAGGATGCAGCATCAGAACTATCAGAACACATGTCTTACTGTCTAGGATGCAGCATCAGAACTATCAGAACACATGTCTTACTGTCTAGGATGCAGCATCAGAACTATCAGAACACATGTCTTACTGTCTAGGATGCAGCACCAGAACTATCAGAACAAATGTCTTACTGTCTGGGGTGCAGCACCAGAGCTCGGACAGACTTCTTGTGGTTGGTCAGTGTGGCTCTGGTCTTCCCAGCGATCAGATCCCACAGCCTGATGGTGGAGTCATGGCTTCCTGTAAGAGACCGCAATAACGGAAGAGTTTTAACACTGCAAACTACAGTATTCATTTAAACTGATTACATGCCGAGTGTATAATGACTAATGACCTTAACCTCTTTAACGCTAGCAATCTGGGGGCGAACATTATGAGGGAAAATAGTGGCTCTACAAGCTCAAAAGCTCTGTGAGCTTGTAGATCATCTGTTTTTAAGATATTTTATGTCAAGCTAAAACAGGAGAATACCTAGTACAGAGGGTATGCGACGTGTGACATCATCATACCCAGAAGTTATGCGGGAACGCCTACTGAGTGGCAAAAAACTACTTTCTAGCTTTGACAGCCCATGATACATCCAAACAGAAAGATCCTAACTGATTGCATTAAACAACGTTATAATCACTTTGCCATTGAATTTATGCATGGGCATACCCTCTATAGAAACCTGGGGGACTGTACAGTAGTTTTTTTAAAACATTACACTAGTATCCACGTTACTTTATCAACTGGCATTACAGGAGAACAAGTATGTTTCATTGCTTGCTTTGCCACAGCGACAACCAACTGAGAGAAAGAGACAAATAGTGTGTGTGTGTGTGTGTGTGTGTGTGTGTGTGTGTGTGTGTGTGTGTGTGTGTGTGTGTGTGTGTGTGTGTGTGTGTGTGTCTCAGGTACCTGTGATGATCTGTGGCTCTGCTGCCTGACATCTGACCGTAGCCACTGTGTTGGTGTGTCCGGCCAGCGTGTGGACGTTGGCTTTAGTGCGGATGTCCCACACCTTAAAGAAAAACAAAAAACACACCACATGAAATCCAAAACGAAGCACATGAAGACTGAAGTCTTGGATTCGCTTCGATCAGCGGGGATCACACCGCCATCATTGTGGTAGCGCGGGGAAAGAAATCTGTCCACAATCCAGCTCTTGCAGTGCCCGCGGGTCAACTTCTCTGCGCGTCCCAACTTACCGCCCGCCTCTCATTGAAAATTAATCACTAAGGTGTGTCAATTGCTCCCCGTCTGAAAGGGCCCTGATGCTGCGTTCACAACGGCAGTGACGAAAGAAGCCCAAGCTACAAAGTAACGCAGCAGATCCGTCGCCGAGTAGCTGTTCAAGTGTTGAACGACTCGCTTGTTGATTCTGCACAAGGATAATTTGGAACTTTATGTCTATTATTTTCATGCCAATATGTACAGTATGTATGCATGAAGATGGGGGAGGCTTATTGTCCCGGTAACCCCTGTTACAATGAGCCAGACTCCTGGATGATGGATTGCTGAGGTGGAGCACCATCATACCCACCCACCATCGTTTTCCACCTCACAGTACTTAACGGCACGACCTGCCGCACCCAAGCTGTGCTACTCATAAATATATATATAACTTGGTTGGTGAGACGAAGGAGAACTCCAGGCAGGAATAACCCCACAGTACTGGAGAACTCTACGCACCTGTCACCTCAAGACCTCAGGAGGGACCCACCCAATACCTCCCCAGAGGAGCCTCTTGTTGGGAAAAAACAAATAGAGCAGGAGAGGGGAGTTTAGCCTTGGCCAGGAGGAGGAGATGGGCAGTGATTTGGCCACCACTGCCGAACCGGCCATCAGGAGGGTGTTGTGGTTTGCGGTTCGAAACACCTTATGATCGATGGTTACCACCTGAAGACATCAAATTTTCCTGGCCAAGGCTACATTCACCAAACGTGAATGGAGGAGAAGCATCGTTAGATGTAATTATAATCATACCTTTGCACTTTTACCCAAGTAAAATGTTCCACACAGGAAGCAGACTATATTGTTAGGTCAGGTTAGGCGGCAGTGGCTCAGGGGTAGAGGTGCTGTCTTTAAACACAGAGGGTTCCCGAGGGATTCCCGGTTCGATCCCGGGCTCCCCCAGAGTTAGTGTAGAAGAGTCCTTGAGCAAGACTCTGAACCCCTATAGTTGCTCCTGATGAGCAAGTTGGTGCATTGCTTGTTTCCCTCTGTCATCGGTGTATGAATGTGTGGGTGAATGTGATGCACAATCTCTGTAAAGCGCCTTGGATAAAGGCGCTATATAAATGCACCATTTAGGTAAAAAAAATTGCTTCTTCCACCACTGAATACAAGTTGGATTTAGAGTCATCTGTGTCAATTGTTAAACTTTGCAAACTACATTTACACGATTTACAAGCATTTCTATAATGTTTTGATGAGTGCCTTGCTAAGGGACAGACAGATGACCTTCCAGTTGTCAGTCAGTCTCTCTCTAAAAGCATGTTTTTATCTGGTCGGAGGAGGACTGCATGCAGACATCAATTTTAATTTAATGGCATCGTCGCTGAATCACAAACTCAGGAGCCAAACAAAAACAGTGTTGACATGACATGTCCAAAGATTCCAGCCAAGCAGGACGGGGCAATATGACCTCAAGTAATACGATTATCTCAATCTTTTGCCTCAATCATGATGAATCATCATCATCCGTTCTTACATCTGTACAGCCTCCTCAGGAGATATTCTTTGGGGGGCTTTTACGCCTTTATTGACACGACAGTAGACTGACAGGAAATGGGGAGAGAGATGGCAGGCAGCAAAGGTTGTCAGGATCGGGACTCGAACTGGGGAACCTAACGTTGCAACCGTAAAATAATAATATAGGAAAACAGCACCATTGCTTAACAAAGTACAAACCATGACAGGGGTTTGATCTGACTAATCAATTTACAAAAAATCTATTCGATTTCTTTTTGCTTTTCAATACTAATTCATTCAATCTAATTCATGGAATTTCTTCAATCTTTCTTTTATTTCTTCATGAAATTAATAATTTTAATTTGTTTTTTAATTCATGAAGATGTTTGCTTTTTTTGAGAATGTTTTTTGAAAAGGGTTTGAAATGACAAAAAACTAAATTTAGGAAACAAAAAATAAAAAGGGACCCATAGTAATGTGTCTGCAACCCACAAATGTCTAAATCTAAAGTATGTCACCTGCATTGCCACTACACGTGTGTCACACACACGTGCGTGCGTGTCTGTGTTCGTTCTTACCCTGGCGGTGGCGTCTCTGCTGCACGTCACCAGCACATCGATGGTTGGATGGAGGTCAAGGTCGTACACTGCACTGAGGTGACCGTGGTAGTGCCTGATCACCTGAACACATTAACATAAACACATGACTGAGGTGTCGGTGGTAGTGCCTGATCACCTGAACACATTAACATAAACACATGACTGAGGTGTCCGTGGTAGTGCCTGATCACCTGAACACACACACAACAACATGACACTGGTGAATGGCAAAACCTTTTCAGAGCATGTACACACAAAGGCATCAACAGTAACAGATCATCAAGTTAGAAAAATTGCACTTTTATGCTTGCAGATCTGCTACTTCTGCCATTCTCGAATTTTAATCCTGAAAAGGTTAATGATGAAGTATTCTCTTGCTTCATCTCATGCGCTCATGGCTTCGTGCCCTCTCTCCCCCCTCTCGACATGCGTGCACGTGCCACGTGCACACGGTGTAACCTTGCATCAGCTGATGCCCTTGGCCATGGCAACAATGTATGGTAATGTATGCTAAATTTAAGAATATTTAAAAGGAAATGCAATCATGTCGTGGCAGCCAGACTAGGGGAGCTGCTGATTATGTTTCATATTCAGTTCAATCATGTGACGACGTTTCCCCGGCCGCCACTTGCTTTTATACATGGAACGACGTCACTCAAGGACAGGGGTTCCTCTTTTTTGGCTCAGGGCACCCCTATAAATATTGTTTTAATTCGAGGCACCCCTACATTATATTCATAATTTTCACTCCCAGCAACTTAAAGGTGTATTCAGTGATAATGAAAGTGGCCAGGGGTCATCTTTTCCCTTACTGGCCTACAGCGTGGAAATGTTTAGTTTTTTTATAGATTTTTTACTCGTTTTGATCATTAGACCCAATCACTGAATATCTGTAGGCCTATGTCTCCAGCTTCAGGATATGTATGATACTGATTTACTTCGAGACTGTGGCATTTTATGAGTTCAGTAGTTTACAATCTAGGCATTTAGCAGACGTTCTTAATTCAGAGCGACTGTGGTTCTCAAAACTTTTATTTTGACCATCATAACTAAACATCATAACATAACTACAGCAATACTCTACCCTGATTGGTCGAGGACTGGCTGGCCACCTCTGAAAACCGAATCTAGCTATGCTCGTAACACGGACCATGGTGGAAGTCCTTATATGGTAAGCACATATTCTAGTGAGGAGAATGAATGGAAAATGTACCAATTATATTTTTATTTGAATGAAATACAATCACTGAATATACCTTTAACGTGTATTTATGCCATATTTTACTATTACCTTTTTTTAATATAACATATTAAACTTGTTATTAATTAAGGAGGCATACTGGTTCCGAGGCTGGTGGCATAAATTCCAAATATTATCACATCATCTGCCATCGGGGGCATCCCAGGGTGACTGGGGACCCACTTTGAAAACCCCTGGTCTAGGACAGTGGTTCTCAACCTTTGCAGGCCATGAATACCAGACAAGCATTTGGAAATGTAGGAGGCATTCAAAAACGCAATCTGGGAAAAGAATCTGAGATACATCAGTTGTTCTAAATCTGATAACCTGAAGGCGGACGGGACATGGCAAAAAAGTACCTTGTTGTACTCCAGGTCCCAGCACTTAACCTGCTTGTCCTCTCCACAGGAGAAGAGGTAGGGGCTGCGGCTGCTGACCGCCACCCCGCGCACCGTGCTGATGTGACCGGTGAGGGACAGCTTCAGCTTCCCACTGGCCAGGTCCCAGATCTGAGACAAACACACATTTAGGATGCATTATAGTCAATGCTATATTATGTATAGGCTAGGGTTGTCACCATACCAGTATTTAAAATGTTGATACAATACTAGATAGCTGTTTTTTTCTTTCTTCATTGAAAGAGAAAGTCCATAATTCATTTGATGGTATGATTTGTAAATGGTTTAGCACTGATATTTATGTAATACTTTTCTTTGAAGGAATGCATTTTTATTTCAATAATTCATCCAATGCAATGGCTGGATACAAACAATTAACAGTGGTAGGACCGGTTTCGTAAGAAAGAAAGAAAGAAAACATCCGTACAGACAAACTGAACCACATCCACAGTTCATTGTTCTGTAAACAATAACTAGATGATAAAAGAAGTGAGAGGAACTGACCTTGATGGTTCTGTCAGCAGAGCCAGTGACAAACCACTGGTTTCCAGGCTCCACAGCGATGGACCTCACCCAGCCCAGATGACCACTGATCACCTGCAGGAACATAGCAGGAGAAACATGGTTAAGATCTGATCAAGTCTAAACGCTACACTATTCATTTTGTGTAAGTGTACAACATGACTGAACCATTTAACAGTTCTGCTGCCGTTGACATTCCTCACCGTCATTGAAAGGGTTAGTCATGACGCCGTTGACGGTGAGGACTGTCAATCTTACTGTATATACAGTAAAGGTATAATTACTTACTGTACGTCGCTCCACTCCCGCCCGCATCGGTAATGTCCGCGATTTGTTTACAACGCACATCGGGCGTGCACGCGAAGTGAACGTCCTCCATAGTAAATCCATTGAGAGGCCCATAAAGAGACTTCATTTACTCAAAAGATTTTTATACAAAGAGTGGTCTCCATACTGTACACTATAGACTCAGGTTGGGCGCAGACATGTTTCTCTTCTGGGCTCACACTGTCATGTGACTAGATGAAGTAATCGTTGCCATCAAGTGATAATCCAAAAAAACAAAAACAACCCCCTTCCGGCCCTTCAAAATAATAGCGGCGGCCTACGGAGGAAACGGCGCGGCACCAAGGCACCAAGCATCCCTTCAGATTAAAAGGCAGTAGATGTGTTAAGCCAGGGTTCCCCAATAGGCGGCCCGCGCGCGGGGGGGGGGGGGGGGGGGGGTTCTGTCCGGCCCCCACCAACCAAATATTTTGGGGGAATCACAGTAATCCTTAATCATTTTCAATCATATTCAAGGTCTTTTGGAAAGAAATGAGAGACACAGAGCACTTAGGTGTGTGTGTCTGTCAAGCTGATGCCAGTTAGTAGTTGACGGCCCCTCGTTAATGGATCAATGGAAGGCAATTATGTCTCTGCACTGTCAACTAGTTACTGTTGTACAGATGCATACTTTTCAAGCAGACTGGTTAATTGTTTCTTAACTTATTTTGTTTCAACTTTAAGTGAGTGCATTGCTCATAATAATTATAATAATGGTGGTATAAGAGCAGCAACAACACTAGTATATCTGAACTGTTGCCCCTGACTTAAGCCCTTTATACTTTGACATATACCGTATGTTTGCCTATAATGGCATGCCCAAAGTAGAGATGCCAAGGTTATAAAAAGTCAATATTTCATTCCATTGTACTCATACCAGTTGAACATAAATTATTGCCAGACTATATGAATCCAGTCAAAGGTAATAACCTTGGTTATGGACCACAGCTACAATATTAAAACAATATAATCATCACATGCATGAATTAAAAACCACAGCTGAGCACTTCCAATAAGCACAGAGTTCAGAAGGCACATAGAAATAAAATAATGTACATTAAAATAAAACATGCTTACCCTGAACAGCTTCCATGGGGGATGCCACTGTGGCTTGGGCATGGTTGGTGCTTTCCTCACCAGGGCAGACGTTTTGGTGCCTCCAGACTCTAGCAGAGACTGCAGTAAAAGACAGTGAGAAACACATACATCATAGCGCTGCTGTCAGGCGGAAATCTCTTATCTCCAAATTCTAACTTGGTGTTTTTTGGTTGATGATCATACTACAGCAGGGGTCTTCAACAGGGGGTCCGGGACCCCTAGGGGGTCCTCAGAGTTGCTACAGGGGGTCCTCCAAATCTTTGAGTGATAGAAACTTTTTTTTCTTCTTTTTTAAATTAACCACTTGAACCCTAGTGTCCGTATTCTGAGAACTTTAGCCAAAAATAGCAGATCTACAAGCTCACAACGCCTCGCGCTGCGAGGCGTTGTGAGCTTGTAGATCGGCTATTTTTTGCAAAGAGCTTTGGTGTAGAGGGGAAAAAGAGCAGACTAAGTACAGAGTGAAAGGTAAAGTTTATTGACGGTTCATAAATATCCGAAAACACGAATTGACATGAATCCAAAATACACTGACGATTGTCGACGAAACTCTATGGAATCTATGAAAAGGTTGTGGGGGTCCCTGCTCCATCTCTCTCTCAACTAAGGGGTCCTTGGCCTGAAAACGTTGAAGACCCCTGTACTACAGCCTCACACAAAAGCATCAAAAGTAACAGATCCACAAGCTCAAGCTTGGTGAACAGCTGCTTATGCTATTTTTGCATTTGAACCGTGAAAAGTAACAGTTTTGGACAGAGACGTTACGCAAATTCCTTTGTAACTTTATAACACCAGTTTTCAAAGTTCAAGGTACATTTTATTTGTCAAATTTGAACTTGTGTTTTTTCGTAAATGAACGCACTACTTGATCATACTAACAGCGTCAAATCATCCAAAGTAGCAGATCCACAAGCTCGAAACGCGATGCGAAGCGACACATTTTGAGCTTGTAGATCTGCTACTTTTGCCATTTTCCAAAACATTTGATTAATTCCAAACTTTTTCCAGGCATGGAAAAAGAGTGTTTCCCGATTTCAAGATATTTCCAGGAATTTCATGACCGTGGGAGCCCTGTTGGATCCTGAAAAGTACCCGTTTTGGACAAAGTGTATGAGGTTTCCATCCGACGGAGACGATAAGGTGAACAGAACCTACCATGCTAGAGGGAGGGTGGATTCTCTCAGGTCCTCCGGCGTGCCTGTGGATGTCCCCAACACTGGCTGCTGTCCGGCTGGCGTCCTGTCTGGAAGGGAAGCACAGGGTTCTGTTACACTGATCACCATGGAACTGATGAGAAATGCACGGCAACACACACATCCCATTACAAATGAGAGGACTGAGTGTCCATAATAGCCGGAAATTCGTAAATAAGAAAAGCAACACAAAATTAAAGCGTCATTATCATTAAAAAAGTTAAGGTTCTTCAACACCATTTGTTTGGCAACAGGGCTCTCTCTCTCCAGCACTTACAAATCTCATCCAATCAAGAGAAAGATTGTTTATTCGCTTGTGTTTCAGTTCCAATTGTGTTCCATTTTTTACACTTCCAATTTCACTTTTTTTTTATCCTGTATCCCTAATGATTTCCCTCTCCTGATTGGATAAAATTAGCATCCCACCAGATCTACCAGCTCACAATGCCTCGCACTGCGAGGTGCTGTGAGCTTGTAGATCGGCTGTTTTTGGCGAAGAGGTTTGTAGACGGGAAAGAAAAGTATACTAAGTATTGACAGTTCAAGTGGTTAAATGTCTGAAAACACACATTAACCCAACATACACTGATGATCTAAACACAATTTTAAACAATATGTAGTGGGGGGGGGGACCCCCCACTACATATTGTTTAAAATTCATATCTCTCTCAGCTAAGGGGTCCTCGGCCTGAAGACGTTGAAGACCCCTGCTGCTCTACAACGATGATTGCTAAGGGAATATAGTGCGAGAATAGGGGGTCCTTGGCATGGCAGAGTGTGAGAGCCACTGCAGTAGCAGGTCACCTGGCTTGTGAAGGGGGCAGGGTCAGTGCCAGGGCATTTATCCCTCCCTCGGTGGGCAGTCTGTGGAGCTTGGTGTCAGCGGTCAAGGACACCCCTGTGGAACAAAACAGCATTGGTATTTAGGTGTGATTACATTACAACTGATCATCAAGTAAACTTTAATAATAGTGACAGCCCTACTGGTATTAACTCATTTACTGCCTATGACAAGTATGACAAACTATATAAATGCGTCCGTTCTGCCTATGACAAGCATGACGAGTTGTCAATAAGCTGTAATCGTTATAAAATAAGTATGATCGCCGATCCGCCATTATTCTTTCTCTATAGAGCCGCATTATCCATGAAAAACGGATACGGATGTTCCCAGACCGGAAACAGGGGGCGGGACAACAACCCCCTGTATCCTGTCTCCGAAATGCATTCACTTTACTTCCTCGTTGCGCTACACACACAAGGCATACAGACGCTATCGCTATGGATAATGGAGGGCTGTTGTTTTTTGTTGCTTACCATGGCTGGATCGTAGAGCGAACGCGATCCGTGAACCGTCGCCCACGATGTGCACACACGCGCCCACGATGTGCACACACGCGCCCACGATGTGCACACACGCGCCCACGTTAAAGGTAAGCAAAATCCCGGCAGTGTGGAACATTCAAAGGGTTTCAAAATTGCAGTCAATGAGTTAACTAGTCTTAGTGAATACACACATCATAGAAACAATGTTTTAGGCAGTGAGTCATTACCAGGTCAATGAGTTAACTAGTCTTAGTGAATAAACACATCATAGAAACAATGTTTTAGTCTGTGAGTCATTACCAGGTCAATGAGTTAACTAGTCTTAGTGAATACACACATCATAGAAACAATGTTTTAGTCTGTGAGTCATTACCAGGTCCAGATGGATACGGATGTGTCCCTGTGAGCAGGTAGTCGGGGTCATCTCCTGAAACACACACACACACACACACACACACACACACACACACACACACACACACACACACACACACCAAGAGTATTGCTGAGCTCCAGTTAGCTGCGTGGCATAAAGGCCAGGGTAATAATACTGTATATCAATATCACAAAATCGCAACGAAGTACAAATCCAGCTTCAAGATCATAATTGTTTTAAAGGTGATACACCATGAAATTTCACTTTTTCTATTTTAAAACCTTTTTTTGGGGTCCCACTAGCACCTTCTATCCTCACAAAGTCCCATTTCTGACCGTTGTGTCTTTCTCTGGTTTTGAGAAGGCAAAGGTTAAAAGTATCCCACGGGTTCTTAAAACAGGCTGTCCAGATTTTCTGCCGATTGTGACGTCATCATCGGCCGTTTTTTTTTTCTTTTTTCAAAAAAAGATTTTTTTTCAAAAGATTTTTTTTTTTCTAAAAAAAAATTTTTTTTCAAAAAGATTTTGGGGGGGGGGGGGGGGTGGCGCAGTTCAGGCCAAAGGTGGTACTGCAGCTGAAATGCTCTGAGAGCCACTCAAAAATGAGAGAGGCTCTCTATTCAGGAGTGGTAATTTAGCCTCAAACCTTTTGAAAAACGTTTTTGGGACATAAACAATATGACATAAATACTTTTTAAATGCATGGTGTATCACCTTTAAATATTTAACTAGGAATGGCTGTTAGGCCTTCTTACATACTAAATATATTATCGTGGGGTTGGTAGCGTGGGGTGGTCATTGAGCATTGTTCACTACACACACCTGGCTTTGTTTAAGGGAACATGCACTGATCATGTGTGTATCACCTGGCTGTGTGAAGGGCAGTCCAGGCATCTGGACTCGGTCCTTGGTCTCCTTCAGAACTGGCATGTGTAACACCGCGGCGTAGTCGGCTCTGAGCTTCGCAGCCATCTTCACCTTGTGGCTGTAAAAAAGCAAACATTAGGATTATCTTCTGAAACAAGCCTTAGCAGAGGGGTTCTGAAAAGAAGTGGGGTCCAGGGATCCCCAGGCAGGATTCCCACACATATTTACCTATGAATTTCCAAGAATTTTCCAAAATATTTAACCCAATTTCCAGGGACTATAACAATCATTCCGCACAATAATGTGTTTCTTACTGCTATGTGCAATGCCCAAAGACAGGCAGTGTAGTAAATACAAAGCATAGAATGGTATAATTCTATTCCAAATGTCGTGCCAAGTTCTAGGCATAGGATCAGACTGTGAGCTTGTAGATCTTTTTTTTTTTTTGTCTCATCCGGTATACATTAGGCTGCAATCACGCGGCAAAACACTGCACACACACACACGGCAAAAAACAACTTTGTTACATATTTTGTGTAATGCTATAAATGTTTTGGAAAATGTTTTTATTTTTTCATTTTGCCAGGAATTTCATGACCGTGGGGAACCTGCCCAGGTAATTTGGGGGGGTGAGGGAGGTTCCAGGGGGTCCCCAGCAAAATGTGTTAATAAAGCATCACATTGCCCCTAAATACGGGTTAAAAGTGTACCTTTGTTCGTCCAGCGCTATCTGCTTGGCGTGGTCCGACACGAACATGTCATGGGTTCTTTTGAGAGACCTGAACACCAGGGTGTGGACCGAGTGTTTCTGCACGTCCTGCAAGACAACAACAAACACATCACGTAATTAAACCACCAACATCACAAATAAAGAAATATCCATCTTCAACCCGTGTTTCATGAGTGGAAAGTTTTATACGTTTAAATAACAAATGCTTAATTCATAATCTGTTGGTTTTTATGTGTAATAATTATCTCCAATTATTACACAAATCCCGAACCTATGAAACTAAGCACAATGTAATTCGCCGCTGTTCAGACGCAGCTCGTATCTGCTGCATCCAAGTTGCAATACCCTCCAACTGACAGCCCATCCATCAAACAGAAAAGTCCTATCTGATTGTATTAAACGATAATAAACGCACCAATATGGTCAGCTTAAGTTATCCTCTTTGTCCCCGTGTCAGGTTTTCATTTCATTGAAATTCACCCTTGTCAATGTCATGATGAGCAGCTTTACTGTCAATGAACTCAATGCGGTCACGATTCTTTGTAGTTGGAAGCACTCCACGACCTATAATGTGCAGAGTATGTTTCTAATTTCTTAAACAGATGGTACACAGGACGGACGTGGAGTGCTTTACAACGAGTGTCCTTCCAAACCCATCTCACACACATTGAGGCTGGCTGCACAGTTTATTGACAGAAAGCTGGTCATAAATGACACTGTTTTCCTCCCAAACAAAGTCAAGTATGAATTAAACCATCTATGAAATGAAAAAGTTTAAGCTGCAACACAGTTTTGTGCTATATGTCGCTGGTTCTAAAAGTGGGGTCCAAGTCCTTGAATGAGTTCCAGGGGTCCCCAGCTAAATGATAGCCAGGAACCAAATGGACTCTTATGGGTTTAAAAAATGGAACCAAATGGACCCTAACCTAGGGTGACCAGACATCCCGGTTTTGCCGGGACAGTCCCGTTTTCAAGCTACGTGTCCAGACAAATATCTCTAAAACACTAATATGTCCCGGTTTTCAACATTCACTACAAAATTGTCCCGGTTTTCGGCAGAATTAAAATAATTGTAGCTGTTTTCAGTGGTTGCATAGACATTTATCATGTTCTTTTCATGAAAACATGTCCACCTAACCAATCAGAAAACATGAACAAATACATGATTGCATGTCTGAATTCAACACTGAGGCTGTTTGTCAATTACTCACTGCCTGTATGCAACCCTAAGGTGTGTACTGTATGTGCGCGTGCACCAACGTTAGAGAATGGACGCACACGCGTGCACGGTGACGTGCACATTGCTTTTAGGGTCCCGGTTTTAGGCAACAGTGGTTTGCGTCCCGGTTTGAGGGGCTGAAAATATGGTCACCCTACCCCAGGGGTCTTCAACAGGGGGTCCGGGACCCCTAGGGGGTCCTCAGAGTTACTACAGGGGGTCCTCCAAATCTTCCATTTATTTTTATATTAACAACTTGAACCCTCGTGTCCATATTCTGAGAACTGTAGCCAAAAATAGCAGATCTACAAGCTCACGTTGTGAGCTTATAGATCGGCTATTTTCGGCAAAGAGGTTTGGTGCAAAGAGGTTTGGTGCAGAGGAAGAAGAAGAGCAAACTAAGTACAGAGTGAAAGGTCAAGATTATTATGTATTGACGGTTCAAGTGGTTAAATATCTGAAAACACAAATTGACATGAGTCCAAAATACACTGATGATTGTGCTGTCAAAAGATGAAACACATGGAATCTATGAAAAGGTTGTGGGGGTCCCTGCTTCATCTCTCTCTCAACTAAGGGGTCCTTGGCCTGAAAACGTTGAAGACCCCTGCCCTACCCTAACCCCCAGAACGGGGACCCCCTGGTCCTTGAGGGTGTTCCAGGGGGTCCCCAGCTAAATGATAGCCAAGAAAGAACCAAATGGACTCTTATGGGTATCATTAACTCATACAAATTACTCGTACAAATGGAATACAAATAAAATGGAATACAACGGGTCCATCTGGTTCCATTTGTATACTCTCAGTTAAATTAACATTGATTACAACGTGATTGATCACACCGTTGTACTTTACAATACAAACCCCAAAATCAATCCTCCAGTTCTAGGCAATACAGAAGAGGGGGAACTTTTTTTTTTTCGATTTCCACACAACTCCTATAAGCCAGGTATATTAATGACATAGTTCAATATTGAAAATGGGTGGTCTTCCCCTTTAAGAACTTTTCAAAAGCTGAAATGGGACATTCTGCATAATGAGCACTATATTTTGATACTCATACTTTACTCAGGTAAATTTAGAATTCCGGACTTCTAACAGAGTATTTCTATTGTAGTATTTCTATACGGTATTGATACCTTTATTTCAGTAAAAAAAACATAAACTTTACTTTTCCCCAACACTAAATGAGGGCTGAACAGTGAACACAGTACGTTAGCTTCTAGCTACAGCAAGCTAGCTGGACGTTTTCACAACAAAACAACAACACCGTGCATGTTTCTTTACCTCCGTCATGATGGCGTCCGGCAAGAGGCTGGAAGGCAGCTCTCTGTGCTCCGAGAAACACCTTTAATGCTGCTTAAATGTGTTTTAAAGCTTATAAATGTCTACACTCGACACTAAACAACTCAACACTGCAACGATGTGTGAATGGAATGAACGCTCCGGATATAAACAACGAGCGACAGAGAGCGGCACGGGCTGACTCCTTCCGGTTCACAATACACTACACTGGTTGTTAATTTGCGCCATCTAGCGGTCAGTGGTTCTCAGACTTTTTCATATGGTCAAGCTCAAGGACCCCAAAAATTATAGGTATTTGGCCGCGGACCCCCATCTCAAAATATGTTGTTCCAGGGACCCCCAGAGTTATGAAGGTTTGCTTTGAAAATGATTTATTAAAAGATTTGCACACATTTTCTCTATTTTTTTTTATTAAGCTAACAGTTTGTACATCTGATATTTCTCAATAGCTGAAGATAATGTCAGGTCTTAATGGGTTAGGCTGGTGTTTATTTTTATTTGAAAGTGAAATATCCCTTCAAAACCCCCAGCATTCATAGGCTATTCTTGGGCAGTGGTTCTCAAAACCTTTGATTGATTGATTGATTGATTGATTGAAGACTTTATAAGAAGTTTGCATAGAAAAAAGGTAGTTTCATGAGTCGACGGTACAGTTCACTGGTACAAGGTCTACTAAAAGGAGATCCTAGAAAAGAATAAGCTTATTTCCACAGGAAACCATTTAAGTATCTCATATAACATTGAATGACAGACGAATAGAACACAGTACTATGCAGTTATAGTCAGTAAAAAAAAAAAGAAAGAACAAAAAAACAGTAAGCCTATACAAACAGTAGCCTAAGTAGCCTATATACAAAGAAGGGGCATGTCTTCTTTGTATATACTGGGGGTCATGTAAGGACCCCCAAATTGACACTCATTATTAGCCTGTGGACCCCCATTTGAAAAGATATGCCAGGGACCCTCATAAGAGAGGATTTCTACGGCTCTAGCAGTCATTCACAACCATTTTAATTTCAAGGACCCCCAGTTTGGCATGCAATAGGCTACGGACCCACATTTCTTGGTATTTCTATATGACCTCAATTTATATTGTAAAATCAATGTTCATTTAACTCTGAGAGTGTACAAATGGAACCAAATGGACCCGTTAGGTTCATTTAGCTGGGGACCCCCTCAAGGACCCCTGGGGGTCCCCGGACCCCTCCTTGAGAACCAATGATCTAGCAGTCATGCAGTGTGAATTCAAATACACCAATGCACCAGAATACAACCTTCAAACTATTCCAGCACTGTTGAAAATGAATGTTCTGCATTGTGCAGTGTTTCAATATAATGATATATAATGGGCATAATTAAGTGTAATTTATATTTACCGGTATACGTGAGACGGACAACTTGATAAAGGTTCAAAGTGTATATTTGCATTCTGTTGTAGCCTGCTGCGGACCTCTGAAAATTGGCGTAGGCCTTGTTTGTCTTAAAAAAAGGTACATAGATTAATGGTTATCTAATGCTTCAAAGCCACGATGTTACTCACAGTCAGAATAGCTTTCTAAAAAAATATATTTTCATCTGGATTTCCCTTATAACATTTCTACCGTAAATATAATATATATTATCTTCTAGACAAACTAAACAGCATTGTATATAGTAAGTCATAGTAAAACATTAGCCAGATAGGCCCATATGCAGCTATTAACAATTTCAAAATGTGATTATGTAATTCAACCCTCCTTTAAAATCACAGTTTTTGTGAATTGAATGTCCTGATCACACTCTGTAAGGCTGGTCTTTTTGGCACATCCTTGTACAGCCAGCCAGAGAGAATAGTTGGGCAATATTGACTCAATTGGTCAGTTAAGGGGAGTGTACTGATGATGCATTGTAAGACAAATACACCCACATACCGCGTGTCAAACACCCACGCATCCACCCACACACCTCAATCATCTACCACTGCTTGCATAAAATAAGGCCTAATTCGAGACTCAATTTTGGAATGCTATATTGGTGTTTTTTCCGTAACCCTTTTCCATTTCAAGAAAATGTAAATAGGCTACATGATGATTGTACATCTCTGTCAAAAGGATAAAACATACAAAAGAAGATTGTTGTCCTTTGAGTGCATATGTCATATAAACTGAGTGCCATGCGTTGGGGGAAGGGGAGGGTAGCAGAGATACTGTACAGAAAGATAACATCAATAATAATAACTAATGCAATGTCAATGTGTTACATCTCAACTCATGTATGGTTGGGTCAGAACTGCAGCTTGTTTTGGGAGAAAAGGTCTTGCTCAAGAGCTTTGTGAATCACACGAACATTTGGCTGCATGTGTTCCTTCCTGTCCAGCACTGTATTGTGTAAG
The DNA here is from genome assembly GCF_963921795.1 of Nannobrachium achirus. Taxonomy (NCBI): domain Eukaryota; kingdom Metazoa; phylum Chordata; class Actinopteri; order Myctophiformes; family Myctophidae; genus Nannobrachium; species Nannobrachium achirus. The sequence goes on from NC_137812.1 coordinate 68,910,046, forward strand.
CCGGGATTACTGCATGTCTCTGCTCATAATGTTCATCACATTCTCTCCATATTGTCTGCAGTGGTGGAAAAAATTGTAGATCTACAAGCTCGCAATAAGTCGCATCACAACGCATTGTGAACGTGTAGGCTAATAGGCTATTTTCAAATGGGTGATATGTATAGGCTAATAGGCTAAGTCTTTTTTTTTTTTCTTTTTTTTTTTTCAAATAATTGTAGTGGAGTAAAAGAATAATATTTGCCTCTGAGATGTAGTGGAGTAGAACTAAAAGTACTGGAAATTGGAAACGCTCAAGTAAAGTACAAATGCCTCAGTATTGCAGTCAGGGGCGTCAAAAGGGGTAGGAAAGTGGGACTGAGTTACCAGGGCCCAAGGTGGTGGAGGGGCCTTAATTATTTTATACTTTAGCTATTGAAAAATAGCAGATATACAAGCTCACAGCGTGGCACCGAGTGCCGCGCTGCAAGCTTGTAGATCTGCAATTTTTGAAAAGTCGTGAAAATGTGTGCAAATCTTTGAATATATTTGTTAAGCGAACATTTGTAACTCAAATTTTGCTTCTGGGGGGGGTCCCTGGAACTCAATATTTTGAGATGGGGTTCTGTGGCCAAATAGAAATACATACCATTTTGGGGGTCCTTCACATGAAAAGGTTTGAGCTCCACTGACATACCTATGCTCCACGGAACATAGGTTTTTCAAAAAACCTCAGAAGGATTTGAAATTTTTCAAAAATAGCAGATCTACAAGCTCGCAGCACGGCACTCGGTGCCGCGCTGTGAGCTTGTATATCTGCTATTTTTCAATAGTTAAAGCACAGGGCCCCGCAGTGAATCCTTGTACCCAGGGCCCAGAATTTGGTGTGACGCCAAATTCTGTTACGTTCCACCATGTGAATCACAACAAACACCAACAGCATGTGTTCCTGTTCACTACTATTGTGTAAGAAAAAGGTATCACTGCATGTCTAAAGCTGCTGGAAGTGTTCAACACAGTCTCTCCATATTTGTAAGTAGTCGTTATATAGCACCTTTATCCAAGGCACTAGGCCTACAGAGATTGTCCATTACATTCACCCATTCACACACAAATCCATAGCCTACACTGACGGCAGAGGAAACCATGAAAGGCACCAACCTGCTCACCGGGAGCAATCAGGAGTTCAGTGTCTTGCTCAAGGACACTTCGACACTAACTCTTGGGGGAGCTCAGATTCAAACTGGGAACCTTCCAGTTGCCAAGCGACCACCACTCTGTAGCAGCTACTCTACCACTGCCACCCATGTATTATAAAGCAAACCTTTTAATAACAGATTTTCTTCAACATATTTGGTGCCCGCAGGGAGGACCCCACAAGAGAAGATTAAGCGTAGAACAGAACGAATATATGCATTTGCCTTAAAATACAACAATAAATAATAAAATAGTGCTTTACTGTTACTGATTTTGCAGGAACAGTCTGGAGGATAAATCAGGAGTTGGTTGACAGATAGGCCTATATAATATGATGTTAGCATTTAAAATACTACTACGGGCATCTTGCCAACTCTGCTCAAATGATTGATTCCATCATCAGCTAAAAGCACCATTTTGTTTCATATAAAGTATATATTAATTAAAGATATATATAAAACTTCTCATGCCGCATAGATTGAATTGAGCCTGGCTCACTATTTCATCCTCCTAAAAAGTTTGGTTTTGAAAATAATCATCACGGATGGACACATTCATGAAGTATTACTCTGAAAAGAATATTAATATATGTTCTAATTGCATACAAAGCCTAGCATGGAAGAGCTCCATTAAACTGGGTGACCCCAACCATAGGCCTACTGTGTCTTCAATAATCACACCAAGATCTTTTAACAGATCAAGAGAAGACTGCTCCTATTAGCCACATAGGGTCCCTATTCTGGGGCTTAACATTAGGTGAAAAAGTGGGAAAAGTAAAAATGTAAGTAAGTCAGAATTTAAAAATGTACTTTATTAAAAGTACAAAACTATCGGTATCAAAATATACTTAAAGTACCAAAAGTACTCATTATGCAAAATGTCCCATTTTACAAGTTTGCAAATTAAATGTATAAAACGTCTTTTGAAAATAGCAGACCTACAAGCTCACAACTCGTTGCGTTGCGTTGCGTCGCGTTGTGGGCTTGTAGATCGGCTATTTTCAAATGGCCGAAATGTAATGCACGTTTTGTAATGATAATCAAAATCTACAAATCGTTTTCAAATAATTGTAGTGGAGTAAAAGTACAATATTTGCCTCTGAGATGTAAGTGGTGGAGTAGAAAGTAAATACTCCAGTATATTGAACTCTTACAGTACCTGAGTAAAAGTACTTAGTTATTTTACACCACCGATAACAGATCTTATTATTATTTTATATATTGTTTTCCCTTTTTGCTGCAACATTATCATTCAGAAGGCATCGATGCCTTACAGTAAATCTTTTCAGTTAATCCCTTAACAAAAGAAGTGTGCCATTGCCTCTAGTCTATAACATGGTTTAGAAGAGTGTAACGTGTGCTAATGTGTCCATGCAGGGGTGTCACACCAAATTCTGGGCCCTGGGTACAAGGATTCACTGCGGGCCCCCCATGAATGTTCTTCATAGGGGGAGCATTTTTGTGCTTTAACTATTGAAAAATAGCAGATCTACAAGCTCACGGTGCCGCGCTGCAAGCTTGTACAGTAGATCTGCTATTTTTGGAAAATTAAATCCTTTATAAGGTTTTCTTTTAAAAACCTATGTTTTATATGTCAGTGGTGCTCAGGCTTTTTCATGGAGGACCCCCAAAATGATATGCATTTGGCCACCGACCCCCATCTCAAAATATCTAGTTCCAGGGACCCCCCAGAAGCAACATTTGAGTTACAAATGTTCGCTTAAAAAAATACATATATTGAAAGATTTGCACAAATTTTCAAAAAAAAAAAATAGCAGATCTACAAGCTCGCAGCGCAGCACTCGGTGCCGAACTGTGAGTTTGTATATGTGCTATTTTTCAATAGCTAAAGTATAAAATAATTAAGGCCCCCTCCACCTTGGGCCCTAGTAACTCAGTCCCACTTTCACCCCCCTTGTGACGCCCCTGGTGTAATGTGTGCTAATGTGTCCATGACAGGACATTTGTCCTTCAAAGTGCCTTCGGGCAAGGCATTGAAACCTTGGTGGATCTATTGTGAGTGAGGGGGGCTCTCCTCTCCTCTTGACAGAGAGCGTAGATTGCTAAATGCTCTCTGGTCTTTTCCAGGTCTGGTATTTAATATCGTTAAAAGCTCCTTTGTGAAGCCACGCTGTCCATTAGTCAAAAGCCTGCGCGCAGCGTTATGACAAATATCGAATCCCATTTATCACTGCCTGAGTGTGTGTGTGTGTGTGTGTGTGTGTGTGTGTGTGTGTGTGTGTGTGTGTGTGTGTGTGTGTGTGTGTGTGCGCGCGTGTGTGTGTGCGCGCGTGCGTGTGTGCGACTGTGCGCGCGCGCGTGTGTGTGCGCGCGCGCGTGTGCGTGCATGCGTGTGCGGTGCGCGTTCATGCGTGTGTGAGTGTGTGCGCAGCACATGTGCATGTGCGCATGCATGTGTGCGTGAGTGAGTGTGTGATTGCGTGTGTGAGCATGTGAGTGCCTGTGTGTAGGCTACACATTTTTCAGTTTTTAATCACGAATAAGAAATGACTTTGCGTTACTGTAATCGTAATAACAGACCAATATCAATAAATCAATTCCAAAGCTCATCTCATTTGAATATGTCTCAACACGTGTTATAATGAAAAACTCTGATTGTGCTTCTTTATTCCTATAATCCCTCTGCGTTACTACCTGTCTTCACTCCTTGCTCTGTCTGTCAGTCTGGCTAGCCGTCTATGTATCTAACATAACCGATTTCCAGGGACGTGCAGAGAATGTTAAAGAGGCAGGGGCTGACATTTCTAAAGGAGCCTTTTGGTGAATAATAGCAGACCGATTTCTACTGTATAAATCAAACCCAAAACAACATCTTTAGAGAAAGAAGAGACATTTATTTAGAGGTCAAAACATTTGTGAAGGGGTTTAAAGACTGACAGATCAGAATGTCAAGCACACATCTCACAACGTATACACAAGACGCACATTTTACACTTAAGGACACGTCGCACGGAGTCAACCACCCGGGATTTTTGGAGAGGTGCTTTTTGATGCTCTCAAACACTTGAACCTTTCGTGTCCAAATTTTGGGGTTGAACCTTTGGTGAAAATAGCAGATCGACTTGCTTGTGAGCTTGTAAATCTGCTATTTTCGAGAGATATGGTGTATTTGGGGGAATTACTATAGTGGCAATGGTTCTCAGATATTTTACATGTCAAAGACCCCCCAAATTGATTTGGTCACAGGCACCTATTTGAGCAGAGTTTGGGCCAGGGACGCCCATAAGAGAATATCTTCAACATTTGTCAACCTTGTTCGAAAAGAGCCGACCAATGTGATAGAGCTTTAAGAGTTTAAACTGTTCCTCATTTTGCTGGGGATCCTCTGGAACCGTGGACAGTGTACAAATGGAACCGAAAATGGACCTGTTATGGTCCATTTGGTTCCATGTGTACACTGTCAAAGTTACAGGTCAATGTAGGCCCCCATAAAGGAACCTAGAGAGACCCTGAAATCCACTTTGAGAACCACTGTACTAGTGGACCTAGAATAGAGCCCTGGGGTACCCCCCAGTCAACTACAGTCTATACTGTATAGGTTTTACGTTTTTTTAGCACTAGCCATAGCAATTGCCCCAATTTGTAAATTGTTCAAGATAGATCAGGTGCAACTCACTGAACTCTACTTCCACCGACAACAGATGACCGTTCAGTTTTGCCACCCGTGTGTTAAAAACGATTAAAACGAGAGCAGGTCCATGTTCTTCTTAGAGGCCTAATCCTGCAAACTGTTTGGCGCCGCCCGCCTGCTGCCCGCTGCCCGGCGTGATCCTGCTGATGGGGATGATCTTCATGGTGGTCTCCTTCAGGGAGTACCAGCGGTTGTGCCACGTCACCCAGATGATGCCGTTGTCGTAGCCGAACTCGCCCGCGTCCTTCTCCGTGTACTTTCCACCTGGATGGATGGAGAGAGAGTTTACAATGAGGGTTTGTTTTTGAGCGGTGCTCCTGGAAGGAGATAAGCTCCAACATCTGGCTTTAAAGTGTGGCCTACATCTGTCTGGCCTACATCTGGCCTACATCTATCTGGCCTACATCTGACCTACATCTGGCCTACATCTGGCCTACATCTGGTCTACATCTGGCCTACATCTGGTCTACATCTGGCCTACATCTGGCCTACATCTGGTCTACATCTGACCTACATCTGGCCTACATCTGACCTACATCTGACCTACATCTGGTCTACATCTGGCCTACATCTGGCCTACATCTGGTTTACATCTTGGCACAAAGCACTCAAAGTTTGTTGTACGCCCAGGGTCACATCGGCCAGGCTTTGCGGGACGCTTCATGAAATAAACTCATAAATAGCACAGCTCACTTCACACTAGGTGTGAGAGTTTCCCGGGACCCAAACTACAGTGAAAATAGCAGATCTTACAAGCTCACAGCACGTTTGGGAAACAGGGCTTTGAAGCACACATGTCCAATGTCCAAAGTACCGAAAATAGCCAACCTCCAAGCTCACAACGCGTCGCAGCACATCGCGTTGTGAGCTTGGAGGTCTGCTACTTTCTATATTTTCACCAAAAGGCCCTTTAAGAAATGTCAGCCCCTACCTCTCTAACATGCTCTGCACGTCCCTGGTCTGGAGGACTGGAGGTGCAACAACAAGTAGGCAGGTCAGGAGTGGCTTATGGTCGGTATCAGCCGGTAACACGCGGGAGTCTGTCCCCGTTACAATGCACTAGACCCCTGGGAGATGGATTGCTGAGGTGGAGCACCACACCTACCATCAGCTCCCAGTACTTGCCACATGCCTTGCTGCACCCAAGCCGTGCTACTCATACACTGATTGGCGGTGCCCGGGGTCAAACCCATGACCTTGTGGTCCAAAGGCGAGAGCTCTACCGACTGAGCTACCTGGATAACGTCTATTACTAGCAGGTTAGCTCTGACCGGAGGTGACGTGAGTGCATGGGATTTAGCAGCAGTTGGCCTCTTTACAGCAGCTACACAGAGGCCAACCTCTTTGGAGACATTTCTGCCGTTATTAAAGTTAAATACATAGGAAAAAATGTATTGTCAAGCAACACAAATAAGCAGTTTTGTGTAAAATCCCAAGGCTTGTGGTCAGAGCTGCTGAAGACTCGAAATAAAAACTAGACGGATCGTTCATGGATATCATAGCATCAGATTAACGTGGTGAGACGGCGAGTCCGGAATTCTCCTTTGGGAGAACTAAGTTTTGGTCAAAGCATAAGCTTTGTTCCAACCATAAGGTTGTTCTAATAAGGCTATAGGCCAACGATAAGGTTATAGGTCTAACCATAAGTTTTGGTCTCACCTTGGTAGTATTTCATAGGATCAGGTTGTGTTTTGGTCTCACCTTGGTAGTATGTCATAGCATCAGGTTGTGTTTTGGTCTCACCTTGGTAGTATTTCATAGCATCAGGTTGTGTTTTGGTCTCACCTTGGTAGTATTTCATAGCATCAGGTTGTGTTTTGATCTCACCTTGGTAGTATTTCATAGCATCAGGTTGTGTTTTGGTCTCACCTTGGTAGTATTTCATAGCATCAGGTTGTGTTTTGGTCTCACCTTGGTAGTATTTCATAGCATCAGGTTGTGTTTTGATCTCACCTTGGTAGTATTTCATAGCATCAGGTTGTGTTTTGGTCTCACCTTGGTAGTATTTCATAGCATCAGGTTGTGTTTTGATCTCACCTTGGTAGTATTTCCCGTTGAGGTGGGCAGCGTGACACCTGTTCATCCACCACCCGGAGCCGTCCTGAAGGGCACAGTTGCCGTCGAACTTGTCGTTGTCCTTGTCGAAGGTGCTGAACTGCATGCCGTTGTGCGAGGTGAAGAACTTGTCGCTGGGGTCGTCTCCGAAGTCGAAGCCGTTGAAGGCGTCTCCGGCGTCGCCACCGAAGTAGTAGGCGTAGGTCAGGCGGTACATGTCTATCTCAGCCCCCAGCCTGAACATGGCGTAGTCAGCATACCTGTGGAGACGACAATACCCTGAGATGAGAACTGATGTGTGGATTTGGCACACAGGCAATCTTTTTTCTCTCCCCTATTAATTTGCTGCCATTTCCCCCCTGTCACATGCTGACCCCTACTCTTGGGTCTTGGAGAGGGTGTAAACCATAGACATAGACACATCGGTTGAGAATTCAGCGAGTTATAATCATTTTAAATGTGGAGAGACATCCTGCTTCATGGAGGCCCAGTTAAACACATCCCTCATACAAGAGGCAGCAGCCAACGCAGTATCTACAGTTTGTACATACGTATACATATACATACAGTACACAGCAGCAGTAGCATCTATCGTGTAGACCAGTGGTTCTCAAGCTTTTCAGGCCACAACCCCCCAAAATAATCATATTTGAAGTGTGGACCCTCCACCCTGATCAAGCACTTGGAATTGTAGGAGTTGTGGTAGGAGTTGTACAGGAGTTACTGTACATCTAGTTTGACTCATTTCCATAGAGCGTTTCGAGAATCGAACTGGAATCAAACCCTGGTCTCCAGATCAGCAGACGGACAGGCAACGCCAAGAGAGCTATAGCTCCCTTTGAGGAGCGAGTTACGGCCAAGTCTTTTCCAGGGTCACTATAATATTGTGACATTATTTGACAATTTGGACAATGTTTGAACAGTTGTTATAGTATAGTTTGTTGTTTACTTTTGAAGCTGTAATGGGAGTTCTTTTAATATAATTTTTGTCAGGTACTTTGCTCCATTCCACTCAGATGCCCAGATCCAACGCACTAACGTAACTTTTAGCCAATTAAGTCAACATGTCTGTTTTACAAAGTTAGCCCACAATGAACCCTGACAGGGTTATGTTTGCCTTGTCTCACAGGTCTTTGCTCTCCTCTTGCATAATCCGACGCAGTGCTCTTTCAAACTCTTTTCAAGGCAAGTCAAAATCTCAAGGCACAATGTATGTACTGTGAAGTTGACATACTTTCTGTTGCCGTCCCAGTCGACCAGCTCGATCCTCAGCACGGTGGGGATGTTGGAGTGGGCGGTGAGCTGGTGGACCTTCTCGTTACCCAGCCAGAACTCGGTGGTGTCGTCGGGGGAGAGGTAGCCGAAGCCCTCCTTGTACTGGATCCAGTTCTTGTGGAAGTCCACGCTTCCATCCCGTCTCTGTGTGGACAGAGAGAGACACACAATGTTCAAAGGCTCATACATGCCGATACCACCCAAAATGGTATCGGTATCAGCAAGTATGCCAGTCTATGCTATTCCCATTCCCATATCACCTACTGTAATTTATCTATCTTGTATTTTTAATACTTCAGTTGATGTTGCACTATTGTTTTAAATATATTTATACATTTGTATTTATTCCTAGATCAGTTGTTCAAAAACCTTTGAATTTCAAGGACCCCTATAATTCTGAGTGTACAAATGGATTCCAAATGGGTTCCATTTGCACCAATAGTACCAATAGAAGAAGAATAGAAGGCATTGTCAACCGAATCCTTGCGTCCCTCTTCTGGGGGCTTACATTCGGTTAAAACTAGCTGATGCTTGGTGTAGAGGTAAAAAGGAGGGAGTCAAGTATAGATAGACCTATGGGGACACCGTGGTATATAGGGTTTAAAGGATTAGTTCACCCCAAAAATGACGTATTTTCTATTTACTCGCCCCCATGAAACAGGATTTTTAGTCACATTGTCGCATTTCTAAGCCAAAAATTTGATAACCGGGTCATCATCAGTCAAGGAGACTCAGTAGGTGACTCTTTGAGTAGGAGACTCCGCCAGTCAAATTATTGGCTTAGGAATGTGACAAAAACTAAACAATCTCCAAGACTTCATGGGGTGTGTGAACTTGACTGTATAAATTGTAAGAGGACAGTTACGACACAGCAGCATTGTTATTACAGGAAGTGTCTCCTACCCTCTGCAGGACGGTGAAACCACGTCCAAAGTTGTCGATCTCGCAGTAGACCAGGAACTGCTCCATCTCTCTGCTGGGCTTCACGTAGTACAAGCCGCTGGTGGTGGCTCCTTTGTTGGCGATGTCCTGACAGTCTGAGAACCACAACACATGTCGTCTCTGTCAAAAACGTTTACTACGAAACTGATCTACAAGCTTTAAACACGTCACTTCGCGCCACATTTACAGCTCGCAGATCTGCAACTTTTGATACTTTTGGTGTGACTCAGTAGTATGATTAAGTATGGTGTTAATTTGTGTCTGTGGGATTGGGATTGGGATCTATCTGAACATTAATTTCAATTGGGTATGGCAGGGGTATGCAGCTGCCATACCCTGGGTCCAGGGGGGAAATTAAAAGTTACTTTTAAATATAAATCCATGAAAGTCTCTTTGTCTATCTGTGCTGGTTATTATTACAGTAAAATAACTAAAAATGCAAAATTTAACAAAATGGTCACTTTAACAAGGTATTATAATTATATTCTCTGCACTTGTATTCTCCCCATAATGACAGAATGGTATATTCCCAGGTTCCACAGGTCAGCACAGGTGCAATGCATTATTGTTAATTGTGGCACGTTTACTAACATGCCAAGTTTAGCTGCACTTGAAAACCATTCCCGGCTGCCATATCCAGCCCAAGAAACCGTAGAAAAGGGGGGAAAAATAGAATGTACTTCTTAAAATAAATGTATCATGCCTGTTGGCAACATGACTGGTGTATTGCACGCGAGCGAAGACACCAGTCATGTTGCCATACCTTAGCGTTTTCTGAACTGACGCCACTGCTGTAACTCTCAGCCCACTCAGTGTACTCATGGCTGCTTATTGATCTGTGTCTGAACTTAAATCAACAAAGGACAAAACGCTGGGTCTGATGGGTTGAGAAACCCCTGGTGAACCCCTGGGGACGACGGACGTCCTGTGGGTCAAATAAAGTGCTGTTTGTTTACCCGTCCCCGTGGTGGGTTGGATCTCCACCGAGTCCTTGCATGGCTCGTCACATCTCTGTTCCAACTGCAGGGCCAACTGCTGGAGGTCGGCCATGCGTCTCTCGTTGGACGTAATCTGATTCTGAAGTTCACTGGTTGCAAAGAGACAAACAAAGATTTGTACAATTTAGCAGATCATGCCCTTAATCCAGAGCGATTTACAATAAGCCAGGACAGCAAAAGTTAATACGTCAAATTGTCGTCGTCGTCGTCGTCGTCGGGTGGAAACCTTCTATGTCCAAGACCGTTCGTTTTGTATTTATCATTTTAAAAATGAACTAAACTAGTGAAAACAGCAGATCTACAAGCACACAACGCCTCGCACCGCAAGCACACATGTGCTTGTAGATCGGCTGTTTTCACTACTTTTATGCGATGGCCTTGTATGATGAAGCAGGGCTTTACTTGGTGAGAAAACATACAAATTTGAAACTCGGAGATACGAGGTTTCTGCCCGACAGTGACGAAATGCAAATGGTAATAGTAATAGTAATAGTAAACATAACTGGATATGGATTGGTTGACAGGACACATTCATATCAAAACTGTCAGTGACCGTATGTAACTACTGTATGCATTGTTCTTCAACTTTAGTGGGATAATCCTAATTTAATTACATCATTGTGTTGAGTTTTTAATGCAAACTACCATAGTTAAAGACTTATTGTAATGTATTTTGAAGTACAGAATATCCAGGGCTATTCATTTCATTTCAACTTACTACATTTGTGTTTCCTGAGTGATGATGGTCTTCTCGAAGCGAAGGACATCGTCCAACATGCTGGACGAGCGTTTGATGTAAACGTCTGGAAGACATGATAATAGCAACCATCTGCATCAGTACAACTATATTGATATGTACTTAAAGTACAAAAAGTAGAAAGTACCCCCGACGCAGTGTCCCATTTCACAAGTTTTCAAATGTTTCAAATGTATAAACAAATCTTTTGAAAATAGCAGATCAACAAGCTCACAAGCTTGTAGATCAGTTCAATTTTCAAAAGGCCGAAATGTATAACGGGCTGAAGTGGTTGATGTATGTTTTGTAATTATAATCAAAATGCACAAAGTAACTAGTAAGTAAAGTTTTCTGATAAATGTAGTGGAGTTAAAATATTTGCCTCTGAGATGTAGTGGAGTAGAAGTAAAAGCACTGAAGATTGGACATACTCAAGTAAAGTTAAAGTACATCAAAATTACTTGGATGTGTACACCACTGCTTATGTTTCACAACATTAAAACGGTACCTATACTGTGAAGAAGGAGTTTTGCCTAGTAGCCTACCGTGTTTTATTTGTCTGTCATTTAATGTTGTATGAATTGAGAAGAAATTTACCCCAATTTAAACAAGCACAAAGGCTTTCTTGTGGTCTTATCCTTTTAGTTGACCTTGTATCAGTGAACTGTACTGTCATGTACCTTTTCCCATGCAAACTTCAAATAAAGTATTTAATAAATCAATCAATCAATCTCCAAAAAATCTATATATTTTCTGCTCTGTGGTGTGTTCACCTCCTTGGCCGCTCTTCTGTGCGGCGGCTGCAGAGTCCTTCATATAAACCACCTTCTCCTCAGCCTCATCCGTCAGGTTGGCGATCCGGTTCAGCTCTTTCAGCATCTCCTCCAGGTCGTGGTCCACGGACGGCTGGTAGGTGTACAGGTAGTCCGCTATGCCGCACGTCGTGGGACAATACTTTCCCTGGATACACACAGAGAGAGAGGGGGGTTAGGTTATAGTTAACGAAAACTAAAGAAATAACAAAAACTAACATTTAAAAAACTATAATTACAAAATAAAACACAACTAACTAAAACTATTGTGTGTTTACAAAACTAACTAAATCCAACTGAAATTATCGACACAATGTCCTATAAAGTAACACTAAAACTATAGTAAAAACTAAACTAAAACTAAGCATTGTCACAAAAATAAATAAATTAAATAATTAATTTCATAAAGCAAACCAAGAAGAACAATGTGCATTATTATATCATCATTTACATTCATACAATTTAATTTATTAATAATGATAAAATAAAGAAAAGTCAAGTCAGTTTTATATCCTGAATGTGTCCAAACATAATAGTCAAAAATATTGTATTTAATTTATAATAGGCCCATCAAACATTCGTACAAATGTGTCGTCTGGCGTGCATGGGTCTGAGCTGTCCCCTCTGCGAGTCGGCGTGCCGTCTCCTCTCATGGGAGACATCATCTCCTGCGGGAACAGAAACAGTTTAGGTTATTCCTGTCGCTTTGTAAAACGCTTCGCTTCACAAAGAACACCTGCTGAAATATAGCTATAATATAGGGCTGGGTAATTAACCGTAAATACTGTATTCCATGAAATGAGTACAAAGGACCCCAATAGAAATAAGTAGTCATATAGTGCTTTCTTGGGGTTCAAATCCTCTTAGCAGACCGTTAATAAAGTATTTAATCAATCAATCAATCATATATCTAATTTGTAGAAGCATAAACCCTCTTAATCTTGCTAATGTTGGTCAATCGAAGAATGGAGAATCTATGTGTAACATTGTGTTGTACTTGCAATGGTGGTGTACACAGCGAATCGGTCTGTTATGTTCTTGTTCAATATATTTTTCATTTGTTAATCGTATTCCAGTGCAAAAGCTTGTGATAATAGTGATAGTGATTTGAAGTCACAGTCCTATTCTCCTCCTATTACCTGAGAGCACCACACAGTCGGTTGACACTTTTAATCCATTCCTTATTTTATACTTTATACTTTAGCTGTTGAAAAATAGCAGATATAGGCCTACAAGCTCACAGCACGGCATTAGCATGTAGATCTGCTATTTTATTTTTAGGTGAAAATGTGTACATAGCCTATCTTTGACTATATATTTATTTTTAAAGCAAACATTTGTAACTCAAATGTTGCTTCTTGGAACTAAATATGTGATATGGGGGTCCGCAGCCAAATAAATATAATGTGCGGGGGTCGTTGACATGAAAAGGTTTGAGAACCACTTATTTAGAATAGACTAGAATTAGTCTATTAGTCTATTAATTAGATTAGAATAGAATTGGGTGAAAATATTCAAAGACTTGCTCAAATTGTCATGATCTTTTCAAAAATATCAGATTTACAAGCTCACAGCGCAGCACAAAAATAAAACTACCTTTTTAACCAAGCATTTTGTTTCTTTTTTTCTTCTTTTTTTTATGCTCCCATGTTTTAAACGCTTTGTTTCTGTTTCTTTTATAGTGGTGGTGTGATGATACTTTCTTGTATGCGAATGCTTATTGCAGCTCTTTGAGACTTACAAAATTAAAGTTGAATACCTAGGACTTCCGACGTAAAAAATACTTATTTGGGATGTTCCTTTTAGGCAGGGTGTTTAACTGTACTTGTACTGTAGCCTACTACATTCTTTTAATGTATTGACTATACTTGTTATGTTCTCCACTTTTGTCTAATTAAAATACTCAACCAATCAATCAATCAAAACAAGTGCATTATAAAGTAATGACTTACAACAGACGAGAGGCCCAGCAGTAGGAGAAGTCCCACCACTCTGTGTAGAGTTAGTGTAGGAGCCATGGTTAGTGTTCAGGTGCACCGCTCTGGTCGCTGTGCTGCCGAGGGGTCCTTTATGGAGAGAATGAGAAGACCAGGGACCACCAGCGTATATTTATCTGAGCAAGGTCCTCTGCACTGCCATGGCTGATAAGGGACTCTGTGTGTAAACAGCACACACACACACACACACGCACGCACGCACGCACGCACGCACGCACGCACGCACACACACACACACGCACACGCACACGCGCACACACACACACACACACACACACACACACACACACACACACACACACACACACACACACACACACACCGCCTGACTCACAAAGTTATGATGAGTCAAATGTCCCTGTTTGTTGATCATTTCCCGAATATACCGTAACAAATAGGTCAAATAGACTATGGTGTGTTCCTCGTTTTTGTTGTGCAAAACAATATGAAATGTACATTTAAAAGGATTGAAAGGATGAAATTGTACCCATTCATTTCCTGTTAAGCCTGATTAATACAGTATCTGGCCTTTACTCCTGTTCGCAATTTGGTGTGAGGGGAGTTTCTCACCTGAACTGAGTCAGTGGGTCCCTAGACATGAAAAATCACAGAGGTGCTCGTCCGCCATAGTGGCACGAATGGTGCAATGGCCAAATCAAATATGGCCGCCATCAGCTATAATGAAAATCCAACTTTTGTGTATATGCACATGCAATACCTCCATTCTGACTAATTTGGGTGTGGGGAATTCATTTCTGATATTGTTTTGACCATTTTGGGTGATTTGGACCTTGAAAGGTCATGATCAAGGTCATTTTGTAATTCCGAAGACCATGGCCACAACTTGGCCATTGTTAGGAGTAAAAACAGGTGCTGTAGGTCTGAATCAACTAATTCTGACATGTATAATTCATTTCTGGTATTGTTTTGACCATTAATGATCATCTTGTCTTTGAAATATCAATATCAATGCCATTTTTCAAAAACGATTTAGTCTTTACTAGCACTTTTATTGTATTTTTTCATAATAGTTTGTTTTGTTAATAACAAAAGACATACTAGTATAAATAGAAGTACACACCCCCATTTAACTTTAAATAGGGACTTTAAATGGGTGTTTAAATGAGCAAATAAGGCTATTTACGAATAAAAGTGACAAATAAGATCACATAACAAAATCACACACAAAATTAAATAACAATTTCCCTCAAAGTGCACCATATTGTGATTGTGTATTATGATGCAAGTTAGTATGATGTGTTTTTACAGGATGGATTTGCTATTGTTCCATGGCAAAATATGATGCACAGAATTCCACCAGCCCAGCAACCATATCGACGAGTGTCACGCTTCAGACATGGGAGTGTACTAAAGTCAAAGTGTTCCTTCCATCCATCGATGTTCCATTGGTTCTAGTCTTTCCTCGGATTCCTTGGCTGTTGCATGCAGGTGGCAAGAAATGCACTAGGAAGGTGCCCTGATGGTCTCAGCAGTTGTACTGTACTTTTCTGCTACCATGTACTGTCAAGGTATTTGCTTTTCCAAAGTTTTTAAGATATTGTACTGTACTCGGTCAGAAGCCATAGCTGCATGTTTAGTCCCCACCTGGCTCATACAGTCATCTCCAGTCTCCAAGGCATATGTGCCTTGATCACTGTCTTGGCTAGTGGTGCTCCAAGATGAGAGACTGATTGATGCAGTGGAATCATGTGCCATAGTGCACCCCTAGTGCCATTCTGCAGCCAGATCTCCTTCATCCCCAGTGCTTGAATGTTTAGGGTGTAGTATAGCATTAATGCGAAGGAGACTACGACAACTCTTAGGGTTATGGATAGGTTTAGTTATAATGGGGCCAATTGACTCCACATGTAACACCAGCCTCCTCAATCTAGATCGAGGTCTGGGATCTCTTCACCACCAGCCCCTCATCATCAGAGACAACAGAGCTGACAGACACACCCAGAATGCTCTGATGAAGGTTCATAGCCGAAATGCTTAAGCTTTCTTGTTGGTTTGTGCCAATAAAAAAGTGTAAACGTGAGTACTTTATTCTCCACTGATTTAAAGTTTTGGATGTGCTACCTTTTTGATGCGTGTTAGGGTAACCCCTCATGCTCATATATGGGGATCCCCAGACATCAAACCCAGGCCCTAACTCGCCAAGGCCCTGCTTGGCTTTTAACATATGTTTTATGCCCATATATGGAGATCCCTGTCCCAATGTCATCAATATTAAGGACATATCTGGCATGTTTTTACATAACATTGTTGACCCCTGATCATGCAGGGGTCTCCATTATGTGTAACTGTTCCGATACACATCACTGGCCAGATGGCCAAGAATTGGCACGCATGTCGCCCTGAGGCGTCTTACTAGTAGACACATCCATCCCTCAGCAACTTTCCAAATTCTGGGTGTCTGAGGAGAACAAACAGTTCTCCAGCTGTGTGTTCGGAATATGGTGTCCAATCAAGCCTGTGGCAACGTTACCATCATTGTCGGACGACAGTGGCTCAGTATAGAGCGCCTGCCTTGAAATCTGAAGGTTCCAGGTTCGATTCCCAGCTCTTCCTGGTTATGTGTCGAAGTGTCCTTGAGCAAGACACTGAATCCCTTACTGCTCCCGATGAGCAGGTTGGAACCTTGCATGGTTTCATGGTGTGTTAATGGGTGAATTGTAAAGTGCTTTGGAGAAAAGCAATATATACTGTAAATGCAGTCCATTTACCATTGTCTCTGATGAAGATGACAAAGGTGGAGTAAGGTGGAGTAGAGATCCCAGACATCTTGAATAGGATTGAGGAGGCTGACACATGGTGCATGTACTGACTCCATTATAACCAACCCTAACCTTCACTAACCTAATGGTCGGAATAATGGGATGTTGGAATTATGGCGGACCCCAGAGAGTTGTTGTCTCCTTCGCGTAACTGCTATACTACACCCCATATTTACAAGCACTGGCTGCAGAATGGCACTGGTGAAAATTGGAAATGCTTCCACTGCATTGATCTTGGAGCACCACTAGCTAAACAGTGATCAAGGCACATATGCCTTGGAGACTGGAGATGACTGCATGGGCCAGGTGGGGATTAAACATGCAGTTATGGCTTCTGACCAAGTGCAATATATCTATGGAGACTGAGAGGCAAAGACTTTGACAGAACAAGACACAGCATTGGTAGCAGAGAAGTACAACAGCTGAGACCAACAAGGCACCTTTCTAGTGCTTGCAACAGCTAAGGAACCTGAGGAAAGACTAGAACCAATAGAACATGGATCAGGTCATGACATTAGGCTTGTCCTTTGTGCTGTATGCAGACTATGGACTGCCCATATACTATACTATGGAGTGGAGGGAGCAAGGAGGGTCATTAGCAGTCCTTTTGTTATTCATTCTATTTCAATGTCTGACTCAGTTTAACCGGACAAGTGACTTTTGTGCCCGGACAAGTGGACAAGTGAATGAGAAATGTACTTGTCCAAAGGACAAGTGCCTCAAAAAGTCAATGTCAAGCCCTGATGGATGGATGGAACACTTTGGCTTTAGTACACTCCTGACATGTCTGAAGCGTGACACTCTAACGTTATGGCTGCCTTGCTGATGGAGTTCTGTGCATCATATTTTGAGATGGAACAATGGCAAATCCATCCTGTAAAAGCACATCACACTAACTTGCATACACAGAATCACAATATGGTGCACTTTGAGGGAAATTGTTATTTAATTTTGTGTGTGATTTTGTTATGTGATCTTATTTGTCACTTTTATTCGTATTTAATAGTCTTATTTGCTCATTTAAACACCCATTTAAAGTCCCCCTTTAAAGTTAGATGTGGGTGTTTACTTATATTTATCACTATAGTATGTATTTTGTTAAACAAAACAAACTATTATGAAAAAATGAAATAAAAGTGCTAGTAAAGACAAAAACGTTTTTGAAAAATGGCATTGATATTGATATTTCAAAGACAAGATGATCCTTAATGGTCAAAACAATACCAGAAATGAATTATACATGTCAGAATTAGTTGATTTAGACCTACAGCACCTGTTTTTACTCCTAACAATGGCCAAGTTGTGGCCATGGTCTTCGGAATTACAAAATGACCTTGATCATGACCTTTCAAGGTCCAAATCACTCAAAATGGTCAAAACAATATCAGAAATGAATTCCCCGCACCCAAATTAGTCAGAATGGAGGTATTGCTTGTGCATATGCACAAAAGTTGGATTTTCATTATAGCCGATGGCGGCCATATTTGATTTGGCCATTGCGCCATTCGTGCCACTATGGCGGACGAGCACCTCTGTGATTTTTCATGTCTAGGGACCCACTGACTCAGTTCAGGTGAGAAACTCCCCTCACACCAAATTGCGAACAGGAGTATAGGTCAGATACTGGAGTAGATAAAAGTATCAAACTCACAAACTTCACCAGAACAACTCTAGTTTCGGGGGGGAAGGACCCCCGGACCCACGGCTTGGGGGGTCCCGGGAGTCCAAGATACTTGTACAAGATACACGAGATACAAGATGCACTACACCAATAAGATACCCTGCATGTACCTGATAAAATACTTCCAAAACATCAAGGATGTCCACAACTACAACAGCAGAGGCAGCTCCACGGATCACGTACAACCTAGATTTGGCTCAAACAAAGGGTTAAATTAGTTCTCCTGCTATGTTACTAAAATGTGGAACACCCTACCGAAGGCCTTAAAGGAGTGTAAATCCCTACCTTCCTTTAAAACCAATCTGAAAAGCCACTTAGAGGCGGCTGCTACTCCAAACTGGTAAAAGAAAACAAACCTATTATCCTTACTTCCCCCCTGACCAATAAAAAAAAGACCCCATTTGAAACAAGCTCAAAAGCTTTCTTGAGGTGTTTATACTTTTAGTTGACCTTGTACCAGTGAACTGTACTGTCATGAAACTGTACCGTTTCCTACGCAAACTTCTAATAAATTCTTCAATCAATCTATCAACATGATGCACTTTTTATAACCTTTCCAGGTGAAGAAGTTTAAGTATCTCGGGGTCTTGTTCACGAATGAGAGAAAGGGGAAGACGGAGAAGGAGATCAGCCAGAGAATCGGAACAGCAGGAGATAGGGTGAGAAGTTCAGTCACCCGAGAGAGACTTGGAGTAGAAGCGCTGCTCCTACACTTGGAAAGGAGTCAGCTTAGGTGGTTCTGGCATCTTGTACGGATGCCCCGCGAGCGCCTTCCTAGGAAGGTCCTCGATGCACGTTCCACTGGGAGGAGGCCCCGTGACAGACCAAAGACCAGGTGGAAGGATTATATCTCCACACTGGCCTTAGTCGGGGGCCTTAGGGAGATAGAATGGTAATTTCATGCTAATCAGTCTAAAAGCGCCAAATTTTGCACAGATGTAGCCCAGGGCATGCTCTAATGATTTAGCTGGGGCGTTTTCTGGGGCCATTTGTAGCCCAAGGAATGTTTTTTGTGCAAAACAAATGCTTGCAATGGATTCAGCATCATGACAAACCCCTAGTTAGACCCCTCACTTCCTACTTAAATACCCAGAAAATAAATGTTTTTCTGGGTATTTTCCTCCTGTATAGAAAGTCGATGGGAGCCCAACTTGATTTGGCCGCTGTGGCGACCCTGAAGGTCGCCGACTCGGGCGCCCTAGCTAAATCATTAGAGCAAGCCCTGGGCTACACCTGTGCAAAGTTTGGCGCTTTTAGACTGATTAGCACGAAAAAACCCTAAGACCTCCGACTACCTGGGAACGCTTCGGTATACTCCCGGAGGGAGTGGAGGAAGTTGCTCGGGATAAGGAAATCTGGCAATCTCAGTTGGTTACCCCCGCGACCCGATACCGGATAAGTGGTTGAAGATGGATGGATGGAAATGCATATTTTCAAGTCAGTGGGCCCTAATCCAGAGAAGGTTTAGAACCACTGAGCACTGAGCACATGCCTTTAAGGCTCAGTATTGCAGTATTGTGCAGCCTGCCCCGGGTTCGAATCTGACCCAGGCTGTTTGGCAGCATGTCCTTCCACATCTCTCTCCTTGATTCATGTCTCCTTCTAATTGTAGAGAGACTCATCTGAATAAAGCATGAAAAGCTGCACTTAAAGCAGAAGCACATTAATTAAACCTGCCCTATGTAACTTTTCCTATACCCCGGATCTGAACTTGATGTCCCACGTAAGTGCTGAAATTTAGACCATTGAGCTAATAGAGCCGGCCTGCTTGCTTATAGGTTATGGCAGGGGTCTTCAACGTTTTCAGGCCAAGGACCCCTTAGTTGAGGGAGAGATGAAGCAGGGACCCCCCACAACCTTTTCATAGATTCCATATAGTTTCATCGTTTGACAGCACAATCATCAGTGTATTTTGGATTCATATCAATTTGTGTTTTCAGATATTTAACCACTTGAGCCGTCATTACCTAATAAACTTGAGACATTTCACTCTGTACTTATTCTGCTCTTTTCCCCCTCAACACCAAATCGAGGCGTTGTGAGCTTGTAGATAAAAAAAATAAAAACATTTTTAAAAAAAAGGACAAAAGAGTTTGGGATAAGGGGTAAGGAATGGACGGTTCATTTGGTGTTTGTACATGATTTGATACTGTTTGATACTGGTGACCCACATCCGTTTGTGACTTTGACTCTATTGGCACACAGACACACATGCACACACTGCCATACCAGCATACCCACCCACGCACCTTAGATTTAGTCTTACTCATCATGTTTTTGAGCACAGCATGGCAATAACAGTTGAGCTGGCAGTGACTCAGGGGTAGAGTTGCCGTCTTAAAACACAAAGGGTTCCCGAAGGGTTCCCAGTTCGATCCTGGGCTCCCCCAGAGTTGGTGTGGAAGAGTCCTTGAGCAAGACTATGAACCCCTAGTTGCTCCCTGTGAGCAGGTTGGTGTGCCTTGCATGGCTTCCTCTGCCATCGAATGTGTGTGTGAATGGGTGAATGTAATGCACAATCTCTGTAAAGCGCCTTTGCACCATTTACCTTTGTGATTATGAAGTAGGCTAATGAAATACAAGAAAGTGAGAGATTCATTTATAGACATTTCTCCAGGTCCAGCAGAGTTATAGGCCTGATCAATACGGTCGCAATCATAGATGTTAAAACATGACCATCACACGTTAAGTGCGTAAAATAAAATATGTCCAGACTCCAGACTGAACGTCTGATCACTAGACTGAAAATAGAATGAGTCAGCATGAGTCACTCTTCACAAAATAATGCAGTGTCATGACTTTCATCATCATTAGTGTGTGTCCTACTAAGTTAAACAGAGTGGTGGTCGGTGGAAAGTAACTGAGTACATTTACTCTGTACTGTACTTCCTTATTTCCAGATGTCAATACTTTTACTTCTACTCCATGAAGGCAAATATTGTACTTTTATACTCCACATACAATTATTTGAAAACTTTAGTTAGTTTGTAGATTTTTGATTTATATTATTACAAAACCTCTCCAGACTTTTTTGGTCATTTGAAAATAGCCGGCTATTTTCAAAGGATTTTTCTTTTCTTTTCTTTTTTACATTTGAAAACTTTTAATGCCTATACTTTTGTACGTTTTACTCAAGTAAATGTTGTATACCAAACTTGTATTCATTGAAAATGAACCAAAGTAATGAAAACATAGCTAGGGGACAAACAAAGGACTCTGTTTCTGTCATCATCAGTAAACGTTGTTACTGTGGTTAAAGTGTTTGGTTCTGAGACCTTCCATCTGGGTCACATTGGCTGCATTTCTTCACATAGCCACTAGTGGGCGTGATGCCTCTTTGGACTAGTTCATTTTGAGAGCATTTAGATGTAAACCATGATGTGACCCATGCAGTGATGGAAGAATACTGAGATTATTGACTTGAGAAAAAATAGCAATACCACAATGTAAAAAGAATATTCAGATTTCAACATTTGACACAAGTACAAAAGTTTACTGCCATTCAAATATACTTGAAGTATATTAACAGAATGTAGAATGGCATACTTCTACAAGCTTGATGTGAGGTGGGGTTGTAGATTGGTTATTTTCGAATAGACAAAGTATAGGGCTTGATTAGTAAAGTATGTTTAATAGGCTAATTATCTAAAATCAACAAAGTAACTTTTCAATAGTTCTTGTAGAGAAACAATATTTGCCTCTGATTTGCATCAATGTTGGTACATTTTACAGTACAATGTGTATTGGATATAATAGTGATATAATGCAACTTTAAGTACAATCTGTACTTAAAGATGTCACTATATCCTCTTCTACCCCGGATTCGAACCTGGGTTAGGGTAAGGGTTTTCTGGCATTTTTTTTCTTTTTTTTTTTTTAACCATTGATCTATTAGAGCTGTTAGATCTAGTATATGATGTGATATAGAGACACACAGGGGGGAAAGTACTGGGCCATTACAACATCACAGGGGTGTTCAAGAAAGAGGAACTTGGCAGCAGTGATGCACAGAGTTGCAGGTCTCTATGCTGGAGATGATGAAAACGTATCATTATATGAATAATGTAAGTTGATCAACAGTATTGATCATGCTGAAGTAAATGGACTAAATGATATGTGTACAATATCTGTGATGAAATGTGATGTGTATTATTTGGTCATTGTTCGGTTAGATATGCGGATAGATATGCAATAATTGGGTGAAGAGTCATTTGAAATGTAAAACAACAAATGCAGAAGTAACTTGGTCACTCAGCAGACCGCACTGCAGTGATGGGGAAATGAATGCAGTCAATAATGCAACAGTCTGGTCCTTCAGAAGGAACATTGGGCTCTCTACCCCAGCGAGAGGTCACACGCCAAAAGACCCCTTGCACTAATCTGACAGAGAGAGAGAGCCCCCGGAATTAACACTCATTTAATTCTGTAAAGGAAAGTATGGAATGGAAAATGTCAACCCTTTTGGTGCATCTCTAACCTTAGCAGCACAGCACAAACAACTGTCCAAATTGGAGTACTTTTTCCACCGCTGATTGCTTGGGTTCATGCAGGGACGTGCTGGGCCCCTGATTCAGCCGGGAAAAAGAGTTGGAGAGGCCCTCATTGCGCGCTATAGAGAGAGATCTCTCTCTATAGCGCTGCTGCTACTCAAAGATTTGCCATTTCAGATCATGACAAGTGACAAGCCAGTGGGCCAATTACTGTACATGAGTTATATTTTGTCGTTGTCGGGTGGAAACCTTGTATGTCCAAAACCGTTTGTTTTGTAATTATCATTTTAAAAATGATTTAAACTAGTGAAAACAGCCGATTTACAAGCACACAACGCCTCGCACCGCGAGGCGTTGTGTGCTTGTAGAAAATTGGAGATACAAGGTTTCAGTGACGATTTACTTTGTTGGCCGCCCAGCCCCCAAAATGGAACGAAGGCCATTTTATTAAAACATTTTTTCCTAATGGCCGGCCTGGACCGGCCGGGAATGAACCGGCCGTTCGGGAGTTGTCCCGCTTCTCCCAATGGCCAGCACGTCCCTGGGTTCATGTGAGTCCACGATGGTCATGGACTCAAATTAACCCGATCAGTGGCTATAACCTCATTTAGAATATCATAACCAGTAAGACGCCCTAAGGGCGAGGTCACGCTTGGGGCGGTATTGGCCAGCTCCATGTATGGAGATCTAGGTGAAGATCCAGCTGTCTCCATGTATGGAGATCTAGGTGAAGATCCAGCTGTCTCCATGTATGGAGATCTAGGTGAAGATCCAGCTGTCTCCATGTATGGCTATCCAGGGTTTGATGAGGTTAGTGTCGTGAACTTCATATATGGAGATCCAGGCTCCACATATGGAGTTCAAGTCTCTGCCATATATGGAGTGTGACAAGAGGCATGACTGACTCACGGGATGAGGCGTGACTGACGCATGGGAGATGCGGGTTTTCATAGTAAATGCGACCTATGGTCACAATAATTGCGACCGAAGGTCGCAGTTTAGTATGTGAAACGGCACATGCTGACTCCGTTCGTCAGGACGTGTACACTTTTTTACGGTCTATGTGTGTGCCACTCTGACATCACGCTCTGACATCACTGTGATGTCACACTAACAGAATCCCTTGTATGCCCATATATGGAGTTCCCCGATGCCATCAATATTAAGCCCATATCTAACAGGACTTCATATGGGAATGCCCATATATGGAGGCCACATCAACCACATACCGGTACCACACTAACAGTATCCATATATGGCCAAGACAGATGGCCAAGACAGCCCATATCTGTGTGGCTGGTTCTACAGACAGGGATCTCCATGTACGGGCATAAAAGGGTATGATGTCAAATGTCAGATATAGACATCATATAACTTTAACGAATAACTGACTAAGCATGTTTGGGCTCTCACAGCATATCTCCATACAGTACATGGATCTCCATATATGGGTACCAGGGGTCTTCATATGGTTAACTGGTCTGATATACATCACTGGCCAGCAGGGGCGTCACACCAAATTCTGGGCCCTGGGTACAAGGATTCACTGCGGGCCCCCCATGAATGTTAACTATTGAAAAATAGCAGATATACAAGCTCACAGCGCGGCACCGAGTGCCACGCTGCGAGCTTGCAGATCTGCTATTTTTGAAAAATCGTGAAAATGTCAGTGATGCTCAAACTTTTTCATGTGAAGGAACCCCCATCTCATTTAGTTCCAGGGACCCCCCAGAAGCAAAATTTGAGTTACAAATGTTCACTTAAAAAATACATATATTCAAAGATTTGCGCACATTTTCACGACTTTTCAAAAATAGCAGATCTACAAGCTCGCAGCGCGGCACTCGGTGCCGCGCTGTGAGCTTGTATATCTGCTATTTTTCAATAGCTAAAGTTACTAGGGCCCCTCCACCTTGGGCCCTGGTAACTCAGTCCCACTTTCCTACCCCTTGTGACGCCCCTGCTGGCCAGATGGCGAAGACATGGTCGCTTGTCACCCTGAGCTTCTTACTAGTTACTGTACAGTATGTATTTTCCACAGCGGCTGCTGCAGCGCTCGCACCTCCCAGTAAAGCAGTGGTTCCCAAACTGTGGGTAGGTTTTGGTTTTGGGGGGAATCATCCCCTGATTATTTGCTTTACACAGGGGCGTCACACCAAATTCTGGGCTCTGGGTAAGGATTCACTGCGGGCCCCCCATGAATGTTAATTATTGAAAAATAGCAGATATACAAGCTCACAGCGCGGCACTTAAATGTTTGCAAGAAACCTATGTCAAGGACCCCCAAGATGATATGTATTTGGCCACGGACCCTGATCTCAAAATATTTAGTTCCAGGGACCCCCAGAAACAAGATTTGAGTTAGAAATGTTCGCTTAAAAAATACATATATTCAAAGATTTTCACACATTTTCACAACTTTTCAAAAATAGCAGATCTACAAGCTCGCAGCGCGGCACTCGGTGCCGCGCTGTGAGCTTGTATATCTGCTATTTTTCAATAGATAAAGAAAGTTATTAGGGCCCCTCCACCTTGGGCCCCAGTAACTCAGTCCCACTTTCCTACTCCTTGTGACGCCCCTGGCTTTACCATGTAACATTATTGCGACCGTCAGGTCGCACTTACTATCAAAACCTCCACAAACTGTGAGTCAGTCAGTCAGTCCGTCCGTCCGTCCGTCCGTCCGTCCGTCCGTCCGTCCGTCCGTCCGTCCGTCCGTCCGTCCGTCCGTCAGTCTGTCTGTCTGTCACACCTCACACGTCACACTATTGCCCTGCTCATATCTCCGCAACCGTTGCCCCGATCCATGCCAAATTTTGCACACACACTCCTTGCCTGCCAAACTACAACCTACAACCCCCTGAGCTCCAGGGACCCCCAGGTCCCTGGGGGACCCCCAGATGTAAAAAATGACCAAATGTGCAAAAATGACCAAATGACCACCCCAACAGGGCTGCTCACGGGGAATTCCCGGGGACCACCGACTCCTGGTGCTCCAGAACGGATGCCAAAGTGGTGGCACCCCCAGTGGAGGACCCCCTCCACTGCAGCTCACATAAAATGCCGTAACTCGGGCTAGGAGCGTCCGGGAGAGCCGGGGCCGGTACCTATTCGTCCGCCAAGGCAACGCGGAGACCCCACCCCTCATTTCTCACATGGCCCTCTTCTAGCGCCACCATGAGGCCGATTCTTGCAAAACACATTTTTGGACACTGCTCCTACAGATTTTGCCCTAAAATCACACAAATCGGTACACACTATGTCTACACTCATGTCATCAACATGGATCTGTCCCATATAGCGCCACCATCAGGCCGATTTTTTCAAACACATTTTTGGACACTGCTCCTACAGATTTTGCCCTAAAATCACGCAAATCGGTACACAGTATGTCTACACTCATCTCATCAATATGGATGTCCCATATAGCGCCACCATCAGGCCGATTTTTTGAACCACATTTTTGGACACTGCTCCTACACATTTTGCCCTAAAATCACGCTGCGACCTGACGGTCGCTTATCTCCCGATTAGGGAGTCTTACTGGTGTGTAATGTGCATAACGTTAACAAACCAAAATACAGTATAAGTGCATACAAAGTAGGTCGGGAGTGGCTTATTGACAGGTGACAGGTGGGAGTCTGTCCCCGTTACAATGTGCTAGAACAGGGGTCTTCAATGTTTTCAGGCCAAGGACCCCTTAGTTGAGAGAGAGATGAAGCAGGGACCCCCACAACCTATTCCATGTATAGTTTCATCGTTTGACAGCACAATCATCAGTGTATTTTGGATTCATGTCAATTAGTGTTTTCAGATATTTAACCACTTGAACCGTCAATACTTAATACACTTGACCATTCACTCTGTACTTAGTCTGCTCTTTTTCCCCGCTACACCAAAGCTCTTTGCCAAAAATAGCCGATCTACAAGCTCACAACGCCGTTGTGAGCTTTTAGATCGGCTATTTTTGGCTAAAGTTCTCAGAATATGGATGCTAGGGTTCAAGTGGTTAATATAAAAAAGGAGAAAAAAAGAGTTTCTATCACTCAAAGATTTGGAGTATTTGCTGCACAACTTGCTGCACCCAAGCCGTGCTACTCATATGCTGAGTTGGCGGTGCCCAGGATCAAACCCATGACTGTCCTAAAGCAAGATCTTTACCGACTCTGAGCTACCCGGACACAGGTACAATGTCCGCATTACCGCATATTTCTAAAGTTCAAATATTACATAAGTAATAACATGGCAGACAATGTGAAAATAGGTGAACCACAAACGGGGAAAAGCTCGCTCTTTCAAACGACCGTCATTTCGAGTCGACAAAAGAGCGTCGGGAGGGTTAGCGACTCACCCCACAGAGGATAGGTTTAGGGTTAGGGTTAGAGTTGGGTGTCGAAAAGATGACACGTAGTAACAGCAAAACGCTCCCACTATGAGCTTGTAAATCTACTATTTTCACAATATTTATCATGTGGAACCAAGTCAAACTAAATGTAATGCCCACTATTCCAAGTGCTTGTCAAAGTGGGGAGAGGTTCCGAGTTCAAATATGATTATTTTTGGGGGGGTCGCAGACTGAGACGTTTGGGAACCACTGCTTGCGTGTAGAGAACTCCATGTGACACTCATTATTAGCGCTCACGGATGTTCGCAGGGGGAAATCTGCAGAGAACAAGACTTCCTAATCCCTTTATTAGTGGGGCGGGCGACGCACCTTAAGGGCCTCACAGATGAGAGGCCGATGTTGGGTCAGATCAGATCTCGTGCCCGGGGTTTATCGGTGTTCATTTCAAACGACAGCGATCCTCTGTCTTGCGATCGGGCCCGGTATATCCCGCTGTGCCAAGTGAAATATCTCAGACCATTACAAACGAGACCGACGTCTCGCGATTCTAGCCACCCACGATCTCGGGGGGGTGGTGCCAGGAGAGACGCGTCACGCGACTAGATGAAAATTCCGCCCCCTCAAGAGAGTGTTTTTCTCTCTCTCTCTTTCTTCACTCACTTGTTCAATTTCGAAGATGGACACTGACACGGACACTAGCAGCGCTAGCAGTAGCAGTAGCAGCACTGATACGGAGTCTGACACTGAGTTTATGCGTACTGTAGCTGTGTGTGCGCTGCTGTGTTGCGAAGGCGACGACGAACCACCGCCACAGAAGAAACGGAAAAGACGGTGGACCCACACATGGCTCCAGAGACGAGATCAGCGAGGATTGGATCTTTTGCGGTCAGAGTTGGAGGTAAATACAAAGATAGTTATTACAGTCTCTGATGTCTTGGTACAGCGGACAGGTGGTTAGAAAGTGTAGCTCAGTTTCCACTTCATTTTGTGTGCAGTGTGTATTATGACACCGTATTATGACAAAAAGTATAACTCGCCTCATTTATATCCCACAGGTGGAGGATCGCTTTGGATTCGGACAGATGCTGCGGATGAAACCGGAGGAGTTTGACTTTATCCTGGGTCTGGTCGAGCCCTTAATTCTAAAGGCAGACACCAACATGAGACTAGCCATTCCCCCATGTCAGCGGCTGTCCTTAACCTTGCGTTTTTTGGCAACAGGTATGATTTCCTGTAGTACTATTACTGAAAAGATATAAGTGTGTGTGTGTGTGTGTGTGTGTGTGTGTGTGTGTGTGTGTGTGTGTGTGTGTGTGTGTGTGTGTGTGTGTGTGTGTGTGTGTGTGTGTGTGTGGTGTGTGTGAGAAACATAAAGGTAAACAATGAGCTGGATGTGCGCACGATGGTAATGTGTCTATATCTTCTTTGTCTAGGTGAGAGCTTCAGTTCCCTCCGGTTGCAATACAGAATTGGGACCAGCACTGTAGCAGGCATCGTCCTTGAGACCTGTACTGCGCTGTATGAGGCCATGAAAGATGACTTCCTGAAGGTAGGATCTGTTTGATCAGACAGTTTTTATAGTTATAGACACATACTTTAGGATTAGGACAATAATAACCACATATCTCTAGATAATCATATTGTCTTGAGTGACTGCTCAGTGTGATATTTGTATATAGTTGTGAGTATAATGTTAATATATTGTAACATACATTACAGTAATTATCTTTTGCTAAATTGTTACTCATTCATTTTTTTTCTCTCTCTTGCTAGACGCCAACAACTGAGCCAGAATGGCGTGCCATCGCCCAGGGGTTCAAATCGAGATGGCAATTTCCACATTGCCTGGGCGCATTGGATGGAAAGCACATAAGCATCCAACCTCCAGCAAACAGCGGCAGCGTGTTCTACAACTACAAGGGCGGGTTCTCTATCGTATTGATGGCGCTTGTAGATTCCGACTACAAGTTCATCTATGCCAATGTTGGGGTACAGGGTAGGGTCCCAGACGCAGGCCTGTTTGCCCACACTGACCTGTTTCGTGGAATGCAGCGAGGCCTGCTGAACTTTCCTCCGCCCGAGCCATTGCCAAACACTGACACTGGCATAAATGTGCCATATGCGCTAGTCGGTGATGAGGCATTCCCCCTGAGGTGTGACCTTATGAAGCCATATCCTCACAGGCAGCTGGACCACGATCAGAGGATCTTTAACTACCGCTTATCAAGGGCACGGCGAATAGTTGAAAATGCTTTTGGCATTCTCGCAAACAGGTGGAGGGTTTTCAGGTCTACCATATGCCTTGAGCCAGAAAAGGTGATCCAAATCACTTTGGCCTCTTTATGCCTCCATAACTTCCTTTGTGGCCGCAGGTAATCCGATCGTGTCGGGGTACTGTTCAAGCCCAAGACCGATTCCGGGGCCGACCAAACGATTTTCCCGGGGGGTCCTCCCGAAATCTTGTCGGGGATCCTCGGCCCCGGGATCGGCTCAATGTGAACGGGCCTTTAATCCCCTCATGAAGCGTGAGGAATTCAAAGAAGTGCCGGCGATGGATGTGCCAGTAACCCACATTCATTCAAGGCGGTGCAGTCTAGCTCAATGGTTCTCTACATGTGGGTCGGGACCCCCAGGGGGGGCCCAAATAATTTTTTGGGGGTCCCAGATGATTAACTTAATGTGCAACACTGTTTTCTCACCCAACAGTAAACAAACCAGCATAAGGTTTAAGTGTACAGAGGGTATCTGCACATTTCTAAAGTGACAATTTGAATTGTCAAATTTTAGAGGCAGAAATTGTGAAAATAGCCGTTCTACATGCTCAGTGAGCATGTAGATCTGCTATTTTCACAATAGATGGGTTGCATTTGTAGTCCTAAACAGCCATGTTGAGGACCAACACAGGTGTTTTAATGTGTCTGATTAGCATAACGTATGTTAATCTATGCCAATCAGAACACCTATGTTGTTCCTCAACATGGCTGGTGTAGGACTACAAATGCAACATGAATAGAACCGTGTTACACAAAATGTAATGCCTCAACTCTTAGTGCTCATAGGGTGGTGGGGGTCCCCAGTTAAATTATGATTATTTTGGGGGTCACGGCCTGAAAAGGTTGAGAACCACTGGTCTAGCCTATTTAGACTTGGAACGCAAATCTGTGTCACTTTAGATTTGAACCACTTATTTTATGCTTTATCTGTTGAAAAATAGCAGATATACAAGCTGACAGTGAGCTTGTAGATCTGCCATTTTTGAAGAATCGTGAACATATTGTGCAAGTCTGAATATTTTTGACCCGATTCTATAAATGTCTTCAAATTTCTTCTTCTGAATCAATCAGTGGTTGTCAAACATTTTCACGTCAAGGACCCCCAAAATGTATTTTCATGTCAAGGACCCCCAAAATGTATTTTCATGTCAAAGGACCCCCAAAATGTATTTTGGCCGCTGACCTCCATCTCAAAATATGTTGTCCCAGAAGTAAATACCGGTATTTGAGTTACAAATGTTTGCATTAAAAATACATATATTCAACGATTCAGCAAATAATGTTCCCGACTTTTCAATAGGCCTAATAGCGGATCTACAAGTTCGCAGTGCTGCACTTTCAATAGCTAAAGTTTTAATTAATAATTCCTTAATGGTCTAGTCTAGTCAAACACTGAGGGAGAAGCTCAATCAATGCAGAGCTGCATATCGTCACTGTCGGGCAGAAACCTCGTATCTCCAAGTTTCAAACGTGTAAATCTTTTTGCAAAGGAAAGCCCTGCTTCATCATACAAGGCCGTCGCACAAAAGTAGTGAAAACAGCCGATCTACAAGCACACAACGCCTCGCGGTGCGAGGCGTTGTGTGCTTGTAGATCGGCTGTTTTCACTAGTTTAAGTCTTTTTCAAAATGACAAATACAAAACAAACGGTTTTGGACATATACTGTACAAGGTTTCCACCCGACAACGACGATATATTATCATTCTATTCTGGAACCTGATGGCTGTTAGAATGGCAGCCGAATGCCAAAAGTTTAACTGCAGCAAGCAGGGAGCTCAGCTCTAAGCTGTTTGGAGGGGATTTCACTGATGAATAGACAACAAAACTATAGCTGTTCTCTGCATGGCTCTGTGCCATTGTACTACACAGTGGTGGAAAAAGTATTTTTATTTTTACTTAAAGGTGTATTTAGTGATAATGAAAGTGGCCGGGGGTCATCTTGTTCCTTACTGGCCTTACAGCGTGGAAATGTTTAGTTTTTTATATATTTTTTTTACACATTATAATGTTCTCGTTTTGATCATTAGACCCAATCACTGAATATCGCTAGGCCTACGTCTCCAGCTTCAGGATATGTATGATACTGATTTACTACGAGACTGTGGCATTTTATGAGTTCAGTAGTTTACAATCTAGGCATTTAGCAGACGTTCTTTATTCAGAGCGACTGTGGTTCTCAAAGCTTTTATTTTGACCATCATAACTAAACATCATAACATAACTACGGCCATACTCGACCCTGATTGGTCAAGGACTGGCTGGCCACCTCTGAAAACTGAATCTAGCTATGCTCGTAACACGGGCCATGGTGGAAGTCCTTATATGGTCAGCACACATTCTAGTGAGGAGAATGAATGGAAAATGTACCAATTATATTTTTATTTGAATGAAATACAATCACTGAATATACCTTTAAAGGACGACTTCACCACTTTTCAACATCATATAATTGGTCCTCATAAATGTTCATGATAAAATAGCATATTTATTTTTCTACTCGGTCTGTGTCTCAGAGGAGGGCTGTGGGCAGGTCAGAAACCCCATCATCTTGTGACATCATCAATGGGGAATTTAAAGCTGATAGAAAATGCAGGCTTTATATTCCTGAAAAATTGCAATGTTAAGGTGGAAGCCATTGTTCTTGCGATAATAAAAATCGAAATAGTCTTTCAAAAATATTGTTTTAAAAAAATCTGTCAAAAGATGATGGGTTTCTGAACTTCCCACAGCTCTCCTAAGAGACTTGGACAAAGTAGGGAAAAAATGCTATTTTATTATGAACATTAGTGAGGACCTATTATATGAAGATAGGTTGAAAATTGGCAAAAATCGTCCTTTAAGTAAAATATCAATACTGCAATAGAGAAATACTTTGTTAAAGCACGGTCACACCAAAGTAGGCTACCTATGAGAGTGGATTCCCCATTCCGCCAATGTATGTCAATGGGAACGGAGCGGTTTCATGCCAGTAGAAAACCGCTCCATTGTCATTGAAATGCAATGCGGAATGGGGACTCCACTCTCATGGGTAGCCTACTTTGTTGTGACTGCAGCCAAAGTTTGGAATTCAAAATGTTGACCTTGACTAAAAGTACAAAAGTAGTGGTATTAGAATGTACTTAAAGTACCAAAAGTACTCATTAATTATGCAGGAAAAATAGCAGTTGTACAAGCTCACAATGCGTAGCATCACGACGCATTGTGATCTTGTAGATCGTCTATTTTCAAATGGCCAAAATGTACAGTATATATAGGGTTGAAGTGGTTATATATTTTGTAATACTCAATCTACAAAGCAACTAATGTTTTAAAATAATTATTGTGGATTACTATTTGGATCCGAGATGAGTAAAATCATTTTTAAATTGGAAGTAAAGTACAAATACCTCAATATTGTACTTAAGTACATTACTTTAGTAAATGTTATACACAACTGGCAATACATTCCCTTTGTATCTTTTTATGAGATGTTGGACTATTAAACAATCACATTTTATGTTTTTATCCAGGGGTAAAAATTACAAATAACCAGCCAATAAACATGTCAGCATCAGCAACGGTTAGTTTTACAGGGTTAAACTCAACTGTGTTTATTTATATTATCACGTACGACACACACATTTCCTCTGGTGTTTGACCGAGCTCTCTGAGGCCAAGCGCAGTTGGAAAGCACTTCACATAAACACACACTTCAAGAGAAGAATGATGTGGGTCTACTGTAAGGTCACAGGGGGAGGAGGTCAGGAGGCCAGTGGAGCCAGGGGCGTCACAAGGGGTAGGAAAGTGGGACTGAGTTACTAGGGGGCCCAAGGTGGTGGAGGGGCCTTAATTATTTTATACTTTAGCTATTGAAAAATAGCAGATCTACAAGCTCGCAGCGCGGCACTCGGTGCCGCGCTGTGAGCTTGTATATCTGCTATTTTTCAATAGTTAAAGCACAGGGGCCCCGCAGTGAATCCTTGTACCCAGGGCCCAGAATGTTGTGCGACGCCCCTGAGTGGAGCCATCACTGTTGCATCCTGTTCAGGCACGTGCATATTCGAATATCAAAGTCACTATTTGATGTTGTTCACCGAAGTCGAATATTCGCTTATATTTCTTTTTTCACAGTTGCATTTGAAACAACGTTCAAATGCAACAGTGTGTGCCCACTGCCCATGCAGGCATCAGGCACTACTGGAGACTCAAGACAAAAAAGAAAAAAGATCTCTATAGAAGCAAATCATGCTTTCCGGCATCCTTTAAAAAAAAAACATAATTTCCAGGGGGTCCCCAAATGATAGGTATAGGAACCAAATGGACACTCTCCGAATTAAATTAACATGGATTTTACAATATAAATTGGGATCTCAGAGATAGAAATGCTATTAAATGTGGGTCCGTAGCCTAATTCACGTCAAACTGGGGGTCCTTGAAATTGAAATGGTTGGGAATCACTGCTAGAGCCATTATGAATCTTATCTTAGGGGGTCCCTGGCATATCTTTTCAAATGGGGGTCCAGCGGATAATAAGTATCAATTTGGGGGTCCTTGACAAGACATGAAAAAGTTTGAGAACCACTGCTCTGCTCTATGGGAACACAGGCTTATCCTCTCTGTCTGAGGCATGATAAGCACTCTGTTATTCTGTTTGTTTTTAAAAGCCATCTCTCCCCCTTATTTGTTCTATGTTGAATCAGAGCCTCCTACCAGTCCCACCTGCATGACTTTCTGACCATTACGGTTCCATTTGCTCATACAGAGCTGTAGGCTAGGGCAGCATTCTCTTTTGCACTCTCTACAAAATCTCTTTGGCAAAACATAGCCGATCTACAAGCTCAAGATGGGTTGTGTTGCGACGCGTTGTGAGCTTGTAGATCGGCAGTTTTTTGGCTCAGTGCTCGATCTGCTTGGAATGAGCTCCAGAAGTCCTTGAAAATCTGATTTGAGTATTTTCTGTGTTCTGATTTATTAATTTTAATATTGCTGTATATTAATGTATATTTCTGTTGATTATTGTCTCCACCAGCCGAAGGCTGAGGGAGAGTATGTTTTCCCCTCCGTCCGTCCGTCCGTCCGTCCGTCCGTGCGTCCGTCCGTCCGTCCGTGCGTCCGTCCGTCCGTCCGTCCGTGCGTGCGTCCTCGCAGTTTGTGAGCAGCTAATCTCAGTCACCGTTGGCCCGATCGCTGCCAAACTGAGCACACACACTCCCTGGATGCCAATCTAGAACCTCTGCCCCACATTTTTCAAATCAGCCTCATGGTGGCGCTATAACAGGCCGATTTGTGTGGCCTGGTTGTTACCAGCTAATCTCCGGCGCCGTTGGCCCGATCGCTGCCAAACTGAGCACACACACTCCCTGGATGCTAATTCAGAACCTCTTCCCCACATTTTTTAAATCAGCCTCATGGTGGCGCTATAACAGGCCGATTTGTGTGGCCTGGTGGAGACCTGTGCTCGGAAGAGCACTGCTTCTAGTTGTGTCTGCATCTCGGCTACTTTGAAAATGAGGGCCTGCCCCTCGATTGAGAAATGGCACAAAACGGGCAAAGTCTGTGAGTATATGATGTCCATAAGTATATCATGCACAGCATACAGTACATCTAGCGATATGCTCACGCACCTTTATATCTTATCTCAGGAAGTGTAAACTGTAGATACTGTGCCTAGACCTAACCTTAACCCCAACCTTAACCTCAGTAAAACTATGCCTAACTTTAAAGTCACATGGCTGCAACTCAAAACTGGTAAAAGGGACAAAGCCTATCCTTACCTCCCCCTGACATTAATACCATTATTTTTTTTATTTTGTTTTTTGCATAGTACTGTGTTGTATTTATCTGTCATTTAATGTTGTATGAATTGAGTACAAAGGGACCCCAATTTAAACAAACCAAAAGCGCTTTCTTGTGGTGTTTATCCTTTTGGTTGACCTTGTATCAGTGGACTGTACTGTCCTGTACCTTTTCCTATGCAAACTTCTAAGTAGCCTATTCAATCAATCAAACTGCCAAATGGTAAATCGTGCCTTTATGTAGAGCCTTTATCCAAGGCGCATTCATACAGCGATGGCGGAGGAAACCATGCAAGGCACCAAGCAGCAACTAGGGGTTCAGAGTCTTGCTCAAGGACTCTTTGTCACTAACTCTGGGGGAGCCTGGGATTGAACTGGGAAACCCTTCAGGAACCCTCTGTGTTCTAAGACTGCAACTCTACCCCTGAGCCACTGCCGCCCACAAAGCCATTCAGGCTTTCAACGTTGGTGAAATCAATAATAGTGCTTCTGGGACCACATACCAAACTGCTCACGTGCAACAACAAGGGAGGAGAATGATTCCAGTCCACTGTCTCCAAGGGTTTTCTCCTCCGTCTACTGTTTGGGGTTAAACGTGCAGTCAGCGGGTCAATGCACTCATCACTTCCCTTCCACTGGAACGGAAAAAAGAAAAGACATGGTAATCGTTTCCTGACACCGCAGGAATTATACACACCATTAAGTGTGTATCATTCTTCTTAAGAGAGATATAATAGCTCAATAAAGCTCCAATAATGTGATAATGCTTCATGCGAGATACAGCAAAGCCACAAAGATGGATTCATTCTTTAATGTCTGGATAAAATATTGCAATCATTTACAGTGTAAAACAGTAGTTCACAAACTTTTAAAATCTTGTAGATCTGCATGCTACTTTTAATGCTTTTGTGAGATGCTGATGCTGCTCAAACAGGACGTTAATTTTCGAAGGAAGAATACGTTAAAATATGGAGATGCTTGAATATAATAAAGTCGAAAACTTCTGCCCTATTGCACTGTATATGCATCAGCGCCATGTGTGGTGGCATAGCCAATGGGGGCGTGAAAGTGATGGCACTCGAGGACGGTACAACTGAACCGCATCACCTGGTTCTTTATGACTTTTCAAGGTTTACACGACGATAACATGAAGATTAATATATAGCTTCAATCTGCAGGCTCCGCTGTTGACACTGCATGATGAATTAATGGCACCTCCTCGGCTACCTTTCCGTGACCTAGTTTTATTATGGGAAAAAAAGCAAGGAAAGCATGAGATATGCTGTCTGTTGGCTGACCTGGGAATGAACCGGCCAGACCCGTGAACCTAAACACAGCTGAACTCTGCTTGAACTGAGCCCAACGCCAGATGGAAAGAAGTGCTTTATGAGGACACGACACGGAGGCCTTCACTTCACTCAATGCTTCTCCACTCAGTGGTGGAACCAGAAGTATAACAATAATACCACAATGTAGAAATACTCAGTTAAAAGGAAACGTCCTGCATCTACTCTCCAGAACTTCACTTTGAGTGAAAGTAGCCTACAAAAGTGGCTATTGACTTCAAGATTATATTCAAAGTATCAAAAGTAAAAGTGCAGATAATTCAGAATGTCCCATTTCACAAGTGTTCTTAAAATGTTTCCATTTTCCAACATTTTTCCAAAATGGCTATAATCTACAGCCTCACAGCACATCGCATCGCATTGCGTTGTGAGGGTGTCGATCGGTTATCTTTCGGAAATCCCAAGTACAAAATAGAGCTTAAGAGTGTTAAGTCGATCAGATCAGCCGGCTCTCCAGGACCAACTCACTGTATCTCGCAAAAAACATTACTTTTTCAACAAAAAACATAATTTGTTTGTCGAAGACAGCCTTACTTTGGTTTGATGTCCTCAAAAACAAACAGACTGACATAATCATCCAGAAGCAGCTCATACCGGTATATTGATTGATCTGTTGGAGGAAGTTACCAGTAATTTACTGCTCTTTCCTGGACTGTATTCAACAAATAACTGGTTATTATTACACCTCATTAAATGTGGTTCCTCATCATTATTCTATCAGGGTGTCGACTGAACTCTGCAAGTATAAATGTATCTCTGTGACATCAGTCAGCTCCAGGGGTCATCAATAAATATGTCAAAGACTTGGCCTTTGTCCGAGGCACATTTTGAATGTTGTGTTTTACGCCCCACTATGTTCTTATTTTGATCCCAATTACTGAAAGTCAGTCTCCAGGTTTTCTTCAGATTATGTATGACACTTATTTACTAGTTCTAGTGGCTCTCAAATGTTCTATTTGCAAGGACCGCCATAACAGACAGAGTTACAGAGTTACAGACCTGGTATGGTCATTCAGGGCCATTGATGTGTTTGATTTGTTTGTCTGTGGCAAAAATAGAGTTGTGACAAAATGTCCA
This sequence comes from Nannobrachium achirus, assembly GCF_963921795.1. Taxonomy (NCBI): domain Eukaryota; kingdom Metazoa; phylum Chordata; class Actinopteri; order Myctophiformes; family Myctophidae; genus Nannobrachium; species Nannobrachium achirus. The sequence goes on from NC_137812.1 coordinate 68,947,452, forward strand.
CCACAAGCCAACATGACGATGACCCCTGTCCCCTGATCAGCTCAGGTTTACAGGCTGAGGAACAAAGCCATTCACACACAGTTCACACTCAGGTGGCCCCCACTGGGAGGTGAGAGGTTTAGAGGGTCTCTTAGAGTCCCCCAGTGGCCATAATAACTATAAGTACGGGGCCGTTTGGCCCAGGAGAAAGTCCTGGAAGTGACACAGAGGGCAAAGGTTTGTTTTAACGCTGCCTGAGGGTCCAGCATGTGGTTTATAAGCCCCCTCGGTGTGTGTGTGTGTGTGTGTGTGTGTGTGTGTGTGTGTGTGTGTGTGTGTGTGAGTGTGTGTGTGTGTGTGTGTGTGTGTGTGTGTGTGTGTGTGTGTGCGTGCGTGCGTGCGTGCGTGCGTGCGTGCGTGCGTGTGTGCGTGTGTGCGTGTGTGTGTGTGTGTGTGTGCATGTGTGTGTGTGTGTGTGCCTGCCTGCCTGCCTGCCTGCGTGCATGTGTGTGCGTACACAGCAATGACTTTGGCATCGTTCTGGAACACAGTTTCCTGCTCAGTCAAGTGTTTTTCCATATCATATTTTACCATTGAGCTAATAGAGTCTGCTGCTTGCTCAGGGGATAAACTGAATCTTGACCATCAGGTCAAACATTTGTGTTAGATCCTATGTTTAGGAGAAATGGCCTTTGAAACTGTACATATTGTATTAAGTAAATTGGACAAAATTGCATTTTATTCATTGAAAAAGGTTATGTGTCTAAAATCCCAGGATTGCTCCTCAGGCACATTCACACATCAAAGGGGCTTGAGCCCCTGCACTTTTACCCGTCGGTAAAAAGTGCCTGCTCCAGAGTCCAGACCATGAATGCAGTTTTCACTATGGTGAAAGAAATGCAAATGCCCCTCTTTCCATGCCATACCTGAAGGCAGCGTTCAAGAGAATTGCCTTGTCCAAACTCTCCTGAACTTGAATGCAGCATCTTACCGGTATGTTTAAAGAATTGCCCTCTCTGTGTAGAAATGCATGCCGGTACGCCACACCTCCAGTACTCACTTGATTATTACACTTAGTTTAGTGTGGTATCGAGTACCGAAAATAGCCGACCTCGAAGCTCACAACGCGTTGCGACGTGTTGTGAGCTTGGAGGTCTGCTATTTTCAATATTTTCACCAAAGCCAAAGGCCCTTTCAGAAATGTAATCTGTAACATTCTCTGCACGTCCCTGTTGCTCCTGGTGAGAACATGACAGTGTTGTTGTGGTTATGGGTCAGCTTACAGTTACAGCACATCATATCTCACTCTGTTTACACCCAGAGGACACCAGTTCATGAGCAGGGCCGGGTCATTGACAACACTTGTTTTGTTTACATACAAACAGGGGCTGTCTGGACCACAATAGAATCTTTTTGTTTAGATTTAGAAAACTTTAACCCTAGTCAGGGCTGTATTAGCCACGGGGCTGGTGGGGCCGGGGTCAGAGGCCCTTGGGGAGAACTGGGTCATCACCAATTTACTCAAATTAAATGTATAAGTTAATCAAAATCAAATGTGTGGGCCCCTTCTTCTTATTGCAACCGTCAGGTCGCAGTTACTATCAAAACCTCCACCGGTCTGTCAGTCTGTTTGTCTGTCAGTCACGTCACACATCACACTTTTCCCCTACTCATATCTCTGCCACCATTGCCCCTATCCACCCCTCATTTCTCACATGGCCCTCCTCTAGCGCCACCATGAGGCTGAGTCTTGCAAAACACATTTTTGGACACTGCTCCTACGGATTTTTCTCTAAAATCATGCAAAGCGGCACACAGTATGTCTACAGTCCTGTCATGAACATGAATCTGTCCCATTTAGCACCACCATCAGGCCGATTTTTTAAAGCACATTTTTGGACACTGCTCCTACAGATTTTGCCCCACACATGATCATCATTGACCCTCACATGATCATCATGCCTTCAAATAAGAGCAGTAGGCTTCTGTGTAACCCTAGTGACAAAATGGGGCAAACATTTTGTCAAAAATTAGCAGATATACAAGCTCATAACGGGTCGCAATGTGACGCGTTGTTTTCGGTGAAGAGATTTGCTGTAGAGGTGAAAAAGAGGTGATATCAATTAAATAAATATTATACGGTTTAAGGTTAATGTCCAAGATGCAAAACACAGAAATATATTATGCATATTATGGAAAAGTTATTATAAACTGTGATTTCATTGCCAATACACTCACTTCACATACATAGACCTACTCTACATCAAGTTACTGAGAGCAATCCACATGTCCATCTCTCTGTACACACAAACTGTGCAAAACTATACTACGAAACTAAACAACAACAATGTCCAAAACTGTAACTTTTCAGGATTCCCATTCAGAAATAGCAAAAAGTAGCAGATATACAAGCTCAAATGTGTTTTGATGCTTGTGGATCTGCTACTTTTGATGCTACTTGACAATGTAGTATGTGAACAGATTAGACATTATGGCACAAATCTGCTCTTAAATAGGAACACAGTGCCTTTCCACGATGTCGGAAGATATTCATGTCAGATATCAGCAGCTGTTCTAGCGGTTTATCTAGGTCAGCAAAAAAAGGTAGCCTATAAGCTCCAAAAGAGGCTTATGAGATGTTTCTCAACTTTCCTCCTCAACATGCATGTCCTTCCTTCAGTCCATAAAGGATTATGAGGTATAATTGGCTGCTGGAATGTTTCAGCTCATAATGGTATTTCTCTCACAGACTAAATCCCCCTCCATTCTCATGTCATCACCCTCCCCAACTCAACTGCATGGCGAGATGGCAGTGGCTCAGGGGTAGAGTTGTCGTCTTAAAAGACGGAGGGTTCCCAGTTCGATCCCGGGCTCCCCCAGAGTTAGTGTGGAAGAGTCCTTGAGCAAGACACTAGCTGCTCCCGGTGAGCAGGTTGATGCCTTGCATGGTTTCCTCCACAATCAGTGTGTGAATGGGTGAATGTAATGCATGTAATCTCTGTAAAGCGCCTATAAATGCACCATTTACCATGGGACAGAATCAGCACTGGTAAAGCTTTACCTGAGGAGGGGCGTATTTGGACCCTAAGCACCCCTAAAATTCATGTCTGCACCCCTAAAAGAAAGAAAGAAAGAACAAAAAAAACACAATTAAAAGAAAGTCCTCCACTTATTCCATAATGTGGGGCAAATTCTCATGGGGTTGAATTTTAATTAGAGTGGTCCTCTTGAATTATACGAAACATCATGATTCATACTCTTATGCAATAATGTTTTCAAATAAAACTTGAACTTGAGCTTGATTAGGAAATCTTACTTTCATTTTCATGATGACCTCTGTGTTTTTTAACAGCTTGTCCAAAAGTAACCCAGTCTCCATGGAGACAAACATTTTAAAATATGGTTTGTGTCTGTTTTTTGTTTGTGTTTCAGTCGTGATAAGCTGGCCTGTGTGAATATATTTCCCATCACTAGTTACTCATAATGAAAAGCCTCTATCATTTAAGTGCAGTCCTGTTTTGCAGTTGAGTTTCTAACTCTCAGACAACATTGTATGTATTAGTGGTGGAAAAAGTACTCAAATTGTTAAGTTCAAAAGCATCTGCATCAAAATATACTTAAAGTACCAAAAGTAAAAGTATTCATTGTGCAGAATGTCCCATTTTAACAAGTTCAACATTTATGAAGAATCTTTTGAAAATAGCTGATCTACAAGCTCACAATGCATTGTGAGTTTGTAGATCTGCTATTTTCAAATGGCCAAAAGAATATCTACAAAGTAACTATTAACGATAGTTTTCATATAACATGCAGTGCAGTGAAAGTACAATATTTTCCTCTGAGATGTAGTGGAGTAAAAGTAAAAGTATAAAAGATTGGAAATACTTCAGTAAAGTAAAAGCAGGCATAACTCAAACTTGTACCAAATACACTTCGTTACTTTCCACCACTGCATTGTAGTTACCCAAAATGACTTTCTATTGATGACTCACGCCATGGAGACTTGAGTTCAATAATATTTTATTTTGTATCAGTTGCATTCCTAAGACAAAAAAGTGATTATAGTAAACTTACTGCTATTGATTCTGGATGGAGACGCAAATGCATTTGTGTCCCCATCCAGAATCAATGGGGGTACATTTATTGTTGCAACCCACAGTGCCCTCCTAGTGTCGCCGACACATGCAGGCCTGTGGGGTCTGGTCAGCATCGGCCGGGTCGGCTGGAGGACGATGTTGTCTGATGTTGCAAGACCCGAAAAACCCAGTGACTCCAGGAAACAACACTGACGATGACGTGTCCGAGTTTGTGCAACACTAGATGTTCTGCTAACTTGCAATAAATAATGTTGTTATCCATTGGGGGTGCATGAGTCTCCCATTAAAGATCAGACTCAGAACCTAGAAATCACTCCCTGCTGTTGACCCCTAGAAATCCTGGTATAAGTAAATACTAATAAGCAGGGAGGTGCAGAGAATGTTAGAGATGCAGGGGCTGACATTTCAAAAAGGGCATTTTGGTGAAAATGTCGAAAATAGCAGACCTCCAAGCTCACAACGCGTCGCGTTGTGAGCTTGGAGGTCGGCTATTTTCGGTACTTGATACCACTCTGAACTAATCAAGTCAATACTGGAGATGTGGCGTAACGGCATGGATTTCTATGCAGAGAGCAATTCAACATAAGATGCTGCATTCAAGTTCAGGAGAATCTCGACAAGGCAATTCTCATGAATGCTGCCTTCAGGTATGGCATGGAAAGAGGGGGCATTTGCATTGCTTTCACCATAGTAAAAACTGCATTCATGGTCTGGAGAGGGCACTTTTTACAGACGGATAAAGGGGCAGGGGTTCATGTGTGTTGATGTCTATGTTTGCAAGTGCCTGCTAATAAGTATAAGTCATGCACGACCACCGTATTGCCCTGAATCAGCGATCCATCGATACCAGGGGTCTTCAACATTTTTCAGACCAAGGACCCCTTAGCTGAGAGAGAGTGATGAAGCAGGGACCCCCACCCTATACATATTGTAGGCCTATAACATGTTGCAGATTAAACCTTTTCTCATACTGTAGATAGCTTCATCATAGACTTGTTTGAGAGCATTATCATATTATGTTGAAGTGTATTTTCAGACAGTTCAGTTTCAGACACAAGCCTCAATACTTAGAAAACTTGAACTCGATCTGCTCTTTCCCCCCCTGTACCAAACCTCTTTACCAAAAATAGACGATCTAGCAGCTCACAACCCCTTACCTTCGGCCAAAATGCCCTTCAGAAAGGGAATTCTAGCGTTCAAGTGGTTATTGTAAAAAATAAAAGAAAAATGGGGTTGATGTTGTTTTTTCTTTTTAAAATAGAGCGGTTCTCTTGAATTGCAGAACCATCATAATTCATACTGTTATGCAATGATGTTTCTAACAAAACTTGAACTTGATTAGGAAATCTTACTTTCATTATGACCACTGTGTTTTTAACAGCTTGTCCAAAAGATATGGCGTGTCTGTTTTTTGGAACTTAATAACGTCTGTGTTTTCAGTCGTGATAAGCTGGCCTGTGTGTAAATATTTCCCATCAAGTTACTCATAATGAAAATCCTCTATCATTTAATCAGTGCAGTTTTGTTTCTTTTTTGCAGTTGAGTTTCTAACTTTCAGGAGGTATGACAACATTGTATGTACAGTATGTTGCCCAGAAGTGTTGATTTTGACAGTGCGAGGCGTTGTGAGCTTGTAGATCTGCTATCTTCGGCCAAGATTCCCTTAAGAAAAAGAATTGTAGGGTTAATGTAAAAAATAAAAGTTCCTATCACAAACATTTGGTGCCCCCTGCCCCTGTAGCAACTCTTTCAGAGCTATGTTGTTTGTGCCCTATATACCATAATGCACAAACATGTGCCCACATCATGTGCACGTGCACTCACACACAACAACTGCTTTATTTGAATATATACAAATGAGCTTAATGAGAAGGGCTTCAAATGGAGGTAGAACAGGGTGGTCACTGTGAGACATCTACAACACAGGCCACTTGACTCTCTCTCCCCATGAAACCCAAATCTCTGTCTGGAACTTAATCAGCTTTGGGCACTAATTGGAATTTTATTGATGTACAAAAGTGGGTCACTAAAGTTGTAATTCATCTGCCCCAGTTTGACTTTCCAGCTCAAAACAAATCTAAAACATGTATAAAATAACAATAATATAACAATATTTTAATTGATATCCCATAATGGTATATAGCCTATGATAAAGTTAAAGTTAAAGATATGAATGTGATTAAAATGAATCTAAGACTAATATGAACCTGATTAATATTAAACGTTAATACGTTTTAGAACTGGATATAAATATGTTGTCTGTCTTCACTGTGTCCATTTTAATCTCTATTTAACCTTTGTGTTAATTAGTAGTATAGTATAGGCTATATAGGCCACATTTTCAATTAGGACATTTAAACAAATGGAGTAAATCACAAAGGCTATTTTCTTCTCCATGAAAGAAATGATTGTCACTTAAATCTCCAGCAGTTCAAACTATAACAACCATTCAGTCAAATCTTCTTGTTGACATAAAGCTTTGGCGCACGTGTAGAATCAACTACACGGGAGGAATGTCACTCGTGGCCAATCATTAGTGCTGTGGGGATATGGCCTCTCCTCTCCATGACGCGCTCTGGGATAAAAAGACCCACGGTCGCGTGAACACGTTCACAGAACAACTGTCTTAACTCCGAAAACTAAAACTTTGAACTAAATCTAAAACTGTTCCACGATGCTCAACCTGTTCACCTTCCTGGTGGAGAAGCTGTTCCTTCTCTCCAACTTCAACCTGTTTGAGTTGAAGCGCTCTGATGGAGACGGCGAGGAGGAGCGCAGCGCCAAGGAGCGCACGGTGGCACCGGGGGCGCACGGAGAGCGCGCAGGACGCATGCGGCGGGGCGACCTCCTGGAGGTGCCCAGGTCCCTGTTCACGCACTTCGGCATCTACCTGGGCGACGGCCGGGTGGCGCACCTCATCCCGGACATCCTGCCCGTGTTCACGGGCGACCCGAAGCTGATCGCCAGCGTGATCACCAACACGCGGCTGATCGTGGGCTGCGCGTGCCGGTGCGCCACGGTGCGCGTGGACACGCTGGAGGACTTCGCGTACGGCGCCGGCGTCCTGGTGAACCGCATGGACGGCGAGCTGGTCCGCGGACCGGCGCTCCCCAACGAGGAGGTGGCCAGGAGGGCCGAGAGGCTGGTCGGGGAGGTGCCGTACAGTCTGCTGTGGAACAACTGTGAGCACTTTGTCACGCACTGCAGATACGGGTCTGGGACCAGCAGGCAAACAGAAGAGGTATAGCATAATATATAGGCCTACTGTAGCTTATATTAGCCTATATAGCAGGGGTAGGCAACCTTAGGCACGGGTGCCAACATTGCCACTTGCAAGGGAGGTTGATCACTGGCACACTGGTAGAGAGAGAGAGAGAGAGAGAGAGAGAGAGAGAGAGAGAGAGAGAGAGAGAGAGAGAGAGAGAGAGAGAGAGAGAGGATTTTTATTTGAAAATGACATCCTGCACACAATCTACATTCATTCAAATGTTGACCTGCCTGGTGAGGGATATTCAGGGAGATATAGGTGGGGTTTATTGCTAATATTTTGAATTTGCCAATAACACTTCAGTCTAATGATCATTCCTGTTCCTGACAACCAAAATATGTCTGATTTTTGATGGGGTGTCGTTATGTTGACATGATGGCACACACTGATCTACAAAATAAAAACACATGGCACTTCATTTCAAAAAGGTAGGGCCTATAATCCTATATGGCCTCCTCCATCGCGTGGCGTGACGGTGTCGCCCGAAAGTATCCGATGTAGGAAGACAGGAAGGCGTTGCGCAGCGTGCAGTGACGCATCCCACAGCTTGTAGATTTGATATAATTTCGTGCGTAAAATGCCCATTAATTGGCCATTACGCACTGACACTACTCCGCCGCTCGCCGAAAAAAGAACTCAAGTTAGATCAGTGCTGTTGAGCGACACCGTCGTATGATTGATTGATTGATTGATTGATTGATTGATTGATTGAAGACTTTATTAAAGTTTGTATAGGAAAAGTTAGTCAGTTTCATGACAGTAAAGTTCACTGGTATAAGGTCAACTAAAATCAATTCAATTCAGATCATTTTTTTTAAACTCATATAACATTGATTGATTGAGATAGAAGATAGCCCTTCATTTAGGCCTATGCAGTATGCACAGTCATAATTAGATTTTTTAATTAACTCTTCTTTATTGCACTTTAATGCCAGAGTCATGCGTGCCTGATATAGTGAAAATGTCAGCTGTGCATATCATCTGTATGCAGCCTAATGCATATTTGCATATAAATGCATCAGCCATAACATCATTGTTTGATTACAATAGCTGGGTGAGCAGTTAATAGGCCAATGTAGATTACGAAGTGTAGCTAATGTCACTGAACTAAATTTAGCTTGTCTATTTTATTTACATAGATTCAATTATTACACTGTCATCAATGAATAAACCCCCCAGAATTAATAACAGCGCAGACATAATAATTATATTGTTTTATTATGCAGGCTACTGTAGGCATGATTGTAAAGTGAACTTCACAACAAGGACACCAGCACTCACTTTAGAATGAATTCCTCCACATTTATTGGTTTCCCCCAGCAGCAGCAAACAAACGGTTGTAAAATGACTGTAAAGTGGAAAAGAGGATTTAGTCAGAGTGGCCACCTAAAATTATTTGTATTAACTTTTTTTTTTAATGGTCTAATGTAAAGTATAAGAACATGCATGCATCATTATCAGACCTTAATGTACTCAGCAACTTCTTTATGGCCATAATGACTGACTATAATAGAGGGTAGGCACAATAAGCTTCGGCTTCACCCTACGCCTTTTTCGGTGTTGCCAATATGTACAGTATGCAAAATTACATTTAAGTAATTTTCCTATGTAATGATATAAGGCACCAATGCCACCGAAACAAATTATTCTTTCACAAGCCACAGGTTTTGTAGCAGTTGTAGAAATAGTAGTAAGGCCTTAAATGTCAAAAAGTTCAAGCACGTTCAAAAACATGTATACTTTACATTAGTTCAGATCATTTTAGAAAATAGCCAATTTAACACTGAGGTGCTCACAATGTTTTTAGGTGCCCACTCTTCCTGCGGTTACCGGTCAGATAAAGAATACTTTCAGTAGCAAGTATATGACCTAATATATGTAATATGACCTCAAACATCTGTTTACTTTTCCTCTGCAGTTCTGTGAGTGCATGAAGTCCATCATCAGAGACCAGCGCAGCGTCGTCGTCGCGGTTCTCCTGGGAATCGTGTCCATCTGCTGTTTTGGCATGTTGCCATCGACTACATTACCCACAATCCTCATCCCCTTCACTCTGTGGATGGCCGGCTGATGAGGCAAACACTCCCCTATCTCTCTCAGCACAGAACCTGAAGTGAACTTTCATTCAGAGGACAAACACTTTGCCAGGCATGCACAAACTCATTGGAGTTGGTTTACATCTTTAGTCAAATATAGGCAAGGAACACAGTATACCAGGGACGTGCTGGCCATTGGGAAAAGCGGGACAACTCCCGAACGACCGGTTCATTCCCGGCTAGTCCAGGGCCGGCCATTAGGAAGAAAAATTAAATAAAATGTCGGCCTTCGTTCCATTTTGGGGGCTGGGCGGCCAACAAAGTAAATCGTCACTGTCGGCAGAAACCTCGTATCTCCAAGTTTCAAATGTATACATGTTTTCGCAAAGCAAAGCCCTGCTTCATCATACAAGGCTGTTGCACAAAAGTTGTGAAAACAGCAGATCTACAAGCACACAACGCCTCGCACCGCGAGGCGTTGTGTGCTTGTAGATCGGCTGTTTTCACTAGTTTAAATCATTTTTAAAATGATAAATACAAAACAAACGGTTTTGGACATACAAGGTTTCCACCCGACAACGACGAAATATAACTCATGTAATTGGCCCACTGGCTTGTCACTTGTCATGATCTGAAATGGCAAATCTTTGAGTAGCAGCAGCAGCGCTATAGAGAGAGATCTCTCTCTATAGCGCGCAATGAGGGCCTCTCCAACTCTTTTTCCCAGGCTGAATCAGGGGCCCAGCATGTCCCTGCTATATACAGTAGTCTTGTCTTCTGGCCATCATCAGTGAAAGCTGAAATGCAATGTACGGTACATTTGGTTGCTGTCGGGCAGAAGCCTCTTGCCTGCGTTGCTGCAGGAAGAAGCCGAAAGCGAGTTCCGTAGGCAGCGCAGAAGTGCTGATATTCACGATAACACATTGGCCTACTAGCAATAACAGCACATGTTCAACTAATACATATGAGTAGAGAGATGCCTGCAACAAAGCAGAGCTGGCCAGATGTATAGAGAACCGAGATGACTGGAAACAACGATGGAGGGCTCGTCTGAGGACGACCTAGAGAGAGAGAAGCAGAAAGCCTGCAGCACTCCAAATTAGATACAGTCTTTTCGGTGCACGGCTCAAAAGAACATGCGAGGTGAAGAAGTTGCCAGCACTCAAAACGCTGATGAAGACCTAGATGGTCGAACCGCGTCCGTTTTGAGCCTGTTGTGAGGTAAATAATTTTTTTTTAAAAAGGAGATTCCTTGAGTGCTGGCAACTTCTTCACCTCGCAACTAATACATATGAAATACTTAGTTTCAAGGTTTTGCACTTTGTAATATTTTTTAAATATAATGCTGCTCTTAGACTAGACAGCTCTTAGGCAGCGTTTCGAGCTTGCGGATCTGCTACTTTTGCTACTTTTGAATGTGAATCCTGTAAAGTGACAGTTTTGGACATATGAGGTTTCCACCTGCAGTGCCGATATACAATGTAGACAAATGCTACATTTAATAGTTTAACACTCATAAACTTAGCAGGACGCATATCTTAAAATGATCTTTAATCAAATATGTCATCCCGTCGAACCTTCTTTCCTGACACAGGAATAATGCTTTTTGTACCTTTTACTACATCAAGTTAACTGACACCTATTATAGCAATAACAGCGTATTTCAATACATATGAAATAGCCTACTTTCAAAGTTTTGCACTTGTAATATGTTAAATATAATGCTGCTCTTAGACTATATTTTTTTGTTTGAATGGTACAATGTAAATATGTTCATTAATAAACATTATTTTTTAATTTGTGTGCCTTGTGTGTGATGTGACAACACAGTATTAGCACTGTAGACATGAGCATTATAAGCTATATTGAATTGTCTTATCAAGTACATGGTGAGTCATTAAGTTTTTGATTATAAATAAATGTGTGATTAATAAACCTCTCACAGACTCAGCAAATGCTGAGTAATAAGTATTTTTAGACAACTACTCATGGATGAAGGGGTATTAACTCTTAATCTCTCAAGACCGAATTCTGACCTTTTTTTTGCTTCTGAGCTTTTTTGCTTTGTTTACTTAGGTTCAGTCGAGTGGCCTTGTGGTTAGAGTGTCCGCCCTGAGACTGGGAGGTCGGGGTTTGATCCCTGGCTGGGTCATACCAAATAAAAATGGGACCCAGACAGTGCCTCCCTGCTTGGCATCAAGGGTTGGATTGGAGGTAAGTCCCTGCGACATACTAGCGTCATGTCCAGAGGGTGTACTTACTATCAAGCTGCCTCACGCTACACAAGATAGACTCCTGGTCTCATGGCTTGGCAAGGTTTACTCACTATTTACTTGGGCTCTACATCAGGGGTTCTCAAAGTGAGGTCCAGGGACTCTCAGGGCTCTCTGAGAGTGTATACGAATGGTACCAAATGGACCCACAAGGGTCCATTTGGTTCCATTCGTACACTGGAGTTATTTGGGGGGACCTCACATTAAAAGGTTTGAGAACCAATGCTTAAACGTGATCTGAAACCCTTCAAACGAGGATTCATTCCCCAGGCTTCTGAATCAGACCTCTTGACCATGCAGAACACTGAAGGCCTACACTGGACGCCATGAAGGCCCTGCATTGTTGTTGTGAAATCACCTCCAGCCTCACAGCCATGCGATTATATAATCCAAAGCTCCTTTTCTCTTAAAATCACACTGAACAATTGGCCAACATTTAATTCCAGCAAATTCCAATACTTTCTTGACGCCTCCCAGTTAGTTACGTACCCCCCTGCCCCGGCTTTGGGAATAAAAAACCCAGCAAAGGTTGTCAGTCCGACCAAGCGGCAGCTGCTGCGTGCAGAAACGTCCCACAAACAAACATGTTTCCGTTCCAACTCTTCAACCTGTTGGTGGTGGCCTCCCCCAAAGCAGCCAAGGAGGAACAGGAGGACAAGGAGAAGGAGAATGCAGGCGACGGAAAGATCGACCCGTCTCTGTACAAGCGGGGCGACCTCCTGGAGGTGCCCCGGACGCTGTTCACGCACTTCGGCATCTACCTGGGCGACGACCGCGTGGCCCACCTCATCCCGGACATCCTGCCCCTGGTGACCCGGGACAAGGCCGCCGTGGCCAAGATGGTGACCAACGTGCGTCTCGTGGCGGGCGTCATCGCCAAGGAGGCCAGCGTCCGCGTGGACTCGCTGGAGGACTTCGCCTACGGCTCGGAGATCATCGTCAACGAGATGGACCGCGTCTCCACGCAGCCGCCGCTGGACGGGGACGAGGTGGGGGCGCGGGCGGAGAGGCTGCTGGGCGGGGTCACCTACAGCCTGCTGTGGTACAACTGTGAGCACTACGTCATGTACTGCCGCTACGGCATGGCCATCAGCTACCAGACCTACAAGGTGAGTGAGCACTGCAGGCATAACACTAAAAACTGGTATATGGTTGATTCAATTCAATTCAATTGAATTCAATTCAATTCAATTCAATTGAATTCAATTCAATTCAATTCAATTCAATTCAATATAATTCAATTCAATATAATTCAATTCAATATAATTCAATTCAATTCAATTCTCAATTCAAAGAACTTGATTGATTGATTGAAGAGCGAAGACTTTATTAGAAGTTTGCATAGGAAAAGGTACAGTTTCATGATGGTACAGTTCACTGGTACAAAGTCTACTAAAAGGAGATCCTAGAAAAGACTAAGCTTATTTCCATAGGAAACCATTGAAGTATCTCATATAACATTGAATGACAGACGGATAGAACTTTATTGGCATGAGAAAACATATGTTAACATTGCCAAAGCAAAAGGTAATTGCTTTCAAGGTTCAAGGTTCAAGGTTCAAGGAGTTTATTTGTCATTTTTGTCACAAAAACGAAATTTGTTACCCAGGTCCTGGACATGGCAAAATAAATATAAATATAAAAACACTATAGAAAACTACATAATACCTAAAAACGCTAAAAAGACAATAATAAGAGCAGCAGCATTAAAACAGCATAGTTCATAGTGCAGAGTTCATGAGTAATCTCCCAGTGCAAGATCACAGATTTTCAAAGTTCAGAGTTCATCATTCTCACAGCTACAGGGAAGAAACTATTCTTTAGCCTGGTGGTACTGGCCGCAATACTACGCAGCCTCCTGCCCGAGGGGAGGAGGTCAAACAGACCGTGAGCAGGGTGGGTGACATCTTTCATGATGCTGGTAGCCTTTTTCTTACATCTGGTGGTGTAAATGTCACTGATGGCAGGTAAACTGCTTCCGGTGATTTTCTGAGCAGACTTTACTACTCGCTGCAGAGCCTTCCTGTCTGCAGCAGAGCAGTTCCCATGCCACACAGTGATGCAGGATGTGAGAATGCTCTCCACCGCACTTTGTTTGTATGTGAAGTGTTTCTACAAATTTTGAAATTTGTGAAAATTTGTCCCTCAGGAATCTATGCTAGAGTCTTTTTGGTTTTCACCCTGCATTGAATATCTTCGTTGAAAATAGCCGATTGACAAGCTCACAACGCCTTGCAACACAATGCGTTGTGAGCTTGTAGATCTGCTATTTTCTGCGAAAGCTTTCCCCACAATATGGATGCTGGGGTTAAAGTGGTTAACGTTTGGCATCATGGTTTTTCGTGTCTCTTGTTATTTTGGTTTCAGTAAAAGTCCTCAGTGTTAATTTAACTGAGGGAGTTTGTAGATTGACTCGTTGAATTAACAGCCCAATTATTGCGTATTATTTTAGGGAAATAATGGTGTGCTGTTTTAGCTGTGTTTGGCCAGTTAGTGAACATAGAGTAGCGTACAGTCCAGTACCACTGATTTACGATGTTACTTGAACTTCCAAAGTGTGTATATATAGGCCTATCGACATTTAGTGCAGGGTTTAACACTCTCATAGTTAAAAGTAAAACTGACACTACTAGGCTACATGTAGGCCTACGGTAGTTCTAAGATCTTATTGTGAAATGCATAGAAACCATAACATAAATGTCAGAGGTTGAATAATGTATTAACAGTTTGAGGTACAGTTATACAATAATGCTAGGTGCTCTTTTATGGTGGTATTGAAGGGGGGGGGGGGGGGGGCTCCCTTCAATACCGGGGAATCACACTCTTTCATGGCTGGTGGCAGCATTCCTTCCACATTTTGCTGGCATGATAGTAGAATTGATTCATCGCAGTAGGCCTATAGTATATGTGACGAAACTCTGGGGAATAATATCAGTGCTTGGCGTTGTGCCCCGTGGGTATTTCTCACTCTTTTGAAGTGGTTTGTCTCTGGTCCCTCGAGTATATCATCGCTTTGGCTGTTACAACTGAATGCAGAGCTACCTGTAGGCAGACTGATATATCTCCATGCCACTGAGGATCCCCGCAGAGCCGCTTTGTAGAAAATCTACGTTTCCTTTATGCACGTCAATCGATCACTTCACACACAAACGGCTAAAAAGAGATAAATAGATAATAAGCTTTCAGCGTGAATCATCATACACGTTTATCCTGAGCAGTACACTGGGCAGGAAGCCTATAGTGAACAAACAACAATAAATGGTCACTTACGTAAAAAATAATCTATAACACTATGCCAAGCACAAACCGATTATTGGATTGTACAAAGTGGGGAGAGGCTGTTCATTCACAGAAAGGAAGGTCACATGAGCGAGACCCAAGCAGGCACGCCAGGCTGCCGTCTGTCAGTAATAGTCTCAAAACATTTACATGGATTTAGTGAAAGAAAAAAGAAGAAGGAAAAAAAACACAACACAACAGGATTAATGGACAATAATGAGATGTGGAGGCATTCAGCTCACATGTTTATGTGCGTAAGGGGGGAGTGTGGTTTAGGAAATCTTACTTGAGGTGGAGGTCAGGGACTGTGGTTTGTCTGACATTTAAAAACTACAACATTCTCATTTAACCAACAAATTTGTTTCTTGCAAAGGGTTGCCCCGCTGATCAATATTAAATCTTGAAAGACACTAGGGGGTGCTCTTATTGGGCCCCTCATTGATTACGGAGTCCTTGTCTGGTATCGCGACGCCCCAGCTGCCTTAAAGTTAAAGCTCCAAACAGCCCAGAACAAACTAATTAGGGTTGTGCTTGGTCTTCCACCTCATACCCACCTTACCGATCATCACCACGAAAGTGTGGGGTGGCTCAAAGTAGCTGACAGAGTACAGCATCTTGCAATGGGCCTGGTGTACAAGATTCACTACACCTCCAAGATACCCATGTACGGTTGTACCTGGCAAACTACTTCTTAAAGGTCAAGGATGTTCACGATCACAACACCAGAGGCAGCTCCACTAATCATCATCAACGTAGATTTAACACTAAACAAGGCGCTAACTCGTTCTCCTGCTATACCATCAACATGTGGAACGCCCTTCCACAAGCCTTAAAGGAGAGCAAATCCCTAGCCTCCTTCAAAATTGGTATGAAAAGTCACCTTCAGACAGCTGCTACCCGTGACTAAGCCCCCATGCCCCCCCCCCCCCCCCTTTTCTTTTTTTTCTGCCTTTGTATTTGATGTTATGCTTTTGAAACTGATATTATCCTAGATAAAGTACTATGTTCTATCCGTCTGTCTTGTGGAAATAAGCCTCGGCTTTCTAGGATCTCCTTTTAGTTGACCTTGTACCAGTCATGAAACTGTACTTTTTTCGATTGCAAACTTCTAATACATTATTCAATCAATCAATCAAGCGGTTTGCTTCATTCTTAGGAGACTTGACAACTACTGTAAGATAAGTTCACTCACCCAGAGTAAGCAGCACCATCTAGTGTTACTTTTCACTACAATTAGAGTTGCACCAAAACACAGTAGAAGAGCACTCTACAAGAGCAACGTGCTTCTGCAGATACACTATGACAGGGCCGCCCAGACTTCTTTTTACTTGAGAGCTACTTTTAAAATGACCAGCTAAACATGATCCACCAACCTAAAAAATGGAATAGCGGCATTGGAGTTATGCACTTGAAATGGGAAATATGGGGGGGAAAGTCTTCATCCCATTCTGTATGGAAGTGGTAGGTTTTTGGGTTCTTTGTAAAAGCTACTGGCTCATGAAAACAAAGCACTACATTGGGGTTTTCTCCAGCTTTAGAAGCCATGAAGTGAGCTGACAGTGACAGGCCCTTCTTGATGTCAATCAATCAAGTCAACTTATTGACAGATGTAAAAAATATGTCAAATACATTGGACATAAAAAAGACTAACACATAATACTACTATACAAAAGGACCCCAATTAACAAGCCATATTGAGCTTTTGTGTGGTTTCAAGATTTTTTAGTTAACCTTGTATCAGTGAACTGTACTGTCCTGTTTTCCTTTGCAAACTTCTAATAACGTATTCACTCAATCAATCAATCAATCAATCAATCAATCAATCAATCAATCAAATCAGTTGAATAAACACAGAGGATTTTGTCGTGTGGGGTCCCCAAAAATTAAATCGTATCAAATGGGGATCCTTGGCCTGATGTATATCAAAATGAGGGTCCGTGAAATGGAAAAAAGGTTTAGAATAAAGTTTTCAAATGTATTCGTATCTTTGTGTGTGTGTGTGTGTGTGTGTGTGTGTGTGTGTGTGTGTGCGTGCGTGCGTGCGTGCGTGCGTGCGTGCGTGCGTGCGTGCGTGCGTGCGTGCGTGTGTTGCAGTTCTGTACGACAGTGAGGAAGCTGCTGTTCAACAGGATCAACGCGTACCTCACCGCAGCCTGTGGGACGGCAGGGCTGCTGTACGCAGGCTGCATGACACCTATGAACACCCTGTCCACCATGCTGGTCCCCTTCCTCATCTGGATGGCCTCCTAACTGTCATGCTGGTCCCCTTCCTCATCTGGATGGCCTCCTAACATCCATGCTGGTCCCCTTCCTCATCTGGATGGCCTCCTAACATCCATGCTGGTCCCCTTCCTCATCTGGATGGCCTCCTAACAGCCATGCTGGTCCCCTTCCTCATCTGGATGGCCTCCTAACAGCCATGCTGGTCCCCTTCCTCATCTGGATGGCCTCCTAACTGTCCATGCTGGTCCCCTTCCTCATCTGGATGGCCTCCTAACTGTCCCATGCTGGTACCCTTCCTCATCTGGATGGCCTCCTAACTGTCCATGCTGGTCCCCTTCCTCATCTGGATGGCCTCCTAACAACCCCTGGTCCCCTTCCTCATCTGGATGGCCTCCTAACTGTCCCATGCTGGTCCCCTTCCTCATCTGGATGGCCTCCTAACTGTCCATGCTGGTCCCCTTCCTCATCTGGATGGCCTCCTAACAACCCCTGGTCCCCTTCCTCATCTGGATGGCCTCCTAACTGTCTTGTAGATCTGCTGCTTTTGCCATTTTTGAATTTCAATCCTGAAAATAACAGTTTTGGACATACATTATGAGACAATATGATTATGCCAACGTTCAAAATATCATGTACATATCGTTTCTTTGCGTAAACTACAGTATCTGTATATATGTATTGTGTATATATATATATATGTAGGATATATATTTTTGTTGTTGTTCTATTTCTATTTAACCTGTTTTCTTTCTCTTTCTCTTTGCCCTCGCTCTCTATCTCTGTCCTCTCTTCTCATGAAATATTACAAAACAATGCTTAAAAACGCATCAAAAATACTGTATATGTAATTTCATCCACTGCTCTACACCTGTACAATGTGATGTGACGAATAAACTAATTCTGGTTCTGAATGTAGACCATTTGATAAAACACATGCTGGCCTATTCTTTTTCTTTTGTACTTTATTTGAACAGTTACTGTATGCTTGAGAAAGAGACATAATTGATTCTACAGTATGTGTTCAGTCTTGTGTTTACAGTATGTAATGAAGCCTGAAAGCTTTGATAAATGCATTGTAAATTGGGTGTTCATGACTCATGACTCTTGTGTTCTTCATTAAGATACATCGCAGACGGCACACGCAGACTTCATGTTCAACGTCGCTCTGAATTCATCTACTAAACGTTATTAAACGGTGCCAGACACCAACAGACACCGCCAGACACCGCCAGCCTTAACAGAACAAACACTGCAGGGTGTTAAAGCTGCAGGCTTAGGATTATAGAAATAGAGAGAAGAAACATTCTGTTGTTTGTTTAAAGTAGGACTGGGACTCGCTAAAAATAAATACAAAAATCTGAGGATTTGCAATTAATTAATCGAAATTAATCGCATGTTTAATCGCATATAAATATTTGACCTGAGAAGTATTTATTTTCAAGTAAAACACATTTTGGTATACGAGTGAATCCACTGGGCCCCCCGGGGTCCCCCGGGGGTCCCCAGGCAGCAAAGGTAGTTAACGCAGCATCACAATCATTTTAACCACTTTGTCCATTTATACGTTTATAGGGCGGCAGTGGCTCAGGGGTAGAGTTGCCGTCTTAGAACACGGAGGGTTCCCACTTCCCAGTTCAATCCCAGGCTCCCCAAGAGTTATATCGAAGAGTCCCGGCCGGGGGGCAGGTTGTGAGCCTTGCATGGTTTCCTCTGCCATTGGTGTATGGGTGAATGTAAAGCGCCTTGGATAAAGGCGCAATATAAATCAGACATTTTCCCCCCATCAGGATAGAGTGGGGGCCTTCCTCCAATCATGATCGAGTGGGAGCGGGCCTTGGTGTGCGTAAAACAAATAGTGCGTAAAACAAATCTTAACAGAATCAAATGTTTGATGGTCATGTTCACGTCGTTCGTGTTCCGCTGCAAGTTACATTGCACATGGCACACGCATGCTTCATGTTCCACGTCTATTAGCCCTGATAACCCACACACACACACACACACGCACACACACACACACACGCACACACACACACACACACACGCACACACACACACACACGCACATGCACACGCACACGCACACGCGCACGCAAGAATGGATTCAAGGTTCTTTATTGTTATGCCTTTTGTACAGGGTGAAAAGAACATTGTAGCAGGATAGCAACAGTGATGAACAACAACAATATGGCAGGAGAAACATGTTAACAATGTCAGACATGCCCCCTTTTCCTATACAACCCCACTGTAACTTTAAACTCCATTTTAGACTCATTGAAGACACGTCCTTCGGTCCTTGGTTCTGGTGACTGTGTGAGAAGGCCATGTTTTTTCAATTACTTTTTCCTTTTTTTCATCTTCTTCTTTGAAAAATAAATTATATATGTGTGTGTGTGTGTGTGTATATATATATATATATATATATATAGGGAAAAAGCTCACAACACACGTTTCTACAGCCCATTGTCGCTCCTAGGTGGAGTCTGGTGACGTGGGGTTAGTTGTCGCTTCCTGAGTCTTGGGGCGGTCAGAATCTGCCTAGAGAATAACCTGCTTCAAGCATAAACGCAAGGTCTGCGCGGCATGCCGAAAGCTGCGCAAGACCATCATCAATCCATGCCATTCCCATTGAAATGCATTGGCGGAATCCACCTTCATAGGTAGAATATTTTTCCGGTGCCCTTAATCCTTGATGTAGTTTTGTGAGTCTGGGTCCCAGGAAGACTCACTTAAAGTTTAACTTAAAGTTAAACTTTTTTTATAAAACATATCTTAAAATTGTCCTAACTATTAAATCGCTAAAGTTTTAGAACCCCCACTCCGTTAATTTCAGCCCCCAAATCCTTTTCTTTATATGTTTTCTACTTAGCCTTGACAGGGGCGGGATTTCCCGGCAAAATGACTTCATCTGCATCATCCGTATACGTTGTGTATACGTTGGCCAATCACATTGCAAATCATACACACATGATACACTACCGGCCAATCACAGCGAAGATCATACACTGCCGGGCTCTCTGGTGGGTTTAGGAAACACGCCTTCAGGAAGTACACTGCAGTGTTTACACTGGTCTAGGAGTCTAGCATGTAACTCCCCAACCGCTGCTCGTAGAGGGACACGAGAGAACTCGATGGATGCGTCTCGGCGAGGCGAGGCGGACGCAGTGGTCTGAAGGCCCGGTACACGGCGAAAAACGGCCGAAAAAAGCAGACGCGACCGTGGTTTACTCTACCGCTACTGACCACTAGTTGAGCAACTTACACAGTATAGCTTTAACTTTTGGGTGTCAAGCTGACAACATTTGGGAACCAGGGCTTTATGGAACACTGTACAGTGTATACAGTGTATATGTCACCGGATGTTAGAGAAACAGGACGGCCGAGAAACGGAGCACTCGCGGTGCCGCACGGGGCGGAACAAGCGGTCGCCCACAACAACGTCCTCCAGGCGGAGCCCATCGATTGTCCACGACATTGCAAGCGGCGCGAAGGCCAGCGGACCTTGGTCCTGCTCTTCGCCCCCGAGCGCCGCAGGCGCGAGTGGCCGCGAAGAGCGGGCCAGGGCCGCGCGGCCGGCGGAGCGCCGCGCGAGTTACGAAGCCGTGGTGAATGCAATCGTTATATTTATGCCCAGGCCGTAAGGCCTGGGCAAGCCCAAGATAAACGCTCATAGTAAGCTAATGGCTAAGCTAATGGCTAAGCTAATGGCTAAACACCGCCCAGCTAGGCTAGTAAATAAAGAAAGGGAGTCGCAAACGAGTGACGTCAGCGCCTGCACTAGTGAATGGCTGTCTATGGGCTGTCGTCGCCATCTGGTGGTGATTAGTGTGTGGTGAACGAAACAAGCGCTCTTACAATGAACGTCCTGAGTTACCCAAACATACTGTAACATATACAATAGTAGAACGTATACAGTGTAGTCGATCAGGCTCCAGTCCACACCAAAACTGTAAAACCTTTGTCAGCATGTCAAATGTTATTGTTTTTTAACCCATGCCTCACTGCTTGCTCTGCACACATCTGTATATAATGTTATAAAGAACATCATGTACATACCAGCTATCACTATACAGAATCTGTATTATCATTTTATTGAATCCTCTGCTCATCCCTATATCTTCTCATGGAATACTACCAAATGATGGAGCGAGCACGAAAACAAATCATTTCACCACCCACTTTACACTAACGTGACAATAAGGATGATTCAGAGTGTGCTGTAAAGGTGACCTGCGGTGCTGTTGTCATTGTAATTAGGAGTGTTGGCGTTATGGCTGGTATTTATGGGTTGGATGATAAGCAGAGAACGGTTGTGTCCGCACCAAACTGTAATAACGCTGTCCAGACAGTCCAGCGCTGTTGTTAATCAAAGCCAGGCCACAAGGCCAAGCATTATTCCATTAATAAAGCACACAACAGCACTATATAGTGTGTGTGGACATGACCTTTCTTTTCTTTGATTTCTTGTGCTCCAGCACAGGTTTTATCCAGTACTGCGGGGATGTTGCACACAGCGCTATGCCGTGGTGCCTGTAGCCAGGGGTGTCGCACCAAATTCTGGGCCCCGGGTACAAGGATTCACTGTGGGGCCCCTGTGCTTTAACTATTGAAAAATAGCAGATATGCAAGCTCACAGCGCGGCACCGAGTGCCGCGCTGCGAGCTTGTAGATCTGCTATTTTTTGAAAAATCATGAAAACCTTTGAATATTTCAAATCCTTCTAAGGTTTTTTGAAAAATCTATGTTTCAATGTCAGTGGAGCTCAAACCTTTTCATGTTGAAGGACCCCCAAAATTATATGTATTTGGCCACGGACCCTCATCTCAAAATATTTAGTTCCAGGGACCCCCCAGAAGCAAAACTTGAGTTACAAATGTTCGCTTAAAAATACATATAGACCTATTCAAAGATTTGCACACATTTTCACGACTTTTAAAAAATAGCAGATCTACAAGCTCGCAGCGCGGCACTCGGTGCCGCGCTGTGAGCTTGTATATCTGCTATTTTTCAATAGCTAAAGTATAAAATAATTAAGGCCCCCCCACCACCTTGGGCCCTAGTAACTCAGTCCCACTTTCCTACCCCTTGTGACGCCCCTGTAGCACTTGCTGTGGCCTTGACAAGGCTCCACAGGCTTAAAAAACACACTTAATGGTAGGGTAAGTGCAGGGGCGTCAATTGGGTATGGCAGGGGTATGCAGCTGCCATACCCTGGGACCAGGGCCTGGGTCCAGGGGGGAAAATAAAAGTTACTTTTAAATATAAATCCATGAATGTCTCTTTGTCTATCTGTTCTAGTTATTATGTTGTTAAATTACAGTAAAATAATTACAAATGCAAAATTTAACAAAATGGCCACTTTAACAAGGTATTGTGGCACGTTTACGAACATGCCAAGTTTAGCTCAGCTGCATTCGAACAACCATTCCAGGCTGCCATATCCAGCCGAAGAAACGAGGGGAAAATAGAATGTATTTCTTAAAATAAAAAATGTATCATGCCTGTTGGTAAGGTATGGCAACATGACTGGTGTCTTGCAAGACACCGGTCATGTTGCCATACCTTAGCTTTTTCTGAACTGACGCTACTGGGTAAGGGATTTCACTATGGGTCTATGTCTGCACTAGTTAGTTGCGGAGCAATTTACTATGAAAAGCTCCACCCGGATGTCTGTCTGTCAGTCAGTCAGTCTGTCCGTCACGTCACACTTTTGCCCCCACTCTTATCTCTGCCACCGTTGGCCCTATATCAATGCCAAACTTTGCACACACACACTCCTACCCTTGGATGGCAAATCACAACCTCCGCCCCTGATTTCTCACATGGCCCACTTCTAGCGCCACCATCAGGCCGATTTTTGCAAAACACATTTTTGGACACTGCTCCTACAGATTTTGCTCAAAAATCTGTGTTACGGGTGCGTCCTGTGTTCCCAAGGATCTTGTAGTCGTCTGGATTTCTTTGCATCCCTTCACAATACTGACTCACATTAATTCTTTCTTAACTCTCCCGCCGCTTCGAACGTTCACGTTCGCCCCATTTTTTACAGAACCTCGATGCCAATACGGCGCTCGTTCGGTTCGTTCGTCTGATGACTGTAAGCTGATGAGGCGTCGCGCGGCCGTCTACTGTAAACACATTTTCCGCGGTGATGGTGTAAAAAATCCATTATGCGTTAACATCAACGGAGAACAATTCACTTCCTTGTTGATTTTCTCTGGCTCTGAGGCTCTGTGGCCAGTGACTGGTCTTCTTCTTCTTCAACACATAACAGGCAAATTCACATTCATTCTCGCATGACGCCGCCCTCTGCTGCCTGGCAGACCAAAGTGCACTATTGCACAACCAAAAAAAAAAAAAAAATAAAAATAAATGTCTGTCTGTCTATCTACTATAACGTCGCAAAGGTAAGCCGCTTTTTGATGGCGCCAGACCCAATAAATAAATAAATAATCTGGCAGTAGGAGAGTTAATAACAGACTGGCTTACTTACCACACTATACGCATCACTCCGCACACCAGTATAGTCTCCTTATATCAGTGGTTCCCACCTTTTCAGGCCGCGACCCCCAAAATAATCATATTTTAACCGGGGACCCCCCACCCCGACGAGCACTAAGAATTGAGGAATTACATTTTTTATAACACGGTTCTATTGTGAAAATAGCAGATCTACATGTTTACATGAGCATGTAGATCGGCTATTTTCACAATTTCTGCCTATAGAGGTACTAAAAGTCCTCAAATTGTCACTTTAGAAATCTCACTCAACACTGTTGAGTGAGAAAACAATGTTGCACATTAAGTTAATCATCTGGGGACCTCCCAAAATAATTTGGGGACCCCCCTGGGGGTCCCGACCCACAGGTTGAGAACCACTGCCTTATATAGTAACTTGTGATATCACAGAGTGACGTCAGAACGTGACATCATCAGTGACACCAGTATGGCTTATAACTGTCTGTGCGTCAGAGCAGACTCTATATTTACAGCAGAAAGAGACAGCAGGTAGCACACAAAGGGGTCCCGTATACGACAATTATCAAGCTCCCAATCTTTCAGTCAACTTCACGGCAGGGGTCAAATCCCAGACTGACATCGACCGGCTGCCGACCAGGTCCAACTTCAACTACTTCCATTGTCACGTCACAAGTTCAAGAGTGTGACAACGAACTGCCATGAGCAAACCAGCCCCTCCACCCTACCAAGATGAACCTGCCGTTCGGTACCCGCCGCCAGGACAGGGGTACCCTCCACCTGGACAGGGGTACCTGCCGCCAGGACAGGCGTACCCTCCACCTGGACATGGGTACCCTCCGCCTGGACATGGGTACCCAGCACGACCACTTGCTGACCCGGTCGATACCCACCTGGGGTACTCCATCTTCACCATGTTGTGCTGCTTCCAGCCTCTGGGCATCGCTGCCCTCATCTTCTCCCTCTTTGCCCGTAACGCCAACCAGTCAGGAGACCAGCTGATGGCGGAGCGGAGCAGCAGGACCAGCAGGACGCTGAACAACGTGGCGCTGGGAATTGGCCTTGTCGTTATCATCGTCCTGCTCATCGTCTACATCATTTATTACTACATAATGCCAAGTTATACCAGGTTCCCGGCAAGTCCGAGGTAAGCCCTGAGCAAGACACTTAACAGTTTTGCCGCCGAACGAACGCTCGTTCTTTTACCCGCGGTGCCATAACGAGCGTTGGTTCTTTTACCTGTCTGAGTCATAGAGTTATAAGAAGAATAGAGAGGACACCAGATATCCCCGCCCGTCCACTTGCATTGAGTTGAGGCGTTTTCACCCCTTCTTCCGGGTAGTAAAACCGTGACGTAGTGGGGCCTTTGTGACGCATTTTGCGTCAGTTTGTGTTCATGGACGCGCTGGGGCTCCTATTCATGAACGAGCATTTCCGGTATGAACGCGCGTCAATACAAAGAAGCCTATAGATGCGCGTTCATGTGTTAGAAGCCCCAACTGCTGTACCTCAAAACGGCCACCATGTCCATTGCGCTTCAGGGCTCCACCAGGGTTCTGGGGGCTTGGTCTGAGCACTGTAAGCAGATGAGGGGTGGCGCGGGTGTGTACAGTAGCAGCTGCTCCCGTAACGTTAGACTCAAATCTGGAGCGCATATAAACAAGAATGGCGGCTGGATGACTTTTCTCCTCCATTTCTATGCCTGGATCTATTTTCTCCATTTCTATGTCTACAACTGCTGCAACCGAGGGACAAACTTCAGCTTCGTTCATTGGAACGGAACCACCCGTTCCACTTTTTTTTTCTTTAGCACAACACTAGTCTTTTACAAAAATTGCTATATTTTCGAAGTGGTGAAAGCCGCTTCCAATGAGTGGCTTTGTGTGTCCCATGTCCATATATGGACATTTCAGTCCAGAATAAACTGGTTTTTTTTTCAAAAACAAAATGTGTGTCCCATGTCCATATATGGTCATTTCAGTCCAGAATGAACAGTTTTTTTTCAAAAACAAAATGTCTGTCACCTCATGTCCATATATGGTCATTTCAGTCCAGAATGAACAGGTTTTATCTGTCCCGTACGTCCAGAATATGTGTGTAGTGTCCGTCCCGGTCTGATGATTGGATACTTTGAGGATTGGTCAAGCTTCACATGACAATTCGGCTCTCCAGATAAAATAATTCATTCATTCATTCATTCAGAATATAAAGAATGTACAGATCACAGAGTTCATAACTCTAGAATACATAGAATAACTGTTCACCGCTTTACTTCGAACCAAGGTTTGGTTTTTTATAAAATCGCAAAGGTAAGCTACCTTTCTGGCATTTACTATAACACATTTTTTGTCTTAGGAAAGCGACTAATATAAAAAAATATTATTGAACTAAAGTCTCCAGGGCATGAGGAAAAAAGTCATTTTGGGGGTGAACCACTCCTTTAAGGCAGCGGAAGCTTGTGATTGGCTGGGCGGAGGTGACGAAGGTCGGGGGGGGCAGAGATACACCCAACCCTAACCTTACCCTAACCCTAACCTCAGTGAAACTTTTGATACACTCGGACTGAAAGACCTGCAAAAAACACTTTCCCATGGCCACTCCATCCAGGGTTTTACATAAAAACATCCGGGTACTTTCCGAGATGTGTCAAGTGACACGAAACGTGCACGTTATTCACTCTGGCTCTACAAAATAAAAGCACAGGTCTATGGGAGGAAATCGCGGCAGTCTACCGTCGGGACCACTACAAAATAAGAGGCACCTAACGTGTCAACTTAACCCCTATTCCCCCGTCCACGCTCCTCTGTGGGAAGCGCTCTCCTGGGTAAAGAAGCTGAAACAGAATTTCCCTCACAGAAAATCCCTTTCAACCCCAACAATTGACCATATCCACCATTTTGCTCTTACTTTATACGCCATGTGAATATGGTCAATGGGAATGGCAAGAAGAATTTCATCTAGTGTGATATTTGAAGAAAGAATCCGCCAATTGATTAATTGATTTGCCTTCATTATTTTTATTTTTTAATTTTAATTTTTTACTTGTAAATGTCTGTGACTATGTTCTATGTTCCCTGCAACGCTTTCAGAGATTTTCACAACCTTTGAAAATTCATATAATATTCTACGATGCCCCTGTTTCCTCACGGTAAGGCTCAAAGGATGCCCACAGCTGTACCTGTCCACTCGCAACGATTCACTCAAAAGATATGCGTTTTCACAACGACCTCGCTTTCCACCACTAGTCCAATAGACTCCCTTCCACTATAAGGATTTTTATTTATTATTTATTTCAAAACTAAAGTGAACGTTATATGTCACGGAATATGTCATCACGTGTCAGGTGACCTTCCAGTTACCCCGGAAATAGTTGGTGACCCATAAGCTAGCGAACAGCGCCATCTAGTGTCACTATCCACTAGAGCTGGGATACCCGGGCTCGGGGAGGACGCATTTTCATCATAATTAATTGTCGGACGTTATTCGGGTCAGACTTATTGTTCATAATAGCCTATAAACTCTCTGATGATGCATGCAGCACACAACTCCTGTGTGTGTGGCACTGTGTGGGTGCTGCTCGCCCTAATGCTGCAGCCACGGAGACATACTGTAACTCTAAGCATGGAGAATGTCCCAAACACTGAGGTAAACGACGTGTTGTTGGGTTGCTTGTTGGCGCCCTGTTCCCCACTACTGTCCCTCGCTTTGGATGTTTATTTTTCGGCACTGTTGTGTGCAGTGCACTAGCCGGCCTTGTCCGTCCAACACACACCCATCACATCACCCAAGTAAATCCTGGCTTATACTTCTTCGTCACGGCATGATCCGTGCCAAAAGTGGCTAATCTAAAGCTCACAACACCTTGCATCCGTGGCGCGTTGTGAGCAAATGTCTCTGCTTGCGCGTGCCTCATGCTTTACACACACGCAAATGTCAATGTACACTTAAAGCTATACTGTGTAAGATGCTCAACTAGTGGTCAGTAGCCCTATAGCAAACCGCGGTCGCGTTCGCGTCTTTTGCCCGTTTTTCGTACCTTCACACCCCCGCGTCTGCCTCCACAACGCCGAGAGCTATCTTTAGAGGGGTCCCTGGTTCCTGTGCGTTCAGGCATTCCGGAGAAACGGACTACTTCACCCTGCCTGGTAGGCGAGATTACCTTTTGAGTAAAGAGACACACGGGCGACTACAAATATGGCGACCCCACTTCAAGATGCGCTGTGATTGGCCGGTAGTGTACCATGTGTGCATGATCGGCGATGTGATTGGGCAACGTATACACAACGTATACAGATGATGCAGATTACGTCATTTTGGCGCGAAATCCGGTCCACGGCCAGGATCATAGAAAACATATAAAGAGAAGGCTTCAGAAGCTGAAAATAACGGAGTGGGTGTTCTAAAACTTTAGCGATTTAACAGTTAGGACAATTTTAAGATTTGTTTTATAAAAAAAGTTACATGGTACAACTTTAATCAAATTTGTTAAACTATTGCTCTCGATATTGTAACATATTCATCGATATGTCGTTGATACTGTAGGTCTGAGCGAGAAGGGGACATTGAAAAAATGTGAGTGCTTGTAATCTTGATTTGAGCAAGTGTATATGATGATTGGAGAGTGTGTAGAAAGGGATTTGAGGTTGTAAATGGAAATGTGTACGTGTGCAGGGCAGGGCAGGGCACAAGCGTTTTTTTTTTTTTTTTCTTTTTCAACTTCAGTTCAGATTCCATCATACACGTGTGCAAATTCCGAACTACAACTGCTCGGATATTAAAGTATAACTGCAAAATCACAAGTGCACAACCTCAGAACTGTTTGCTCACGAATATGAAACATATCAGGGTCTATTTGGTTCCATTTGTACACTCTCAGAGTAAAATCAACATTGATTTTACAATATAAATTGATTTTTACAATCTGCATTACTTAATTTGCGAGAAGAAATTTGTTGTTTTGATCTTTGTTTTGCCTGTTAATATCTCTCCCATATGGTACTGACAAAATCTTTAGCCAACGATAACAAAATATTGTACGTTTGAGGCTGAATCTCATCAAACGGTGGTCTGTGGTTAAAATTCAGAATAAATAATGGACCTTGATATGGAAAGAGTTGAAAACCATGCACTGCCCCTTGCAACAATTAAGCTACTGTAACTTCATGCACTGCCCCTTGCAACAAGCTACTGTAACTTCATGCACTGCCCCTTGCAACAAGCTACTGTAACTTCATGCACTGCCCCTTGCAACAAGCTACTGTAACTTCATGCACTGCCCCTTGCAACAAGCTACTGTAACTTCCCGTATCCAACTGGCCCTCTTCTGTTGAAACCTTTAAATCCCGCCTTGAAGGAGCATAGTTCACCCAAATATGGTCTTATTTTCTATCAATTACACCCCTCATGAGCCAATGTGGCAACGTTCATGGCATAAATGGTTTCTAAAGACGGGTCTGTTGAAATATCAATATTTGAGGAACTGTGGCAAGGTTGTTTTCACAGAGCAATATGTTAAATATGCAGTGCACAACCAGCTGTGTTTGACAGTAAGTAAAGTACATTTTATTTATATAGCACTTCTCACAGAGAAAAACTCAAAACGTGCTTCACATACAATAAAAATACAACAATTAAAATACCGTACTATTGTGTATAGAACTCAACACAAAAACAACCCAAAAACAGCAGACATATTACAGGAAGACTCGATCCACAAGTTTCCAACGTCCCATGTAGTCCATGGGCCAGACGAGTTGTCGGTATCAAAAAGGTGGCAAAGGTTACCATGCATTTTTGAAAAGCTCTATATCTGTAGATTATATTTTGGTATGATAACCCTTTCTTAGACACAGCTAAATTGGTGTTATCAGCCTCTAGAGTTGGTGTCCCATTAACATTACATTACAGGAAAAAAGGTGACCTTCGGGCTCCTGAAAACATCCACAAAACTCTGAAAAGTGATGAATCATCACTTTTCATCACTAAACCATTGTTTTTCTGGAGCTGTGGCGACCCCGAAGGTCACCGACTCGGGCGCCCTAGCTAAATCATTAGAGCATGCCCTGGGCTACATCTGTGCAAAATTTGGCGCTTTTAAACTGATTAGCACGAGAAATAAAACCCTAAGGCCTCTGACTAACATGAATGCACACCCATACATGCATCGTTTTCTGAGGCCATTTATAGCCCAAGGAATGTTTTTTGTGCAAAACAAATGCTTGCAATGGATTCGGCATCATGACAAACCCCTAGTTTGACCCCTCTTATGCTACTAAAAGCAGATAATTTCTTTGCTTTTTTTGCCTATAATGCAAAGTTAATGGGACACCAACTCCAGCGGTTGATAACACCAATTTAGCTGTGTCTAAGAAAGGGTTATCATACCAAAATATAATCTACAGATATAGAGCTTTTCAAAAATGCATGGTAACCTTTGCCATCTTTTTGATACCGACAACCCGTCTGGCCCATGGACTAATGGTGCATTGCCCAGAACTAAGGTGTGTGGCAGTTCCGGCGTCGCAGCCAAGAGTGATCTACAAGCTCACAGCGGTTGCATCTACAACGTGACTAACCCTAACCCTAACCCGTATGTCTGCTGTTCTCTGGAAGTGTCCCACACAATAATTCTACAGTAAATTCTGGCGGAAACAGGTGGATATTCTGCAAAAGCATGTCTAAACAGAAGGGTTTCCTGCTGCTCGTACTTGAGCCAAACTGCCGGTTGGAAACCTCATATGTCCAAAAAACTGTTACTTTTCAGGATTCAAATTAAAAAAGCAGCAGATCTGCAAGCTCAAAACACGTCGCTTCACGCCACGGTTCAAGCTTGTAGATCTGCTACTTTCGATGCTTTTGTGTGACGCTGTGGTTATGATCAAGTAGGGCATTGGTTCTCAACCAGAGGTCCAAAGGACCACCAGTGGTCCTGTCCTTGACGGGGTTCCAGGTGGTCCCCAGCTAAATAATAGAGTTGGTAACCAAATGGACCCTTAGAGATTGTTAACTCTTGAGAGTTAAATTATTGTTAAACATCTGTATTACTTAATTTACAAGAAGTCTACACAATTAGAGAATGTGGAAGAATTGTTATTTAGGTACAAGTTTGCCTGTTATCTCTCCTATTGGCACCAACATCAATACAGTATGGAATTCTGAACAAAATCTTATCCAAGGACAAAACGTTTCGGTTCTGAGATGCTAAATCTCAGTGGTGGTCCGTTCAAATGCAGAATAAATAATGGACTTTAAAGTATGAAAAAACACTAAAAGTTAGATTATGGAGATCAGAGTTTTCTGCCTGACAGTGAGGATGCAGAAAGGTTCCTCTTTGCTTCACCAGAGATGAACACACAGCGTTTAGTGGTCAACACTCATTGAGACATACAGTAGTTGGAAAGAATGTGAAATGGTGGTGACATCCTACTCTGATGGGTTCAAGTATAGGGTCACAACTAAATAAAAATAAAAATGTGTGACCAATGGTGTAAAACAACTAAGTATATTTACTAAAGTACCGCACTTAAGGGATAGTTCACCCCCAAAATGAAACATTTCTATCGATTACTCACCCCATGGACACTTGAATTCATGGGTACTTTTTTTGTTTTAGTCTAATTCCGCAGCAAACAATTTGCTGACCACTCACTGTGATGCATTATGAGCTTGTAGATTGTCTATTTTTGCTACCTTTGTGTGACACAAACAGTTGATATACTAGTACCTGATATAGTATGTCATTTCATGTTGGCATCAGACAAACAACAAACTGCTCAGGCCCAAAGGACCCATGAACTACAACCATACAGAGCATATTTAAGTTATATCTCCACAACCGTTGCCCCGATCCATGCCAAATTTTGCGCACACACACTCCTTGCCTGCCAAACCACAACCCATCAATTCTCACATGACCCTCTTCTAGCGCCACCATGAGGCCGATTCTTGCAAAACACATTTTTGGACACTGCTCCTACAAATTTTGACCTAAAATCACGCAAAAAGGTACACACTTGCTCTACACTCATCTCATCAACATGGATCTGTCCCATTTAGCGCCACCTTCAGGCCAATTTTTTAAAATACATTTTTGGACACTACTCCTACAGATTTCACGCAAATCGCTACACAGTATGTCTACACTCATGTCATCAACATGGATCTGTCCCATATAGCGCCGTACCATCAGACCGATTTTTTTCAAACACATTTTTGGACAATGCTGCTCCTACAGCTTTTGCCCTATCACGCTGCGACCTGACGGTCGCTTATCTCCCGATTAGGGAGTCTTACTGGTTTATTTATGTATTATTTTGTATTCAGATGACATTTCCAGTACGGTTTCTCTGCATGCATTTATTATTGCGACCGTCAGGTCGCAGTTACTATCAAAACCTCGACCAGCTGTCCGTCTGTCAGTCTGTCAGTCCGTCAGTCAGTCTGTCACACGTC
This sequence comes from Nannobrachium achirus, assembly GCF_963921795.1. NCBI lineage: Eukaryota > Metazoa > Chordata > Actinopteri > Myctophiformes > Myctophidae > Nannobrachium > Nannobrachium achirus. The sequence continues at coordinate 68,979,535 of NC_137812.1, forward strand.
ACACGTCACACTTTTGCCCTGCTCATATCTCCGCAACCGTTACCCCGATCCATGCCAAATTTTCCACACACACTCCTTGCCTGCCAAACCACAACCTCCACCCATCAATTCTCACATGACCCTCTTCTAGCGCCACCATGAGGCCGATTCTTGCGAAACACGTTTATGGACACAGCTCCTACAATTCTTGTCCTAAAATCACGCAAATCGGTACACAGTATGTCTACACTCATGTCATAAACATGGATCTGTCCCATTTAGCGCCACCTTCTGGGCGATTTTTTTAAAACACATTTCTGGACACTGCTCCTACAGATTTTGCCCTACAATCACACAAATCGGAACACAGTATGTCTAAACTCATGTCATCAACATGGATCTGTCCCATTTAGCGACATCTTCTGGACGATTTTTTAAAACAAATTTTTGGACTCTGCTCCTACAGGTTTTGCCCTAAAATCACACAAATCAGTACACAGTATGTCTACACTCATCTCATCAACATGGAACATTTTCCCTAAAATCACACTGCAAATCACGCTCCATGAGTAAGTACTTCTCTAAAAGGAATACCTTATTGCAACAAAGTATTTCTAAACGTTTCCAAGTAAAAATGAAAAGAGGAAGAAGAGAGACACGTAGAGGGATAAAAGAGAGGCCAAACTTCTCTTTTGCTGCAGAGGTGAACGCAGGACCATAACATCAAACACTTGCCAGATTAATCCAAGTAAAAATGGTGTAGAAATGGCCGTGGCTTTTCACTCTGACAGCATCGAGATCCAAGAGGAAGATGTTGAGAACAAGACGGCAGAAGATGACAAAGACTATGTGAACGTTGGGACCAGGACCACAGCTCAGCAGAAACCAACACAGAAGCAGTCTGGTAAGAGAGTGATTAATGTTAATGTTTCATTAAACCTTTCATATCGAACATTAGATGTGACAAAATTGCATCATCAACAATGGGAAAACCGTTTGTCACTCATAACAGGGTATTGTTTATAATTCCCACCTATATGGGCAGTAATATTATATTTATATTGTATAAAAAACATAAAAATGAATTAGAGGCTTTGCAATTAATTAATCGAAATTAATCACATGTTTAATCACATTATAAATATTTTACCTTTATTTGACCCTTTTTGACCATTAAAGGTGATACACCATGCATTTAAAAAGTATTTATGTCATGTTGTTTATGTCCCAAAAACGTTTTTCAAAAGGTTTGAGGCTAAATTACCACTCCTGAATAGAGAGCCTCTCTCATTTTGAATGGCTCTCAGAGCATTTTCAGCTGCAGTACCACCTTTGGCATGAACTGCGCCACCCCCCCAAAATCTTTTTGATTTTTTTTTTTTTGGAAAAAAAAAAAGACTTTAAAAAAAAGAAAAGTTTTTGAAAAAAACGTTGATGACGTCAGCGACGGCAGCAAATCTAGACGGCCTGTTTTGAGAACCCGTGGGATGCTTTTAACCGCCGCCTTCCCAAAACCAGAGAAAGACACAACGGTCAGAAATGGGACTTTGTGAGGATAGAAGGTGCTAGTGGGACCCCAAAAAAAGGTTTTAAAATAGGGAAAGTGAAATTTCATGGTGTATCACCTTTAATTAGAATATATTTTGGTGTACGTGAGTCAATCATGATACTGGCATGATACTGACCATGATAATGACCATGATAATGACCATGATACTGACCATGATAATGACATGATAATGACATGATAATGACCATGATAATGACCATGATAATGACCATGATAATGACATGAATACTGACCATGATAATGACCATGATAATGACCATGATAATGACATGATACTGACATGATACTGACCATGATAATGACCATGATAATGACCATGATAATGACCATGATACTGACCATGATACTGACCATGATAATGACCATGATACTGACCATGATACTGACCATGATACTGACCATGATACTGACCATGATACTGACATGATACTGACCATGATACTGACCATGATACTGACCATGATAATGACATGATACTGACATGATACTGACCATGATACTGACATGATACTGACATGATACTGACATGATACTGACCATGATACTGACATGATACTGACATGATACTGACCATGATACTGACCATGATAATGACCATGATAATGACATGATACTGACCATGATAATGACATGATACTGACATGATACTGACCATGGTACTGACCATGATAATGACATGATACTGACATGATACTGACCATGATACTGACCATGATACTGACCATGATAATGACCATGATAATGACATGATACTGACCATGATAATGACATGGTACTGACATGATACTGACCATGGTACTGACCATGATAATGACATGATACTGTCCATGATACTGACCATGATACTGACAAGACTAACCACTGCACTTCTAACTCTCCCTCCCTCCTCTTTGTGTGTGTGTGTGTGTGTGTGTGTGTGTGTGTGTGTGTGTGTGTGTGTGTGTGTGTGTGTGTGTGTGTGTGTGTGTGCGTGCGTGTGTGCGTGTGTGCGCGCGTGTGTGTGTGTGTGTGTGTGTGTGTGAGTGTGTGCGTGCGTGCGAGTGTGTGCGTGCGTGCATGCGCGCGCTCGTGTGTGTGTGTGTGTGCGTATGCTCGTGCGTGCGTGCGTGCGAGTGTGTGCGTGCGTGCATGCACGCGCTCGTGTGTGTGTGTGTGTGCGTATGCTCGTGCGTGCATGTGCACGTGCTTGTGTGCATGCAGTCATAGGACGGTACAGGCTGGTCGTTCTGGGTTTTGGATTGCTTTGTGGTGTTCAAGCTCTGCTCAACATTGGTCTCAGACTCTCTCTCTGTAAGTCAAGTTTCATTACACTGTATATTATTATATTATTATCATTGTTTTATGATACATTTAGAGAAGTACTTCTAAAAAACACTTTTGCCATGTATGTGTGTGTGTGTGTGTGTGTGTGTGTGTGTGTGTGTGTGTGTGTGTGTGTGTGTGTGTGTGTACATTTAAGTTGACACAGATGCTTTTCTGATTTTAATGTGTAAAGGAGGTCAGGTCAGAACAACGTTTTATGTAAAACGTGTGTTTGTTTGATTCCTTCTTGCAGCAGATTCTGCACCGGACCAGGACTCCAGATATGAGGACCTCATCAAACAGAACAACCAGTTGCAGTCCAGTCATGACAACCTCACTGAGCAGAAGGCCCAGTTACAGTCCAACTATGACGACCTGACTAGCCAGAAGAACCTGATACAGTCCAACTATGAGCGTGTAACTGCAGAGAGAGATGAGCTGAAGAGGAAGCTCTGTGGTCAGTGAGACTGTTTTAATTTGTGTTCATTGTTTTTTCCTGATAATGAACATGATGTTACTGTATAATTTGACCAAATGGGGGAAAAATAATAACTATTATTTTGTTGTCAGAATCATGTGGATTCCAGACGACATTTGGCAGCAGCTGTTATTACATCTCTACTGAGGAGAAGACCTGGGAGGAGAGCAGACAATGGTGTGCAGGCCAACAATCCCACCTGATCATCATCAACAGCAAAGAAGAACAGGTATGGTTAGTGTGTGTGTGTGTGTGTGTGCGTGCGTGCGTGCGTGCGTGCGTGCGTGCGTGCGTGCGTGCGTGCGTGCGTGCGTGCGTGCGTGCGTGCGTGTGTGTGTGTGTGTGTGTGTGTGAGTGTACACGTGTACATGTGCGTTAACATATCTATTGTACAGTGTGTACTTCATAGCCGGGGAGCCACAGGCCCAAAAGCTCAAAGAATAGGATGTTACCTGTGATGTCATGACATACTTTTAATTTTTGTTTTTTCTATTAATTTGGTCATCAAGGTCCACAGAATGAGAGGCCTGCTTTGCCGGAAATCCTGCGAAAAAAAGTTATGGCCATTTGTATATTCACTCCATCGACTTCAATATAAAGGAAAGAAACACACCAAAAAAAATATGCTTTAAGTAGCATGTGAGGGGTCAAACTAGGGATTCTTGATGATTCTGAATCCATTGCAAGCATTTGTTTTGCATGAAAAACATTCCTTGTGCTAGAAAACGGACCAAAATAACGGTGAAAAGTTATGACTCATCACTTTTCACAGGTTTGAGAGGCTGAAATCTAGCCCAAGGAATGTTTTTCATGCAAAACAAATACTTGCAATGGATTCAGAATCATGAAGAACCCTTAGTTTGACCCCTCACATGCTACTTTTTTTGGTGTGTTTTTTTCCAGTATAGTGAAGTCAATGGGAAACTTTTTTTCGCAGGATTTCCGGCAGAGCAGGCCTCTCATTCTGTGTACCTTATTGACCAAATTAATAGGACAAACAAAAATTTGGAGTATGTCATGACATCACAGGTCCTCTCTCATTTTGGCCCAGTGGCTCCCCGGCTATCAGTAACCAGAATTATTTGTGTCCAGGACTTTGTTAGCAGAGTTGCTAACAGGAACAGGGACCAGAGGGTGTGGCTGGGTTTGACTGACAGAGAGGAGGAAGGAGTGTGGAAATGGGTCGATGGTACACCACTGACCTCACCAACGTAAGTCACTTCATACTATCCAGTTAATTTGTCTAACCTACAGTATAACAAATTAAAATGTTAAAGGAGCTATAGTCAACTTTTTCTTGAAAAACGGATGCTAAAATAAAAATAATGTTTCGAAAATATTTTATAAAAAAAGAATCTTCAAATAATCATTTTGGTCCTTTGTTTACATTTACAGGGCCCGTAAATGTAAACAAAGGGCCAAAATGATTATTTTATCATTATTTTTCCGCTTTTTGTGGTCATTTTTTAATTGAAACACATATATGAAGCTTATTTTTTTTATAAAATATTTTCGAAACATTATTTTTATTTTAGCATCCGTTTTTCAAGAAAAAGTTGACTATAGCTCCTTTAAATAAACCTAATGATTTAGATTAAACCGAATAAAATGTTCATACTGTACTTCTACAGGTACTGGGGCAGAGGTGAGCCTAGCGGCACTACTACACTACTAGACGCACTAGTAAGAGGCCAAGCGGGAGAAGACTGTGTTGAGTATTGGAATCATATTGGAGATATTGAAAACAACGCTGGATGGAACGACGCTTCGTGTTTTCGTACTAAACCTTGGATCTGTGAAAGATCGTTGTAGGGAAGCCATGATTTCTACAAAGTATGAGTTAGTTGAAAAAGCTTCATTAGGGCTGGGCGATAGCAAGACTTTGTATCCATATCACGATTATTTCAAAGCCAATGTATAAAGTAATGAAAAACTGTGTTTTGTATTTCCAAAATAGTTAAAGAGTTGATTTAAAGCAGTAAAGTGTGTCTGTAGATTGTATCAATATTGAAGCAATGAAATGTATTTAACAGGAGCTTCATGTGGCTTTTTCAGATCGTTAATGTTAATTAATTCTCAATAAAAGATATATTTTGGAAATGACTGTCTTCTGCTTTCTTATATCGTCTCAGTTGAGGGGGGGGGGGGGGGGGGCTCAAAAGCGAACATATACCGGTATACTGTACAAGCACTGTACAAGCAATGTGTTTTAAGCTTGTATATCTGCTACTTTGTGTCACATTGTATAGTCATAGTATGATCAAGCAGGGCATTGTTTTACTGGGGGTGTATCTTAAACCATCTTAAACCATCTTCAACGATCTTAAACAAACATTTCGCCACTGTGGGCTCTAGGAAACCGTTTTTGGCACGTTCAATACAAAAACTGAATACGGTATCCAAACCCTAAACCATAATCTGCTGTTGGGTGAGGTTCCCATTTATTACAGAGTATTACCCCATAGAGGGGGGGGGGGGGGGGGGGGCTATTACACCATAAAGGAGGGCCTATCACCCCATAGAGGGGGGGGGGATTACCTCAGTAGTGGGCAATAGGCCCTTTTACATTATTTTCTTTTTGTATTATAACATCAAATTTGCTTCTTGATTCTGATCCGAAACAAACGAATCAACGAAGATGTAATGTGACATTCTGCGTACTGTTGTAGAATCCTAACACAGTCCCTGGTTGCAGCTGTTCACGTCAAATAAAATAAAAATACTTTTAAGACTTGAATATTTACTGCGGCACATCTTGGAAAAGGAGGACAGCCAAAAAACACAGCAACGTGATCTTGTAGATCGGCAGTTTTCAGCATGCAACCAAAAAATCACCATCAAGGTCAGCCAAAATATATATTTCTTTCGATAAAATCAACTGTATAGATTTAGTCGACTAAAATCTTAATATGATATTTAGTCGACTAAAACTAGACTAAAACTATTTCAGATGACTAAAACTAAAGGAAATTGATTTCAAATGGTACTGTCAAAAATGAACACTGGTTCCAATATCCTCACAGGCCACGAATGGGCCCCGCACCACAGGTTAGACCAGGGGTGAGCAACTTTGATGATGGAGAGGGCCACTATATTTCCACACTCACTACAGATGGCCACCTTGCAGTATACTTGTATTCTAACTTTTTTCATGAATGAAATTAGACGATCTTTCAAAATGGAACCCTGAATAATGTTGTGTTATTTCAGTTCAAATGCATTTAGTTATATACTTATGTTAACTTTATAAACTTAAATACAAATACATTCTACATAAAAAAAATATATATATAAAAAAAAGACATGACATTATAAACTTCTAATACAGACCTAAGTCATAAAGCGGGTCATGTGTGCATGTTTGGAATTGTAACAGCTGAAATCAACAATCATATCAGTATTCTGATAGGTATATTATTATTAACCTGCGGGCCACATTGAGTGAATGTGTGGGCTGCATATGGCCCACCAGGCTCGCCAGTTGCCCATGTATGGGTTACCATGTTGTTCAGACATGCTGGCAGGAACCTGCCTGTACCTGCCTGGAAGTATAATAGTTTCTTAGAAGCATTGCACAGTTGTCGTCTGCAATCTATTTACTTGTCCATTTAGCCCTGTTGGCTTGTTGACTGCATAGTGGACCATGATGCATACCACGTTAGCCTCGCTCATACTGTGTGGCTCCATGCCATTACTGTGATTTCATCCCGGCAGGTCAGTCGCTCTGCATACGAGACCTGATGAATGCTCTTCTTCATCTTCCTCCACCAGCAGCAACATTGACTGTAATGACATCTAGAAGAGCATACAGTACGTACCAGCAGGAGATGTTCCATGTAACCTTGAACCAAGCGCCTCTCTCAGTCACAACCAGACGGAATTATAGGGATGCTTAGCCCACCAAATTGATAAGAATAAAAATAAAATAAAAATGAACTAAAAATGAACTCATATATTGTTTGATTCTTGTGACAGCTACAGTATTTTCTGGACTATAAGGCGCACCTGACTATAAGGCGCACTGTCAATGAATGGTCTATTTTCAAACTGTTTTCATATATAAGGCGCACCGGACTATAAGGCGCACATAATAGACGCTACCGTTGCGTTATGCATCCAACAGATGGAGCTGTGCTAAAGGGAATGTCAATGTCAATGAATGATCCATATATAAGGCGCACTGGACTATAAGGCGCACTGTAGTTTTTTGAGAAGATTAAAGGCTTTTAAGTGCGCCTCATAGTCCGGAAAATACGGTAGTATCAGCATGAGGGAGACACACCACTCTGTCTGTGTGGGAGACAGTAACATAATGTTGGCATCAGAAAAAACAAACAAAAAATGAATACATGAAACGAAACAGGGCTGTGACTTGTCCTTTGTTTTACATTATTATATTCTTATTTGATCATACTGATAAGATAGAATTATGATACATAATTCTGGTTTGTGTATGACGCTCATATGACCATATAAGGTTATATATTATGAACTGAACTTACAGTATGAGACCACATTTTGGTCGGATACTGTAGGGTCAGGCTAAAGATTACAGGTCATAATAACTTTAGACTATGAAATCATGATATACTGTATAAGTCACGAGTGGTGGAAAATAACCAGCACTACGTGGCACTTTCTTCCTGTTACTTCCTTGTTATGATATAGGAACGAATGAATAAGTTCCACGACTTCTTACTGTCATAACTGTACTCTTTATATACATGTTAAACTTCCATTTTGGAAGAGAGAGAATCCTCTGTCCTGCCGTTAGGGTGGGCAGAGATTTAGAACTGTTTGTCTCTTTGTCTGTCTCTCCTCAATACAGCAATCTAAGATACGTCCTTTGGTCTCTTTGTCTTATTTTAACTATGGATTTATAGATCCATATTTATCTTTAATAATTTATCTAATAATAATGGTCCTAATCGAGCGAGGATACTGTTTGTAACATTGGCCGACTGAGGGACGGATAAGTGTTCAGGCTGTTAGCCATTTAAAGTTCACTTTCTCTCCCCCGGTGGAACAATGTTGCAACACGTATCTGAAACCAGCCAGGAAAATCTCTATAATTGCTGTATTTTCAGACAAAGGTTTTTATTTGGACAACAGTGTTATCTTATTTTCGATTAATGTGGAACCGCGTGGACCCCCAGGAGCAGCGGACCGTGTTGGACCGTCTTCCTTGAGGTTGGATACTCCCCCGGTCCTGGGCTGCATCTGGGATTTCCACGCTCGGCAAATTCCTAAGTGATTAAGATAAGTACATATTTACTTAGTCCCCGTAACGTGTCGTGTCTTTGAATATTTTGAATTAACGATGTTAATGTTTTGATAATTGAGAAGATGTGTGAATTATATTTTCCCTCCGTCTGGAGGAGACCGATAGCTCCTAATAACGTTTTGGTTTGACACGCGTCGTAAATTAACCCTTATCTGCTATAGATACTGAATGGTCGTAACTCGTAAATCTCTTTGTTTCTTCTTACAAAGTTTAAGGGTGTGTGTACAAACTCCCTATTCTATTTTTATCTATTTCTCATGGTTTGGTCTCCCTCTCTCGTCGTGATGAGGAGACAATACTGATTTTCAAACTTTAACTTTTTTCGGTACAGTTGTTTTTGTCATTATTTGTTTGTCTGGACCCTATGAAGGGTCATTATTTGCCCACTGTTGACCCAGGCAGTTTTTCTGTAGACCCAGTACAGTTATCCCCACTGTAGACCCAGGCAGAATCTCTGTATAGTACAGTTGGATGTTATTTGTCCTCCGCAAGTCAGCGGAGTGTTTAGTTATCTGTTTATGTACCGATACTACTGTGTTTATTTAGGTCTCTCACTTTCATGGCTTGGCCCAGCCATTTGGAAATTGAGAAACAATATTTTTATCTTTGACTATGTTACTGACCATTTCTGTCTTCTGTAATGAATAATATTAAATACTTTTAAGACGTTTTAAAATGTCTCTGAGAAATTAAAGTTAAGATTTAAGATTAAGAATAACTAACTAAATTAATGATGTCTAAATTAATATAATATGTTGTAACGTTAAGATTTAAAACCTGCTAGAGGATTCTGGCTGTGTATTATACTATAATTTCATTTATGTGATGAATGGATTCTGTGAGAATGAGTTTGCCGTAGGCTACTGTATGTGTGCGTGCGTGCATGCATGTGCGTGTGAGGTAGAGGGGGAATGTGTGAGCTCCACCCCCCCTCTCTCTTGGTCAATGTGCGTGCCGCTCCAGTACTGTATGTGTGAGTGCGGGCATGCGCCTGTGTGTGTGCGTAAATGTCGCTTTAAGCCCTTATCTTTTTTTTCACTCCCTCTCCCCCACTCTTGTGTGAGTGTGTGCGTGAGCGTGCATGTGACTGTGATCCATTTTAGTTGTGTGTGTGCACTTCTGAGTGCAAGGTCAGATGGTCTGTGTGTGAGAGAATTGTTTTGGGAACATGTCTGTTTAGACTTTCCTTTCTCCTATTTTTCGTAAACGTTCTGATTGTTTACTGTCTATGGTATTTTGTTTTGGTTCTATCCAGTCTTGTTATGAATACATTTACTGTTAAAACTCCATTACCCATAAAGCTCTGTTGGGAACGTCATGTCCCTGGTTACCATAACAACCAAATTAGACTCCATTGTTGAGAAGGACACAAGGTCGCTTCTCGCCCCTGAGGCGTATTACTTATCACTGACAGTTTCAACTGACTCCCCTGTGCCCAAGCTGCTACTGTACTGTACTGTAGTGTATGATTTAAAGCTCATTTCATTGATTTAAATAATTTAAATTATTTTATTTAACTTTTACAACTTGTTGTAAAAAAGGGGGGAGTTTAAGGTTTAATCTGATTTTAATTTCATTTTGATTTGATTTTAATTTATTTAATTTGGTTTTTCATCGATTTAAGATTTATTTGAAACTTAATTTGAAATATTTCTGTTTCATGGGCTGACGCTGACGGAGAGAGGAGGAAGGCAGTGTGGGGAAGGAGGAGAATCGGGTCAACTGAGAACCACCTGACTGAGATGGGGTGCAGACGAACCACGACCTGAGGCCCGGCCAGACCAGTGCACGAGCCAATCAACCGCAGCGGCACGATGTAAAAATCGTGCCTTGTCGGTGAGAATTCTGTTGCACTGTTGTTGATGCCATGTGTAGTACAAACACTATCATGATGAACTAAATTGTTGTTGAAACAGTAAACTGGCCAAGTCTTCGTCCCCCCTAGGAATCACCTGAGAGACCCAGAAGAACCGGCCCCACATCAACTGCATCCTGCGTCCTCCTCCCTCACGTCTCTACAATGCCCCAACGTCAACGTCAACATCACCACGTCATCATCATCACCCTCATCATCATCATCATCATCATCGTCATCATCGTCATCCGATCAATGGTCATCCGATCAACTCATATTTTCTTTTTTCATTTTTCATTCTTTATTCTTTATTTTTATCTGTTTATTCAATTTTAATTCTGTCTTCATTCATCTGTAAGAAACGATGAATGATGTGTCACATTTCTTTAACTTTAAGGATTTATTACAGTTCTCTTTTGAAAATTTGAATTTCTAAATATTATTAAAGTCTTCATAATATTATTATTATTATTATCCTGATAAAATGTTTAATATGGAGGTCATATGAACCTCATACAAAAATTAAAAGGATAGATTGATAAGATAGAATTATGATACATAATTCTGGTTTGTGTATGACGCTCATATGACCATATAAGGTTATATATTATGAACTGAACTTACAGTATGAGACCACATTTTGGTCGGATACTGTAGGGTCAGGCTAAAGATTACAGGTCATAATAACTTTAGACTATGAAATCATGATATACTGTATAAGTCACGAGTGGTGGAAAATAACCAGCACTACGTGGCACTTTCTTCCTGTTACTTCCTTGTTATGATATAGGAACGAATGAATAAGTTCCACGACTTCTTACTGTCATAACTGTACTCTTTATATACATGTTAAACTTCCATTTTGGAAGAGAGAGAATTCTCGACCTGACCGCTATGGTTGGGGAGAGAGATTAGAACGCTACCACCAGGATGGCAGCCCACTGCTCTGTCTACCTTGTCTGTCTCTCTTCAATACAACAATCTAAAGATACGTCCTTTGGCTCTTTGTCTTATTTTAACTATGGATTTAGAGATCCATATTTATCTTTAATAATTTATCTAATACATACGACCCAATTACTGAATGTCTCATTCTCCAGGTTGTCCTTAGAAATGTGTGTGATGTTTGTGTTGTAAACTTTGAAAACTGAAAAATAAAGTAATAAAAGAAATATATGACACCGAGAGCCACACCTGTAAATAACTACATTTATAGTTAAAATAACTATAAATTACTTAACTTAATAGCAACTATGGTGTCATGTCATTTTTATATCCTGAGCTTCATCCCTGTTTTATACAACACTGTTGGCCTATGCAGTGAAGACAAAAACTTAAATGAGCTGTATAATGCAATTATTAAAATGAGATAATTGCAACATTTCTGCCATTGTCAAAGTGAAAAAATACCAAACACAGTGAACAGAACAGACTACATAGTAGGCTAGTTGTCAAATGCATATTGGGTTGAGAGTACTTACAAACTGACAACAAAGAGGATCTTTGTGTAAAAATTATTCCCTTGATACACAGCCTTGTCCATTCAAATTGTTATAGGTGGTCCCCAAATGATGGAGTCGGTAACCAAATGGACCCTTGTAGATCTTTAACTCTTGAGAGTGTAAAATGAAACTGAGTTAAAGTATTGTTACAATATGCGTTACTTAATTTACAAGAAGTCTGCACCACTACACACAATTAGAAATGTGTTGTTTTGATCTTTGTTTTGCCTGTTAATCTCTCTCCCATATTGGTACAGACAAAATCTTTATCCAACGATAACAAAATATTGTACATTTTGTGTCTTTGAGGCTGAATCTCATCAAACGGTGATCTGTGTCTCAAATGCTGAATAAATAATGGACCTTGATATTATGGAAAGGGTTGAAAACCATGCACTGCCCCTTGCAACAAGCTACTGTAACTTCATGCACTGCCCCTTGCAACAAGCTACTGCAACTTCATGCACTGCCCCTTGCAACAAGCTACTGTAACTTCATGCACTGCCCCTTGTAACAAGCTATACTGTAACTTCATGCACTGCCCCTTGCAACAAGCTACTGTAACTTCCCGTCTCCAACTGGCCCTCTACTGTTGAAACTTTTAAATCCCGCCTTGAAGGAGCATAGTTCACCCAAATATGGTCTTATTTTCTATCAATTACACCCCTCATGAGCCAATGTGTCAACGTTCATGGCATAAATGGTTTCTAAAGACGGGTCTGTTGAAATATCAATATATGAGGAACTGTGGCAAGGTTGTTTTCACAGAGCAGTATGTTAAATATGCAGTGCACAACCAGCTGTGTTTGACAGTAAGTAAAGTACATTTTATTTATATAGCACTTCTCACAGAGAAAAACTCAAAACGTGCTTCACATACAATACAAATACAACAATTAAAAAATACTGTACTATTGTATATAGAACTCAACACAAAAACAGCAGACATATTACAGGAATACAAAAAAAGTTTCCAACGTCCCATGGTGCATTGCGCAGAAGGTGTGCGGCAGTTCCGGCGTCGCAGCCGAGTGTGATCTACAAGCTCACAGCGGTTGCATCTGCGACGCGACGTGAGCTTGTATGTCTGCTGTTCTCTGGAAGTGTCCCACACAATTCTCGTGGAAACAGGTGGATATTCTGCAAAAGCATGTCTAAACAGAAGGGCTTCCTTCTGCTTGTATTGAGCCAAACAACATAATGGTCTCTGTCGGTTGGAAAGCTCATATGCCCAAAAGACTGTTAATTTTCAAATTCAATAAAATAGCAAAAGTAGCAGATCTGCAGGCTCAAAACACATCACTTCGCGCCGCGTTTCGAGCTTGTAGATCTGCTACTTTTGTTGTTTAGTAGTAGGGCATTGGTAGTAGTAGGGCATTGGTAGTAGTAGGGCATTGGTAGTAGTAGGGCATTGGTAGTAGTAGGGCATTGGTTCTCAACCAGTGGTCCGAGGACCACCAGTGGTCCTTGAGGGGGTTCCAGGTGGTCCCCAGCAAAATGATGGAGAGTTGGTAACCAAATGGACCCTTAATAGAGATTGTTAACTCTTGAGAGTAAAATTATTGTTAAACATCAGCATTACTCTATTTACAAGAAGTCTACACAATTAGAGAATGTGGAGAAAGAATTGTTATTTTGGTCAACGTTTGCATGTTGTCTCTCCTAATATCTCTCCTATGGGAACTGAGAAGCTAAATCTCATCAAAAGGTGGTCCATGGCTCAAATGCAGAATAAATAATGGACATTGATATGAAAAAGATTGAAATCCACTGAAGTATAGGGCGTTAATGTATGAAAAAACAGAGGTTAGAGTTCTGTGCCTAACAGTGAGGATGCAGAAAGGTTCCTCTAATTGCCTCGTGAGGAACACAGAGTGTTTAGTATTCAGCGCTCATTGAGACATACAGTAGTTGGAAACAATGTGAAGTGGTGGTGAATACATCCTACCCTGATGGGTTCAAGTACAGGGTCACAACTAAATAAAATAAAAACTATAACGTGGGACCAGTGGTGTAAAACAACTAAGTATATGAACATGAACACTTGAATTCATGGGTACTTTTTTAGTTTTAGTCAAATTCCTCAGCCAATAATTTGCTGACCACTTACTGTGACGCATTATGAGCTTGTAGATTGTCTATTTTCGCTACTTGTATGTCATTTCATGTTGGCATCAGACAAACAACAAACTGCAGTGCTCAGGCCCAAAGGACCCATGAACTACAACCATACAGAGCATATTTAAGTTAATTGTTTTTTTATTATGTATTATTTTGTATTCAGATGACATTTTCAGTACAGTTTCTCTGCATGCATTTATTATAATTAACCAGCAATGTGCAATAAATTGCCATATATTCCATGTGTAAGTACTTCTCTAAAAGGAATACCTTGTTGCAACAAAGTATTTCTAAACGTTTCCAAGCCAACTGAAAAGCGGAAGAAGAGAGACGCGTAGAGGGATAAAAGAGAGGCCAAACTTCTGTTTTGTTGCAGAGGTGAATGCTGGACGATAACATCAAACACTTGCCAGATTAATCCAAGTAAAAATGGTGTAGAAATGGCCGTGGCTTTTCACTCTGACAGCATCGAGATCCAAGAGGAAGATGATGTTGATGATGATGTTGATGTTGAGAACAAGACGGCAGAAGACGACACAGACTATGTGAACGTTGGGACCAGGACCGCAGCTCAGCGGAAACGTCCACAGAAGCAGTCTGGTAAGAGAGTTATTAATGTTAATGTTTCATTAAACCTTTCATATCGAACATTCGATGTGACAACATTACATCGTCAACGATGGGAAAACTGTCTGTCATAACAGGGTATTGTTTATAATTCCCACCTATGGGCAGTAATATTATACCGTATTTATATTGTATATCCACAAGTTTCCAACGCCCCATAGTGCATTGCGCAAACGTCTGCATCGAGGTTCCGCCGCCGATTTACAAGCTCACAACGGGTTGCATCTGCGACGCGACGTGAGCTTGTATGTCTGCTGTTAAACCCGGAAGTTTGGTCCTGAGAGTCTCCAGTAAACCCCCGGGGAAACTTGTGGATAAAGAAAAAAAATTATAATTAGAGGCTTTGTAATTAATTAATCAAAATTAATTACATGTTTAATCACATTATAAATATTTGATCCGAGAAGCTTTTTTTGTTTTTTAATTAAATGCAATTTGGTGTATGTGAGTGAATTATGATTCTGGCATGATACTGACAAGACTGACCACTGCACCTCTAACTTTCTGAAACACTTAATTTGATCTCCCTCCCTCCTCCTGTGTGTGTGTGTGTGTGTGTGTGTGTGTGTGTGTGTGTGTGTGTGTGTGTGTGCGTGTGCGTGTGCGTGTGCGTGCGTGCGTGCGTGTGTTTGTGTGCGTGCGTGCGTGCGTGCGTGCGTGCGTGCATGCGTGCGTGCGTGCGTGCGTGCGTGCGTGCGTGTGTGCGTGCAGTCATAGGACGGTACAAGCTGGTTGGACTGGTTGTTGGATTGCTTTGTGGTGTTCAAGCTCTGCTCAACATTGGTCTCAGACTTTCTCTCAGTAAGTCAAATTTAATTACAGTGTATTTTATTATTAATGTTTTATGACACATTTTTCAGACGTACTTCTCAAAAACCACAGTTCTAAATGCTAAGAGTTTTCTGAAAAACATATTGGTTGCCACATATATACTGTGTGTGTGTGTGTGTGTGTGTGTGTGTGTGTGTGTGTGTGTGTGTGTGTGTGTGTGTGTGTGCGTGTGCGTGTGTGCGCGCGCGCGCGCGCGCGTGTGTGTGTGTGTGTGTGTGTGTGTGTGTGTGTGTGTGCGTACATGTACATCTAAGTTGACACAGATGCTTTTCTGATTTTAATGTGTAAAGGAGGTCAGGTCAGAACAACATTTTATGTAAAAATCAGTTTGTTTGATTCTTCTTCTTGCAGCAGATTCTGCACCGGACCAGGACTATGAGGACCTCACCGAACAGAACAACCAGTTACAGTCCAACTATGACAACCTCACTAGCCAGAACAACCAGTTACAGTCCAAACATGACCTTGTAACTGCAGAGCGAGATGAACTGAAGAGGAAGCTCTGTGGTCAGTGAGACTGTTTTAATTTGTGTTCATTGTTTTTTCCTGAAAATGAACATGATGTTACTGTACACCATGTTCATCATTTTGTCATTAATTTGACCAAATGGGGAAAAGATAATAACTATTATTTTGTTGTCAGAATCATGTGGATTCCAGATGACCTTTGGCAGCAGCTGTTATTACATCTCTACTGAGAGGTGGACCTGGGAGGAGAGCAGACAATGGTGTGCAGGCCAACAATCCCACCTGATCATCATAAACAGCAAAGAAGAACAGGTATGGTTAGTGTGTGTGTGTGTGTGTGTGTGTGTGTGTGTGTGTGTGTGTGTGTGTGTGTGTGTGTGTGTGTGTGTGTGTGTGTGTGTGTGTGTGTGTGTGTGTGCATGTGCGTTGTATAATATCTATTGTACAGTGTGTACTTCAGTAACCAGCATTATTTGTGTCCATGCAGGACTTTGTTAAGAGCGTTGTTACCAGGGACCAGAGGGTGTGGCTGGGTTTGACTGACAGAGTGGAGGAAGGAGTGTGGAAATGGGTCGATGGTACACCAGAGACCTCACTATCACCGTAAGACTTTACCTTCATTCTACTCTTCTACATTTCAACTGACATTTTAACTACGTTTCACATATTTCATCTTTACTACTTTTTCTAAATGGCATAACATTTCACTATACAGTTAATTTGTCTAACCTACAGTATAACAAATTAAAATGTTAAATAAACATAATGATTTAGATTAAACTGAATAAAATGTTCATAATGTACTTCTACAGGTACTGGGGCCGTGGTGAGCCTAGCAGCAGTAACGGACTAGTAGGCCAAACAGAAGAAGACTGTGTTGAGTATTGGAATCGGACTAACAACGCTGGATGGAACGACGCATCATGTTCTCTTACTAAGCGCTGGATCTGTGAAAGACATTTTTAGGGAAGCCATGATTTTTACAAAGTATGAGTTAGTTGTTGTGTTGAAAAAGCTTCATTAGGGCTGGGCGATAGCAACACTTTGTATCCATATCATGATTATTTCAAAGCCAATGTATAAACTAATGAAAAACTGTGTTTTGTATTTCCAAAATAGTTAAAGAGCTGATTTAAAGTAAAGTGTGTCTGTAGATCGTATCAATATTGAAGCAATGAAATGTATTTAACAGGAGCTTCATGTGGCTTTTTCAGATCGTTAATGTTAAAGACAGGGTGAAATCAAAAACATGTTTTTCACACTTTTAGAGCATATCTGTAGTGATAATATGGTCATACCTCCACTAGATGCTAAAGAAATAGAAAATAAACAATTTTTGTGTATATTTATATCAAAGGTCCCTAAATAGGCCATTCTTAATTACTTCCTGTGAACAAATTCAAAAAGTGATGACATAGATAGATCTTTTGAATATAAATGAACCTTTGATTACATTCACCTGTTTGTTTCCCATTGCTGGCTCCCATTACTCAGATTTTAAATCCCATTGCCTGAAGGGCTGGTCATTTCATTGGGTCTTTAATTAATTCTCAATAAAAGATATATTTTGGAAATGACTGTCTTCTGCTTTCTTATATCGGGGGGGGGGGGGGGGGGGGGGGGGGGGTCATTATGTCAAAAACTGTTACTTTTCAGGAATCAAATTCTAAAGCGAACATATATACTACAAGCTCCAAACGACTGTTCGAAGCAACGCGTCTTAAGCTTGTAGATCTGCTACTTTGTGTCACATTGTATAGTATGATCAAGCAGGTCATTGTTTTACAGGGGGTGTATCTTAAACCACCTTAAACCATCTTAAACAAACATTTCGCCACTGTGGGCACTAGGAAACCGTTTTTGACACGATCAATACAAAAACTGAATACGGTATCCAAGCTCCAAACCATAATCTGCTGTTGGGTGAGGTTCCCATTTATTACAGAGTTGACAGGAGTAATCAGAGCAACGTTTATAGATGCAAATCCCACAGAGAACGGTAAAAACCGTGACATCTCCCCAGTGTGCCCATACCATGTCCTTCATCAAGCTCACTGCATGGGCTGCTTCCCCTGTGACCTGTGATCACTCTACCTGCCCATTACTGCCCACCCCTCCTCCCCCCAAGCTGAACCCTCTCACCACAGGCTCAAGGCACTCAATTCAGTGGTGGAAAAAGTACACACATTTTGTACTTAATTAAAAGTATCAATACTGCACTGTAGATGTACTCCGTTACAAGTAAAAGTCCAGAATTCAAAATATACTTGAGTAAAAGTATGAAAGTATTGGCATCAAAATGTACTTAAAGTACCAAAAGTAAAAGTACTAAATGTTTGAAAATAGCAGATCTACAAGCTCACAACGCGTCGCGAGACAACTTATGAAATAGGGCTAAAGTGGTCCATGCATGTTTTATAATATTATAATGTATATCAGCAAAGTAACTAGTAACTAAAGTTTTCAAAAATTGTAGTGGAGTAAAAGTACAATATTTGGAACCGAGATGTAGTGAAGTAGAAGTAAAAGTATTGGAAATTGGAACTACTCAAGTAAAGTACAAATAGCTCAAAAGTGTACTTAAGTACATTACTTTAGTAAATGTACTTAGTTACTTTACACCACTCATTCCTTTCAGTTTGAAGATGTTCCATTACCAATGTGGGGTAAGAAGCCTATCCTATTACAACATATAGCAGGCCTATTACCCCATAAAGGCGGGCCTATTACCTCATAGAGGAAGGGGGGGGATATTACCTCAGTAGTGGGGCAATAGTTGCCTGGCTCCAGCCAATAGACCCGCCCACCAGCGCAGAGTCTGAAATCAGGCTAGGGCAATAGGCCCTTTATATATTGTTTCTTTCTTTTTGTACTATAACATCACATGTATATAATGTTTCAACATGGTGCCCGTACTGGGTAAAGCATTGCTAACATGTACAGTACATAGTGAATTAATGAGGGACAACAGCTTTTTCAAACGGCACCGGCCCGTGCCGTGGTTTAATTGGTCATATGATAGACATTATCCGCCCAAATTAATTTCTACTGGCCAAAAATCTTTTTCCTAATCACAGGAAAATGTAATGTTAAAAAATTAATAATGTTTTTGTAAGGTTTTATAGCCATAAATCATAAATCATGCTCTAATTTGCATTTTGGGGATATTTTTCACAATATTAACATATGCACGTGTTCTAGACATTCTAATGATCACGAAAAAAAATATTACAGGCATTTTACTTATGTTTTAGTGAGGAATAGCTTCAGTTAAAAAGTGAGATGTTGTTTGTCCAGACGCTGGAATTTCAACTTCTCTGGGAAGTGTGAATGTCAGTCTCTGTGGGGGGTATTTATATGCAAATATCGTGGCCAATGGCATTGTAATACTAAACAATAGGATTTAATGGTGATGTTGATGTGAAAAAAGAACAGGAAAACTAATTATAATTTTTTTTTTTTTATTATTTAAAAAACGTTGCCAAAAAGCAACGCTGGGCCTTGCAGGGTTAAGGGTGAGTGAGACTCTACAAGTCTTGGGGGTTTAAGTGGTTTCACTGTTTGAAAATACACATAACATAAAATGAATCCAACGCTACACTGATAGTGCTGCAAAACAAGTCTATGACAAAATCTATGAAAATCTTTGAAAAAGTTGAATCTGCAACACAATTGTATTCTATATGTATATGCCTACATGCAGTGGGGGTCCCTGCTTCATCTCTCTCTCAGCTAAGGGGTCCTTGGACTGATAAGCCTTGAAGACCCTTGGCCCAGTAATAAAACCTCAGTGCTTATAAGTCACTTCACACAGTGACTTTGCTTCCTCTTGTTTCTTGATTCTGATCCGAAACAAATCAAAGATGATTTAATGTGACATTCTGATTCTGCATACTGTTGTGGAATCCTAACAAAGTCCCTGGGTGCAGCTGTACTTTTACTCCACTACAATTATTTGAAAACTAACTTAGAAAGTTACTAGTTACGTTGCAGATATACCGGTAAATGATTATAAAACATACATTATTCCACAATAGTCCCATTTTATACCTAGGCTATTTGAAAAAGCTCGTAGATCTGCTATTTTCAAATATGTTGTACTTTTACTTTTGGCACTTTAAGTATATATTTTGATGCCAATACCTTTTGGACTTTTAAGTACATTTTGAATTCAGACTTTTACTAGTAACAGAGTATTTCTGTAGGCCCTATTTTGCAGTGTTTATACTTTTACTCAAGTAAGACGTGTAAGTACTTTTTCCACCTCTGCACAAAATAGAAAAAGCCATTTACTTAAATATCTACTGCGGTACATCTTGGAAAAGGACAGCCAAGAAACACAGCGACGTGCTGTGAGCTTGTAGATCGTCAGTTTTCAGCGTGCAACCAAGTGTAAAATCACCATCAAGTGATATTATAGCAGCCAAAAAATAATCGATAAAATCAACTGTAGATTTAGCAGACTGAAATCTGCAATTTTTTTAAAATGGAATACTGAATATTTTTTTGTTATTTCTGTTCAAATGCGTTTAGTTATATATACTTATGTTAACTGTATAAACTTAAATACAAATACATTCTACATAAAAAAACATAAAGAAATACATGACATTATAAGCTTCTAATACAGATCTAAGTCATTAAAGCGGGTCATGTATGCATGTTTGGAATTGCAACAGCTGAAATCAACAATATATCAGTATTCTGATATGTTATTAACCTGCGGGCCGCATTGAGTCAATTTGAGTGAATGTGAGGGCTGCATGTGGCCCACCGGGTTCGCCAGTTGCCCATATGGGTTACCATGTTGTTCAGACATGCTGCCAGGAACCTGCCTGTACCTGCCTGGAAGTATAATAGTTTCTTAGAAGCGCTGCTCAGTTCTCGTCTGCAATCTATTTACTTGTCCATTTACCCCTGGCTTGTTGACTGCAGAGGGGACCATGATGTATACGTTAGCCTCGCTCATACTGTGTGGCTCCATGCCATTACTGTGATTTCATCCTGGCAGGTCAGTCGCTCTGCATACGAGACCTGATGAATGCTCTTCTTCCTCCTCCTCCACCAGCAGCAACGCTGACTGTAATGACATCTAGAAGAGCATACAGTACGTACCAGCAGGAGATGTTCCATGTAACCTTGAACCAAGAGCCTCTCTCAGTCACAACCAGGCGGAATTACAGGAATGCTTAGTGGAGAGAGAGAAAGAGAGAGAGAGAGAGAGAGAGAGAGAGAGAGAGAGAGAGAGAGAGAGAGAGAGAGAGAGAGAGAGAGGGGGGGGGGGGGGGGGGGGCAATATGATTAATATATGAAACATGACTGATGGACAGAGAGAGGGCTAAGAGCATCTACTGATGTGGGCTGAAATGGAGAGTAAATTGATGTCATGATTAGGCTCTATATACGTATAGCTAAGCCTCAACTGATAATTAACTATTCAATCATGTTATTGTTGCTGGCGGACATGAAACCTCACATCTCCATATACTGTATATATTATGTCTACATTTAGTTTTTTATGTTGTCATATGTTTTGAAAGGTTTTTGGAGTGAAACTGAAAGTGTTATCAGTATTGACCGAATGAAAAAAACATTATTGAAATTTATTCCACTTTCAACAGGGAAACACGTTCTCCACATACACACCCATTGTAACTTCAAACTTCATTTTAACCATGATAGATTCATTAAAAACACCCATTATTTGTTCTGGTTACTCATACAAACTTCCTAATACATGAGAAGGCCGTGTTTTTTTGATAACTTTTTTCATTTATTTGTAATAATTATTTGGGAAAATGGAAAAAATGAAATACAAAAAAGAATTATTAAAAATAAATGAAAAAAGGTTATCGATATAACACAGCCTGCTCACGTATTAGGAGGGTCATATGAGTCACCAGAAAAAAATAATGGGTGTTTTTAATGAATCTATCATGGTTAAAATGAAGTTTGAAGTTCAGAGAGTGTGTGGGGAGCGGCCCTGGGCCTGGAGGGCCTGGTAACATTTACATCAAATATCTAAATAAAATTACCAAAAGTTTTTTTGAAAGTGAAATATCCTTTTAACAAGTGCTTGTGTCTGGATAATAACTACATTGGACCCATTGGCACACACAGGTTGTTCTATCTCCCGTTCAGTTCTGTTTTGTTTTAGACAAACAAGGTCATAGGCGATTTTAAGGGGTGTCCTAGGGTGCACGTGCACCCCCTGGCCGCCAGGCGGCCATTTTGATATATATTTTTTTTGTAATGTAACTTTACATCCACTCAGACCGAATACAACAACACCCCCTAGTGGTAGTGATAGAGGCTGGCAGCTCCAGGCAGCCCCCCCCTCCCCTCCTGATGTGATGTCATATCCACGCGCCAGTATTGAAATTGAAAACAACATCTGTTAAAAATAAAGCATGGAGTTCGAGCTCTTCACTACTATGGACGTGACTACCGGTAGATATTATAATATAGCTGCTTGCCCTGAAACATCACATGGAGAGGATCATTTTGTACCTGACTTTCCTCTACAAAACACAGACCTCAGGCTCTATCAGCCAGGACTCTTGTCTCACTGTGCGTGACTGAACCATTTCCTCCTGACCAGCCCAAGGTAAGACTAAGACAGTCAGATCATGCTTTTATAAACCCTATTATATTAAGCCCAAAATGGTTCTGCCGCCGTGTAGAACCGAACCGATTTTAACTTGAAAAAATGCATAATTTGCCCGCAAATAACCGATAACCGCAAGTAACTTATTTTTACATTTGGGTACAAAATTAACTGCAGAAATCCGCTAAAACAACATTACAAAACCGCTAATATCCGCAATTTTTTTCGTCGCTGCGCGCGCGTGCATGAGGTAATAGAGGAAGAGGCTAGAGTCGCCTATGAACAAGGTTATAATAATAATTGCATCTGCATTAAGCCATCCTAAGTAACAGGAGCAGAGGGTACTATAACGTCACAGTCGGGCAGAAACCTCGTATCTCCAAGTTTCACATTTGTATGCTTTTTCTCCAAGTAAAGCCCTGCTTCATCATACAAGGCTGTCGCACAAAAGTAGTGAAAACAGCCGATCTACAAGCACACAACGCCTCGCGGTGCGAGGCGTTGTGTGCTTGTAGATCTGCTGTTTTCACTGGTTTAGTTCATTTTTAAAATGATACATACAAAACGAACGGTCTTGGACATACAAGGTTTCCACCCGACAACGAGGATATGTAACAGGGGTTTAAGGTTAATAACAAGTGTTTGAACATTCATTATTCAGTATTGCATTTCTATAGCGCTCAAAGCTCTTTACATTGTTCCATTCATTCATTCATTGGGAAGTGAAGCGGCGAACATTCGACGTATATAGAGTAGTATAGCTACTCAGAGCTTATAAACCAGTGGTTCTCAAACTTTTTCATGTCAAGGACCCCAAATTGACACTTATTAGCCCGCAGAACCCCATTTAAAAAGATATATGCCAGGGACCCCATAAGAGAATATTTGTAGGCTACGGCTCTAGCAGTGATTCCCAATCACTTCAATTTCAAGGACCCCCAGTTTGACATGCATGATTAGGGTATGGACCCCATTTAATGGTATTTCTATCTCTGAGACCCCATTTTAAGTTGTAAAATCAATGTTAATTTAACTCTGAGAGTGTACAAACGGAACCAAATGGACCCTAACAGGTCCATTTGGAACAGGTCCATTCCATTTGTACACTCTCTGAGTTACAGACCCATGAGGGTCCATTTGGTTCCTAACTATCATTTAGCTGCAGGGACCCCCTGGAACTCCCTCAAAGACCCCTGGGGGTCCCCGGCCTGTACCCCACTTTGAGAACCAATGTTCTAATCTACACTATACAGTAAGTTGTTGCTGTAAGGCAGAAATATTGTATTTCCATAAATTAACTTTTTATATTTTTGTTGTAAATGTTGTTGTTATACTGTACACCGGTGTGTCACACAATGCGACGCGTTGTGACCTTGTCGATCTGCTCTTTTCGCTATTGAACAGATTTTCTTTCTTTTCATTTCGTTAAGTGTGTCTGTGTTTTTTTTTTTTTTTTTTTTTATATAAATATTGACCCAAAGAAAAGCATTAACAAGAGCTTATGACTGAATGAAACTGTACTGGAGCCATAGGAACATGGCTTTTTTATTTTAACTCTCAAATACCTGGAACGCACCCGAGTCGCGTTAGATTTGAACCACTTTAACCATTATTTTATGCTTTAATAAAAATCGTGAAAATGTGTGCAAGTCTATGAATATCTTTGACCCGATCTTTGACCCGACTTCTAAATCCTTCCTCTAAATCAGTGGTTCTCAAACTTTTTCATGTCAAGGACCCCCAAAATTACAGGTATTTGGCCGCGGACCCCCATCTCAAAATATGTTGTTCCAGGGACCCCCCAGAAGCAAATATTTGATTCACAAATGTTCGCTTTTAAATAGATATATTCAAAGACTTGGAAAAAAAAATCCTGATTTTTCAAAAATAGCAGATCTACAAGCTCGCAGCGCGGCACTCGGTGCCGCGCTGTGAGCTTGTATATCTGCTATTTTTCAGTAGTTAAAGCAGTCAATAATCCTAGGCCTAAATGGGTTAAAGCGATGGTTTTGGACCTACAAGTTTTAAAGCTATGGTTTTGGACCTACAAGTTTTAAAGCGATGGTTTTGGACCTACAAGTTCTAAAGCGATGGTTTTGGACCTACAAGTTTTCCACCTTGTGGCGACGACATCGCCTCTGTCTGGTGGAAACCTTGTATGTAGGCCTCTCAAACCGGGACCCTCAAATCATTGTGCACGTTTGACGTGCACGTTTGCCGTGCATGCGCGCGGCCATTCATTCATGCACGTGCACATGTACACGCACCATATAGGTGTTGCATACAATAGGTAGGCTGATTGACATACATCAGCCTCAGTATTGAATTCAGAGACAACAATGTATTTGTTCATGTTTTCTGATTGGTTGCAGTGAGCGTGTTTCCATGAAAAGAACATGATAAACATCTATTATGCAACCTCTGGAAAGAAACTACTATGACAGTTGTTTTCAATCTGTCCTAATAAAAAGACAGATATTGTCTCAGGTTTTCCTCCTGACATACTGTATCATAGGGGGAAAGATTGACATATCAAACATATAATTTTCCGAATGTCTGAGTGAGTGAGTGAGTGAGTGAGTGAGTGAGTGAGTGTCTGTCTGTCTGAAACAGCGTTTCTCCTCAGTGGCTGGAGCAATTGATCTGAAATTGCATCACCATTAGCATATGAACACACCTAACATAACTGTGAAGCCCGTTTGTCACTTTCACAAATCGTATGCTGTATATTAGCATTTTTATGGTGTATCTACTATCTATTCTGCATCTAGCATGAGGCATATCTATTCTGCATCTAGCATGAGGCAACATGTTTAACCAGCTGTGTGTGTGTGTGTGTGTGTGTGTGTGTGTGTGTGTGTGTGTGTGTGTGTGTGTGTGTGTGTGTGTGTGTGTGTGTGTGTGTGTGTGTGTGTGTGTGTGTGTGTGCAGGCAGGTGGGGGGGGGGGGGGGGGGTGTATCTCTGTAGCCATTAAACGAAACAGGTACTTCTTACATTGATGCTCCTACATATTATCATGCAAGCACCAGTTAAAGTTACTTTCCATCCCTCATATACTGTGTGCACAGTGCACACTTATCCCATAACCCACACACTGCACATCATTTCGGAGCTCATATCTTTGAACGGGTAAGGGCTAGTTTGACATAAATGTACGGTACTGTAAACTAAAGTAACAATAGTCCCTTTTCCACTGCAAGGTGGAACTAGAACTTTCAGGAACCTGAACCTATTTTTTTTTTGGTTCTGGTTTTGTTTCCATTGCTTACGGCCCGGTTCCAGACAAGGTTCCTGTAACCTTTTTTAGGTCCTGCTCCTGAGGTAGAACTAAACTTTAGTTCTGGGAACCTACAATATGGGCGGGGCCAGCAGTGCTGCTGGTCTTTTTTTGGACCTTCCCGGTTAGTTGTGGTTATATGGAAACGTAAGCAGAACTTGGTCCCGAAACTTCACAGGTTCTTTAACCCATTTAGAACGGGTACACATTATTGTGTACCATTATTTTATGCTTTAACTATTGAAAAATAGCAGATATACAAGCTCACAGCGCGGCACAATTTGTTTTGCACATTTGTTTTGCACAAAAACATTCATTGGCCCCATAAAACGCCCACAAAACTGTGGAAAAGTGATGACTCAGCACTTTTCATCACTAAACCATCATTTTCTGGGGCCATTGTTAGCGCAAGGAATGTTTTTTGTGCAAAAAAAAGAAATGCTTGCAATGGATTCAAAATCATGTCAAACCCCTAGTTAGACCCCTCACATCCTACTTAAAGCAGGACTTTTTCTGGGTATTTTCCTCCTGTATAGAAAGTCGATGGGAGCCCAACTTGATTTGGCCACTGTGGGTATTTGCAGTGAGCAGATTATGGTAGATTTTTTACATATTCAGTGTGTATTTTTTCCCTATTCCCATGGACACTTGAATTCATGGGCACTGTTTTTGTTTTTGTCGAATTCCTAAGACAATAAGTTGATGACCAGCAGTGGTTCCCTATGGAGACACAAAGAGCCTGCTTTGTTCCCTGTGGAGACACAAAGAGTCTCCGCTCTCCGCCCTACGCATTATGAGCTTGTAGATCGGCTATTTTCACTTGTGCGACACAAACAGTTAAAATATGGAGATAATTTAGAGGTTTCTGCCCGACAGTATGTGGTCCTCTGCAGTGACTGTGGAAACAGTGGCCCTCTCCATCATCAAAGTTGCCCACCCCTGATATAGTATGTCATTTCATGTTGGCATCAGACAAACAACAAACTGAAGAAAACAAAAAAGAATCAGACTCAGGCCCAAAGGACCCATGAACTGTTATTAATCCACGCAATTCCATACAGGAATGCGTTACGCTATCCATTTCAATAGGTTTTAGAAGTCTAAATAACAATAGACAACTTTAAGCGTATATTTGCAACGACTCGCTCTGAAATCTAACTACTGTACAATACATCCATCTCTCAGTCCCTCCTAATTTCAACATCGGAAACCTCTGCCTATGACCCGATGCATTGGTCCTCCTCTGTAACCTGAGATTAACTGTAGCTCGCTGCTGGATCTGACTGTTGGTTGTATTATCAGAGTAGTTATTTTGAATCTAGGATAATTAGATCCAAGGAGGTGTTTTTGAATATTAACTAAACCTTCAAATCAATATCCCAACAAGTTAGGCCACACTTAGATTATAGGTTCAACACACCATATTTAAGCAGATTTCCATGGTTATACATTTCATAATGATGCTTATAAAAATCTGATTTTAGAATGATCTATTTTGCAGGTAAGTTTATTAAGAAATAAAGGCTTTTACAGAAATAGAAAAGGGCAAAAGCATTCAAAGTACATTTCAATGTTCCCAATTTAATCTAAATCATCGTTTCCATTTTTACACTATAATGATAATAATCATCATAGTAAGAAAGCAGAATACATTCTTATTACACTTTCAAAGGTTAGAGATGCACCAACCGGTTGATCATTTCCACTTTCTTTTACAGAATTAAAATTGTTAATCCTGGGGGCTCTCTCTCTGTCATATTGGAGCAAGAGGTCTTTTGGCGTGCGACCTCTCGCTGGGGTAGAGAGCCCAATGTTCCTTCTGAAGGGGACAGTATATATACACCTCTGCCAGACTTCGTCTGGATTCACCTCCCCAAGTGTGCCCAAGTTACTTCTGCATTTGTTGTTTTTCATTTCAACCAAAATTACCCCATGTGTGTCTCTACATAACAGGATGCAAGTGTGTGGTAATCCGTCTGTACATTTCTCGTCACATTTAGCCTCATTTAGCCTTCAACAACCCACAAATAATATTTTGCATCCAGCATTTAAGCAGTACAAAGATGCTTATCTTCGGCTTGATCTAAAATTAAGGGAAAACAGGGTTGAAACGCTGATTTAAAAGCCCAGTCGTTTAGACACAACCATACAGAGCATATTCAAGTTAATTGTTTTTTCAATTTGTATTCAGATGACATTTTCAGTAGGGTTTCTCCACATGCACCTGCTTATTTATTATAATTAAGCAACCATGTGCAATAAATTACCATATATTCCATGTGTAAGTACTTCTCTAAAAGGAATACCTTGTTGCAACAAAGTATTTCTAAACGTTTCCAAGCCAAATGAAAAGAGGAAGAAGAGAGACGAGAGGCCAAACTGTTTTGTTGCAGAGGTGAACGCTGGACGATAACATCAAACACTTGCCAGATTAATCCAAGTAAAAATGGTGTAGAAATGGCCGTGGCTTTTCACTCTGACAGCATCGAGATCCAAGAGGAAGATGATGTTGATGATGATGTTGATGTTGAGAACAAGGCGGCAGAAGATGACACAGACTATGTGAACGTTGGGACCAGGACCACAGCTCAGCAGAAACCAACACAGAAGCAGTCTGGTAACAGTATTAATATTAATGTTTCATTAAACCTTTCATATCGAACATTAGATGTGACAACATTACATCATCAATGATGGGAAAACCGTCCCTCATAACAGGGTATTGTTTATAATTCCCACCTATATGCATGGGCAGTAATATTATATTTATATTGTATATACAAAATGAATTAGAGGCTTTGTAATTAATTAATCGAAATTAATCAAGTTTAATCGCATTATAAATATTTGACCTGAGAAATTAAATGCGAGTGAATCATGATACTGACCATGATACTGACCGTGATACTGAGATGATACTGACCATGATCCTGCCCGTGATACTGAGATGATACTGACCATGATACTGACATCATACTGACCATGATACTGACATGATACTGACCATGATACTGACATGATACTGACCATGATACTGACCATGATACTGACATGATACTGACCATGATACTGACATGATACTGACCATGATACTGACATGATACTGACCATGATACTGACCATGATACTGAGATGATACTGACCATGATACTGACATGATACTGACCATGATACTGACCATGATACTGACATGATACTGACCATGATACTGACCATGATACTGAGATGATACTGACATGATACTGACATGATACTGACCATGATACTGAGATGATACTGA